>NC_085139.1:104281434-104631434 GCF_024139115.2 Armigeres subalbatus | reverse complement strand
ATGCTGAGTGAGGTGCAGATGACGATCCGGCTGAGGAAAGCGTACGGTGGTGCACAAGTAGCAGCGATACGATTACCAGCAGTTGCTGCCAACAAAATGGTGGAGGTGGGCAAGGTGAAAGTCGGATGGTCGGTGTGCCCGTTGAGACTCACTCCGCGGGTCACCAAAGAGATGGAGAGATGCTTCAAATGCATGGGGTTTGGACACCAGGCGCAAAACTACAAAGGTCCGGATAGATCCGGTCTATGTAGAAAATGTGGCGAAGAAGGACACGTTGCTAGGGACTGCACGAAGCAACCAAGATGCCTGCTCTGCAAACCGGAGGACGGAAACGACCATACGACGGGTGGCTTCCAATGCCCTGCATACAAGAAGGCGATGGCGGGCCGAGATTAATGGAGATCATCCAGTTGAATCTCAATCATTGCGACACCGCACAGCAACTGTTGTGGCAGTCGACAACAGAAGCAATGTGTGACGTGGCAATTATTGCTGAAGCGTATCGGATCCCTTCTGACAACGGCAACTGGGTGGCGGATTCATCGGGGATTGCGGCTATCCAAGTGATGGGCAAATTTCCTATTCAAGAAGTGGTAGACAGCTCAAGCGAAGGTTTCGTTATCTCCAAAATCAACGGGATCTTCGTGTGTAGCTGCTACGCACCCCCACGGTGGACTTTAGAGCAGTATAACAGGATGCTGGATGCACTCACGGAGAAGCTGATCAGCCTTAAACCCGCAATCATCGGAGGCGACTTCAATGCTTGGGCAGTGGATTGGGGGAGCAGGCTGACCAACGCCAGAGGTTACAGTTTGCTGGAGGCGCTTGCAAAGCTGGAAGTCAGACTGTGCAACAAAGGTACCGTTAGTACATTTCGCAGAGACAGCAGGGAGTCCATCATTGACGTGACGTTTTGCACCCCGTCGCTGGTGAGAAACATGAACTGGAGAGTTTGTGAGGACTACACTCATAGTGATCACCAAGCTATCCGGTATAGTGTTGGAACACGGCTACCGACGACGCGGAGAGGGATAAGGACTACCGGGCGAAGATGGAAAACGAAGGACTTTGACAAGGAGCTTTTCATCGAAGCACTTCGAGTTGACAGCGGCGCAATAAATCTGGAAGCAGATGAACTGACGGAAACGTTAGCGAGGGCTTGCGATGCGTTGATGCCAAGAAAACTGGAGCCATTAGACAGCCGACGCCCAAATTACTGGTGGAACGAATCTCTTGCCAATCTTCGCGCTGCCTGTCTCAGGGCCAGGAGACGTTTTCAGAGGGCAAGCTCTGAAACGGTAAGAGAAGAACGTAAGATAGTTTTCCGGGAAGCTAGAGCGGCTTTCAAACGGGAGATCAAAGTCAGCAAGTCCAACTGCTTCAAGCAGTTGTGCCAAGAAGCTGACGCTGATCCTTGGGGCAATGCTTATCGGGTGGCAATAACGAAAATCAAGGGTCCAGCGACGCCAGCGAAGATGTGTCCGGACAAGCTGAAGATCATCGTGGACGGTCTTTTCCCGCAACATGATTTTACGATGTGGCCGCCTGCACCGTACGAAGATGAAGACCGTGTCACCATTGCAGGTATGCAAGTCTCCAACGACGAGCTGTCATCAGTGGCGAAAGGTCTGAAGAAGAAGAAAGCTCAGGTCCGGATGGAATTCCAAACGTGGCTTTAAAAACTGCGATACTGGCGTTTCCAGATTTGTTCAGGATGGTGCTGCAGAAATGCCTAGCAGATGGTTACTTTCCGAATAAGTGGAAGATTCAGAAACTGGTGTTACTGCCGAAACCAGGAAAACCGTTGGGGAGTCCAGCTTCGTATAGACCCATATGCCTGCTGGATACACTGGGGAAGCTTCTGGAAAGGATTATCCTTAACAGGCTGACACAGTTCACGGAGGGTGAGATCGGCTTGTCGGAGAAGCAGTTTGGATTCCGAAAAGGCAGATCGACGGTGGATGCAATTAAGGCGGTCGTTGAAGTTGCAGAGAAAGCATCCAAGAAAAAGAGGTGCGGCAATCGGTTCTGCGCCGTAGTAACAATTGACGTCAAAAACGCGTTCAACAGTGCCAGCTGGGAGGCCATCGCCGTAGCGCTGCATGTAATGCGGGTTCCTGGCTATTTGTGTAGAATCCTTAAGAGCTACTTCGAAAACCGGATTCTGGTCTACGATACGAACTCGGGGCAGAAGTCGATTAGGGTTACGGCGGGTGTTCCGCAAGGCTCCATACTTGGCCCAATGCTGTGGAACGTTATGTACAACGGAGTGCTAAAGCTGAAGTTGCCCAAAGGCGTGCAGATCTTTGGATTCGCGGATGATGTCGTTCTAACGATAACCGGAGAGTCGCTGGAAGAGGTAGATATGCTGGTGGCGGAGACGACCGACGCAGTTGAAAACTGGATGAATGGGGTCAAGCTGCAGCTTGCTCACCACAAAACGGAAGTGATGCTGGTCAGCAACTGCCGAATCATACAGCGAATGCAGATTATCGTCGGAGAGCACGACATACCGTCCGTGCGGGCTTTGAGACATCTAGGAGTGATGATCGACGACCGCTTGAATTTCAACACCCATGTCGACTATTCCTGCGAGAAGGCGGCAAAGATGGTCAGTGCGCTTGCTAGGATCATGCCGAACGTTGGCGGACCGAGAGGCAGCTGTAGGCGTCTTCTGGCGACCGTATCATCCTCAATACTTAGGTACGGCGTTCCAGCCTGGGGAGCTGCGCTCAAGACGAAACGTAATCGCAGGAAGTTGAATAGCGTGTTTCGTCTAATGGCCATTCGAGTGGCGAGTGCGTACCGAACAATTTCGTCAGAGGCAGTTTGCGTTATCGCAGGGATGATTCCAATCTGCATAACCTTAGCAGAGGATATCGAGTGCTACCAACGGAGAGGTACCAGAAATGTGAGGAGACGATGAGACTGGACTCAATGGTGAAGTGGCAGCAGGAGTGGGACAATGCAGACAATGGAAGGTGGACCCACCGGCTCATCCCCAATGTGTCGACGTGGGTGAACAGGGAGCATGGAGAGGTGAACTTTCACCTCACTCAGTTCCTATCCGGACACGGTTGTTTCCGCCAATATCTGCACCGATGTGGCCATGCGTCATCGCCATTCTGCCCGGCGTGTATCAACGTAGAGGAGACTCCAGAGCACGTGTTATTCGATTGTCCGAGGTTTGCGGAAGCACGTAGAGGAATGCCTGCCCTAAGCGTGGACAACATCGCAGAGCGAATGTGTCACGATGAAGATACGTGGAATGTGGTAAGCAGAGTCGTGAGGCAAATATTGTCAGAGCTGCAGCGTAGATGGAGAAGGGACCAGCAAACAAGCGTCGGCTCGGAGGAAAATCCAGCATAGTGAGCAGTGTTGGCCTCGGGTCGTCGGGGCGCCGGTGAACCGGAAGTTTTCTGCCAACCGGAATCGTCGGACCGACTTCGGCACTCGATCAGTCAACCTGCTGAAGAAAGAAGAAAGAAGAAGGAAGTGCTTCGGGTATGTAGGGCACCGCAAGTGCGGACGTTATCCACCACCGGAACTGTCGGACCACCTCTGCAACCCGAAGACGAAGTCGGCGCAATGCGCGAAAGCGTCCCCTGCGATAGCCGCCGGTAGTCGGGGCACCATCAGTGCGGAAGTTTCCTTCACCGGAACTGGTGGACCACCCTCGACGCCGGGGAAGTCAGGAGGATTCGAGTGAGGAAGTTTGCGGCACGACCGCCGAGGGATCGAGACAATGTAGCAGTGGATCTCAGCAAGCCAGTCGGCGAACTAGCCTAAGCTAGGGGCCGGAATTTTAGAAGAAGTGCATGAGCACAGCCCCCCCCCGAAGTAGTCGCAGCATCCAGTGGTCCCGGGGGGATCGAGGCAAGGAGGATAAGGGACCCGGTTTATCCGGGAGGCACATTTTTAGCAGGTCGGGAGGAGCCCATCCCTGTTCGCCTTCGAGCATAGTGTGGATGCTTGAGGTGTCTGTCGCGCAGATTTTTGATGGCCTTTAACCCTTGTTTAAAAAAAAAGATGGATAGATAGATAGATAGATAGACTACGCAACAAAATTGGGATAAATAACTAAAAAATGTGTTGGTGTGTTTTATCCAACCGACGCATTTTATACCGATTTTTATTATTTTATACTCATTATTGTGATACATATTGTAACGTAAAACGATTGCTTATGAAATTACTCTTTAATCACGGCATGCAAAACCACAAGGCAGTCTGATGTTCAAATGTAAACAATCACGTCACTACTATCGCATCAATGCAATGTTCCGTAATCGTAATGCTGTATGATAATGCAACGCAAGGATTTATTTGAATGCAGGAATACACACATCACCGGTACCACATAATAAATATCTAACCCATAACAATAAGGAAAGTTTGAGAAAATCACTGATCCAATTTTCTCATGCCAATAAATCAACACAAAAACGAACACAACGCCAACGGACACCGCAAAACCAATCATAACAAATGTCGATTGATGGTTGCAAATTAGCTTCCTTCCTGGGTTCCTGGGTTGCTGACTTTTGTGTCACAGTTGTGTGTAACACCTACCTCCAAGAGACACATCAACACTAGCGGGGCACGTTATTCAGTGTGGCCTCCGTCATGGAACCACATGTGGCGATAGAAAAATTACATGTCGCCTGTAGCTCAGCGGGCGATGTGCCACAATTTGTCCCTGTGTGCCTGCGTGTCGCTCGGTCGGACCTGGCGAACGGAGCTTACTTTCCAAGGAACGCAATCGGAACTTACATCATATTATGATTTGGGAACGATGGTCTAAAGCGTGTCACTTTGATTAGTCCATGAAAATGATGCCTTTCATGCCATGCTGGTCACATCAAAACTATTATTTTAAACAGGCTCTCCAAGCCTGATGATGTCAAATGATGTCTTTTTATAAAATTGAATCATTTTCACGAATTTAGGGGAAACATTGCATTCGACCAGGCATATAACTTGAAAGAATCTGAAAGATTTACCGTTTTATTTTGAGACCATTTTCTCCTAGCACATTACACCCTGTAGCCCTTGCTGTAGCCTGATAGTGGTGCTGATGGCCACTAACTGTGAGTATGATTCAGTTCATCCAGAGCATACCGTTCCCTCTAGGATTGGAAGTGTGTAGTTAATGGAAACAACTGGTTCATTCGGAGGGTTTTTAAAAGATCAAACTACATCATTGATTTGTTTGGACCGGTTGGCTGCTAATTGATCCCATAGTGTCAACTCTTTTCAAGTGATTGATCATATCTAAACTAGCTCGCCAGAGATTTTCAGTTGAATTCAACCCTTCCGAGGGGGTAATCGTGTTTCGTAATTGATAAATTTAAATCCGGAATTTGTAGAACGAGAAAATATTGTAATTGTTCATATGATTGATCATATTGATTTGAAAAGGAAAAAGCAATTGAAGCCGTCTTCTTCGTCATCCATCGTGTGCAATAATTTTAAAGGGAAAATTTCCGTTCAAAATATGATTATCGTAAAAAGGTGTTATGTGCTACATATATAAATTAAGAACGAACCTTCCTTCCATCTCTCCAAAGAGGTATTCATCACCAATCGCTTTATCAGCATATCATCGTCGATCACACCCATAACAACATCGATGCAGTTCGTTCAACCCCATGTCCTCAAATTACGAGCGTCAGCAGTTCTCCACCCGGCAACAATACCAAGTAGGACGGATGCGAGCGTAGCCATCAGCAGCTTTGCACTTGCAACAATACGACCACATTCCATCTTATTCTTGATCAGCAGTTATAGGTTTGATAAACCCATATGTTTGAACTCTTCTTTACTCGAATTGAAGGGACCTTCCAGTTAGGGGGTTTCAAGGTAGGGATCACATTTATATTTGGTCGAATGCCGTTTGGTTGAATACACAATAGGATAGCCCCATATAAAGGAGTGAGCAAAACTTCCAAAAGGGAAGGGGTTCAAATTTTACAAGTTTGACATTACTTCATAATAGAAGCGAATTATATATTTAAACATTACGTGTTGGATGATTAGTGTGCTGAATAACTTCTTGCCACAAGTGGCGAACTTCCCGGCCAGAAAAAATAACGATAATAAAGTTTAAAAAAATTTCTTGCCACAATAACTTTTATAATTACAAAATAAATTTTAAGGATATCTTCTTCTTCTACATTAAAATGAATTTCTGTCTGACTTTTAAAGACTCGGAATTTACTGAACTGATCAGCGAGAAAATTTGTATGAAAAGGTGTTTGGGGCCGGGGAAGGTTCTTAAGATGGTTCGAGACTCCTCCCCTCTTTGGAAGCGGGGGTTCCCATACAAAAGAATCACCAGTTTCATCATAACTCGAGAATTAATCAAACAAATGGAACCACACCTGGCATGTGGAAGTTTTGGAAGGGAAGAAATGTTTCTCCCCTTCTGGAAATGAGGGCTACCATACAAATGTACCAGATTTTTTTGTATAACTCGAGAACTAATCAGAGATTAAATCAGTTTTAGGCGAAACGAAGTTCGTCGGGATAGCTAGTATGAAATAAATAAAATTCTATTTCGTTGATGTCACAATAAGACACTTATTGCATCTATTCTACATTCTTTGTAAGCCCAAGTCCTGGTGTTAGGTGAGACGCTAAACACCCTTGACACGACGGCCCTCTGACAAGACAGGAGGTTTGCGCAGGCCCAATAAGCCGTCTGGAAAATCAATAATTACGAACAATATATGAGATAATGCGACTCGATATAATCCGCAAAGACCAAGGTGACGAATAAAGTATCACGATTGGAAGCCTGGGACATGGAACTGCAAGTCGAAAGGTTTCGCAGGTTGCGACAGAATGATCTACGATGAATTACATCCCGCATCTTCGACGTCGTGGCGCTGCAGGAGATTTTCTGGACAAGACATAAAGTGTGGAAAAGCGGACATCGAGTGGTTACCAAAGCTGTGGCAACACCAACGAACTGGCTTCATAATGCTGGGTAAGATGCGCCATCGTGTGATTGGGTGGCAGTCAATCAACGCAAGGATGTGCAAGCTGAGAATTAAAGGGCGTTTCTTCAACTATAGCATCATCAACGTGCACTGCCCACACGAAGGGAGACCCGACGACGAGCTGGAGCAGACATACGATGGATGCCCACTGCGGGACGTCAAAATCGTCATCGGTGACATGAACGCACAGGTAGGAAGGGAGGAAATGTATAGACCGGTCATCGGACCGGATAGTCTGCACACCGTATCGAATGACAACGGCCAACGATGCATAAACTTTGCAGCCTCCCACGGAATGGTAGTCCGAAGCACCTTCTTTCCCCGCAAAAATATCCACAAGGCCACATGGAGATCACCAAACCAAGAAACGGAAAACCAAATCGACCTCGTTCTAATCGACGGTAAATTCTTCTCCGACATCACGCACTTACCGCAGTGCGAATATTGATTCCGACCACTACCTCGTTGCAGTATGCCTGCGCTCAAAACTCTCGACGGTGTACAACACGCGTCGAAGTCGGACGCCGCGGCTTAACATTGGGCGGCTACAAGACGGTAGACTAGCCCAAGAATACGCGCAGCAGCTGGAGTGGCACTCCCAACGGAAGAGCAGCTAGGCGCAGCGTCTCTTGAAGATGGTTGGAGAGATATTCGATCCGCCATTGGAAGCACCGCAACCGCTGCACTATAGGCACGGTGCCCCCGGATCAGAGAAACGACTGGTATGACGGCGAATGTGAGCAGTTAGTCGAAGAGAAAAATGCAGCATGGGCGAGATTGCTGCAACATCGCACGAGGGCGAAGGAGGCACGATATAAACAGGCGCGGAACAGACAAAACTCGATTTTCCGGAGGAAAAAGCGTCAGCAGGAAGATCGAAACCGTGAAGAGACGGAGCAACTGTACCGCGCTAATAACACACGAAAGTTCTATGAGAAGTTGAACCGTTCACGTAAGGGCCACGTGCCACAGCCTGATATGTGTAAGGACATAAACGGGAACCTTCTTACGAACGAGCGTGAGGTGATCCAAAGGTGGCGGCAGCACTACGAAGAGCACCTGAATGGCGATGTGGCAGACGAAGATGGTGGTATGGTGATGGACCGGGGAGAACGCGCGCAGGACATAATTTTACCGGCTCCGGATCTCCAGGAAATCCAGGAGGAGATTGGCCGGCTGAAGAACAACAAAGCCCCTGGGGCTGACCAACTACCAGGAGAGCTATTTAAACACGGTGGTGAGGCACTGGCTAGAGCGCTGCACTGGGTCATTACCAAGATTTGGGAGGAGGAAGTTTTGCCGAAGGAGTGTATGGAAGGTGTCGTGTGTCCCATCTACAAAAAGGGCGATAAGCTGGATTGTAGCAACTACCGCGCAATCACATTGCTGAACGCCGCCTACAAGTTACTCTCCCAAATTTTATGCCGTCGACTAGCACCAATTGCAAGGGAGTTCGTGGGCCAGTACATGTGGGTTTTATGGGCGAACGCTCCACCACGGACCATGTGTTTGCCATTCGCCAAGTACTGCAGACATGCCGCGAATACAACGTGCCCACTAGGGCAGTTCAAATTTCAAAAATGTTCGAAAATTCTAACTCCCATATGTCTATTAGCATTATTTTGATAATATAGGAGTACTGGCAAAATTTCAGGCAATTCGGTTGCCATTTAGGGGTGGCGCGAAGTCAATTTATGTTTATATGGAAATTTGTATGGGAAAAATTTAAAATTTATTCAATTCTCGCTACAACTGTCAAATCGTGATGAATTCAAATAAACATCCCCAACCTCCCTTTTTGGAATCTATATAAATGAGACCTCCGGATAACACATTAGTTATGAGTGGATTGAACGGTTCTATTGACAGTGTGAATATGAGATAAATGGCTAAAATGGTGTAATTAACCTCAACGTAGCAGTGGAAATATAAATCAAAATTAATGAGTTTCCCACTGGTTGAGCTCAAATAGATTCCAAAAATGGAGGTTGGGGATGTTTATTTGAATTCATCACGATTTGACAGTTGTAGGGGGATTTGAATAAATTTTAAGTTTTTCCCATACAAATTTCCATATAAACATAAATTGACTTCGCGCCACCCCTAAATGGCCACCGAATTGCCTGAAATTTTGCCAGAACTCCTATATTGTCAAAATGATGTTAATAGACATATGGGAGTTGGAATTTTCGAACATTTTTGAAATGTGAACTGCCCTAGTGCCCACACATCATCTATTCATCGACTACAAAGCCGCATATATGATACAATCGATCAAGACCAGCTATGTACGAACACGGATTTCCGGATAAACTGACACGGTTGATCAAAGCGACGATGGATCGGGTGATGTGCGTAGTTCGAGTCTCAGGGGCATTCTCGAGTCCCTTCGAAACCCGCAGAGGGTTACGGCAAGGTGATGGTCTTTCGTGCCTGCTATTCAACATCGCTTTGGAAGGGGTAATACGAAGAGCAGGGATTAACACGAGTGGTACCATTTTCAATAAGTCCGTCCAGCTATTTGGCTTCGCCGACGACATAGATATTATGGCACGTAACTTTGAGAAGATGGAGGAAGCCTTCATCAGACTGAAGAGGGAAGCCAAGCGGATCGAACTAGTCATCAACACGTCGAAGACGAAGTACATGTACATACCTTATTCCTTATTCCTTATTCCTTAGTCCTTATTCCTTATTCCTTAGTCCTTATTCCTTAGTCCTTATTCCTTATTCCTTAGTCCTTAGTCCTTAGTCCTTATTCTTTATTCCTTATTCCTTATTCCTTATTCCTTATTCCTTATTCCTTATTCCTTATTCCTTATTCCTTATTCCTTATTCCTTATTCCTTATTCCTTATTCCTTATTCCTTATTCCTTATTCCTTATTCCTTATTCCTCATTCTTTATCTTATTATTCTTTCTGCTTTCTTACTTCTTCATTCTTCCTTCTTCCTTTTTTTTATCCTTCCTTCTTCCTTTTTCTGCAACCCTTCTTCCCTTTTCCTTCTCTTTTCTTCCTTCTTCTTTTTTGCCTTTCTCGTACAACAAATTTGTACCGAAATGCTATATGATTGCTTCAAAAAAGAACTTTTGATAGAAGGCCCGGAGGCCCATAGTGTTATATACCGATCAACTCAGCTCGACGAGCTGAGGTGATGTCTGTATGTGTGTGTGTATGTGTGTATGTGTACAAATTTTGTAGACACACTTTTTGGAACTTAGCATAATCCGATTTACTCGCAACAAGTTGCATTCGACGGGGAATGCGGTCCCATTGCTTGCTGTTGAAAATTGTTTCGATCGGACATTGCATTTCGGAATTATTGAAAAATCATTTCTTTTTGGAAAAAAAAAATTCCGAAAATGGTGGCAATGCATTTTAACTAATGCAAAAACATGCAAAATTATCGAAAAAATGTGATCTATTCTCCTAAAGAGCTTTTTTGACCTTTCTAATGTGATTTTTTCAATATATTTTATAATGCACGAGAAAGGCATCATCACTGCTAGGTGGATTAATCTGGGTTTTTCTTCTTCCTTTTCCCTTCTTTCTTCTCACTTCTTTTTTCTTCCTGCATCCTTCAACACTCCACATTATCCCTTCTTCCTACTTCTTTCTTCCTTCTTCTTTTTTCCTTTTTCCTTGTTCCTTCTTCCATCTTCCCTTTTCTTCCTTCTACTTCTTCTTCCTTTTCTTCATTCTTCATTTTTCTTTCTTCTTCCTCTACCTCCTTCTTTCTTTTTCTTCTTCTTCCTTCTTTCGTCGTCCTTCTTCTTTGTTTATTCTTCATTCAGAGATGATTTTGCATCGTATTATTTTCTACTTGCTATCTCACTTATTACTTCTTACCAAAAACTTCACACTACTCTTTTCTAATTTGTCACTTCTAATAAGGAAACGCATTTCAACTATTCTGTCAAACGGCATTTGGCCAAATGTCCCTAAAGCCCTAAGATATTGCTAAGTCAAATCCGGGCAGTATGACCCGAACACCTCAAGTGTGAGTTTTTTTTAGCCCTTGAGGTACGTCGTACGATGTAGGTTCAGGAACATACACGGAACCGCGAAACAACTCACTTTATGGTTCCTTTCACTCAAATCCACCCTTGCTTGAGCTTGAGCTTGAGCTTGATTGACTGCTCGTAGTTGCTACTCCATTATGACCAGATCAGCTGTTCTTGCACAGGGACTAGCTCACATCTTCAATGTACAAGTACTGGTGATCTCATTTGTTAGGTCATACTGGCGCCTGCCACGTCAGAATGCAAGTCAATGTAGGGAAGGGGAGGAAATGATGATGCAATCACTCGCCCACTGCAAGCCGAATATACCTCTGCACTTGCCACGAGTTCATGCGGAATTTGTTGGAATTTTTGGGTTAGGTTGGAGAGGCAGAGGTCCGTCTTGGTTAACGAGCTGCCAATGTGATAGATAGGAGAAGGCAACTGATGGAATTTCTAATTGGATGTAGGAAACGAGCTCTATAGTTCATTTCAAATTCTAGCAGATTACTGTTAGAATACTCAAGTTGAAGGTTTAGGAATAGTAATGGGAATATTAGGAATATTAAGGGAACGGTATGGAAGTCCATTTCCAGTTCTAGCGATTGCTAGAACATGAGAAATATTGAGAAAGACACAAAGTAGGAGAATGGAACGGACCTGGGATTGAACCCACGACCTCCTGCGTATGAGGCAGAAGCAGTAGTCATATGACTACTCACTCAACTCAAATCCACCCTTGCGTGGAAGAAGTCAAATATACGTAAATGCGAGAAAATCCGGTGAGTTTTTTGCCTTTACTCAAATTACAACTCAAATTTATGTTATCTTCACTCACCCGAGACTATGGTGAAAACAACTCAAATTTGGCTTCTTCCACGGAACAGCACACGTTGGGTCGATGCAGCTCTCTTTGTTTATAATATCATTCATGAGAGGGAGTGAGAAAACTACCTACTTTTGAGTTAAAAATTTGAACTTCGTACTCAAAGTTGAGTTCTTTAAACTTTTTTTTAGGTTCTTTATTTTTTCTGAGTAGTTTTCCACGAGATGTCAAGAAGTTTCAGACCTTAACATTGAAAAAAGTTATTTGGTACCTACCCAGGTAACCAGTAAGCATTATATAAAGCATTTAAGTGGCATTATATGCGCCTTTACTGCAAAACTTTAAATGCCAATAAGCCCTTTAGTCGCCTTTAATGCTATTTTAATGCAGGTTTTGGCCCAATATATGGCTGCTTAAATGCTCAATCCTACTTTATCGATAAAGTAGAAATTTTGCTGAGTAGCATTTATTCAGCATCCGAAATGCTGAATTAATGCTTAATTTAAAAAAAAAAACAAAAAAAAAAGGTTTTTTTATTGGCATTTTTTTCTAATTCTTTTTTTTTACATAGTTTTTTTTTCATATTACCGTTTTGACTCGAAGTCCGGACACCTAAGCACTGCTGAATTTTCAGTTCAATATTTCAAACGGAAATAAGTACTTTACACTGAGTGATAACACACCCTGTCATGATTAACTTATCAAATTTGCTGTAATGTAGTGAAAATGACATTTTGTATGCACGAAATAGCTAATATAATCGAAAACATTAAACATCGCTTGCTTCGAAATCCGGACATAGTATAAGGGATGCTTCAAATGCCGGACAATTATGCTTCGAATTTCCGGACACTTCAAGTTTGGCTATATTGATTCTCAACTAGCTAATTTAATCCTTTCAAAGACAATTAGGATATAGCATTCATATTTCTCGATTAACATAAATCCGTAAAGTAAGGTTTCTATACACATTCATATGGAAATCTGGCATCCCCCGGTTGTGTGTACCATCCGAAGTTTCTGCTCCGAGATTGACCAGGACTACTAAAAACAGCATTTGAAACCAAGCGGGAGCATTTAATTGCAATATACAACATTGGGAATCTAAAAATTTCACACAATCTCCCCCTCTCCCCTTTCAAGGTAGAACGCCTCTTTGACATTTGACGTGTCTGTGGGTAATGAAATATTTTTTTTTTATTCATATATTTATTTGGTAGGCACTCTGTGTTCTTGACCGCTACTGTGCCGAGATCTACTATGGTATTCTGCTGTACAGAATCCACACAGAATCTATTTTTAGATATCCATTATTCGTTATTGTTGTCGTTGCCAGTTCATCTTGTCGTGAGTCCATTGTGTCCGTTTGTTCATGTCGTCTATCCAATGATCGTTGCATTGTTTGGTTGCCATTTAATCCGGGTAACGTTGGAGGAATGCCTCCGAGAAGAACAAATTGTCAGTCGTCATCAGGCAGCCGCGACGGTAAGGCGCGTTCCCCAAAACGCCACCGTATGGGCTGCGGATCCGGCGACTGACGAGGGTTTGGTGGAGGGGCTGGGAAATGAAATATTTTATTTAATCTCAATCCTCTCAAATTCGACGTGGATAAGCTGCAATTAGTGGTATTTATGTGTCTTTTGAAATCCGTTTTAGTTTGCTTTTAGAAATCAAGGATTGAAAGGAGCAATTGAAATAATGAATTCATGCGGATTGATCAATCCGGGCGTGTCCGAGAAATGTTGATTTTTTCTTTTATTTAACGGGAGTCGTTCACAACGTGTCTTTTTATACAATTCTGTTAAAAAAAGCTAGTTTTACGAACTTGTTTTTTTTTTACAAAAATGTGAATGGTTAAAAAAATGCATTTGAAGATAGCCACTCACTAGAAACTGAAGGCAAGTTTTGCTACTTATGTAAAATTAATAAAGTGATACCATTTACAATATGTGTATAAGTTAATATCGATAAGCTTAGAGCAAGCAATGTTCCTTTTGGGGTGTAGCAACTAAAATCTAATGAAATTGTAACTATGATTGCTTATTACGAATCATTTGATTTTAATTAACTATTGAGAAATCGACTGTATATTTTTATTTCGATTTCAAGGACGGCTACGCAGTCTTGAATTATTGAAACAAGATGTTTATTTATCCGACGTTTCGACACGGGGATGGTGTCTTCATCAGGGGAAACTATAATTGATTGGGTACTTAGTTATGTGTTATAAATATGTGTCAAAATGTTAACTTACAATACGGTATTTGTTCCTAGTATATTGTTTAGTCTAACATTAACTGTCTGGTACGGATTTTTCTGGTACATACTGTGAAATTTAGATAATTATAACACTGAATTTGAACTAATTACAACAGATCCAAACATATAAAAACTGACTTACACTTCGAGAACACACAATTTCAAAAACATTGACACTAACAGATAACGCGAAACGTGTCGAAACGTCGGATAAATAAACATCTTGTTTCAATAATTCAAGACTGCGTAGCCGTCCTTAAAATCGAAATTTTAATTAACTTAATTGATAAACAGTTATTTAACATCATTTCAGCATGTCCGGCAATCGGAGCAATTGTAAAAACTTGCCTCGAAGTCCGGACATACAAAAAATGTAATAAAAATTAAAAAGCTATGAATTCCCAAGCAATTTCTCTTATTCATGACAAAGAGCACTATCATACTATGTTAATAAATTACTAATACCCCTTGCAAATGATAGAATATAGAAAATATGAGCTTAGTTTCTCTAATGTTGAGTCTTAAACTACATTCAAGAAAAACGAAATTCACCGTTGATTATGACATGCTTTCAATTTTTACCTCTAATTTTCAAGTTTTCACCACAGATCACGGATTACCCAGCAAACACAAGATCGTATATCATAGCGAATAAGTGTACAAAGTGGAGGCCATATACGTACACTTTGCATGCAGTCAAATGGAGAAATGCGCCTATATCGCCTCCACCTTGTATACTTATTCGCTATCATATATGACTTTGTGTTGGCTGGGTACTTATACTTGATACTTGATGGGCTACAGCTCTTCGATGAACCTACGCCGAATGGAGTATCCTTCTCCACTGGACTCGATCCTGGGCCAATCGCTTCCAGTCGCCCTGGACATTGAGCGCCCTCAGGTCCTCTTCAACTGCAAAAAGCCATCGTGTACGCGGCCTTCCACGAACCCTGCGGCCTCTTCCGGGTTCTCTACTAAATATTATCTTCGCTTGACGTTCTTCCGACATACGGTTGTTCACCAGCCCACCGTAGTCTGCCGTGTTGTATAAGCTTAATAATATCCAGCCCTTTATACACCTGGTACAATTCATGATTCATGCGACGCCGCCAGATACCGTTCTCCTGTTTACCGCCGAGTATTGTCCGCAGCACTTTACGCTCAAACACTCCGAGAGCTCTCCGATCAGCCTCCTTTAACGTCCATGTCTCGTGGCCGTATAAAGCCACCGGAAGAATCAGAGTAGTATACAGCGCGAGTTTTGTTTTCGTTTGCAGACTACGGGACTTAAGCTGGTTACGAAGTCCGTAATAAGCCCTATTTGCAGCTGCAATACGCCTTTTCACCTCGCGGGTAACATCATTATCGCACGTAACTAATGTTCCAAGATACACAAATTCTTCTACCACTTCAAATTTTTCACCATCCAGCACTATTTCGCTACCACCACCACTAATGAACCCACGTTGATTGCCAGCGACCATGTACTTCGTTTTGCTGGTATTGATCGTGAGTCCAATCCTCGCTGTCTCCCTCTTAAAAGGCGCAAAAGCCTCTTCCACGGCACGGCGATCAATTCCGATAATATCGATATCGTCCGCAAATCCCAGGAGCATATGCGATTTTGTGATAATGGTACCGCTTCTTTGCACACCAGCTCTCCTAATCGCTCCCTCGAGCGCAATATTGAACAGTAGGTTCGAGAGTGCATCACCCTGCTTTAATCCATCCAAGGTAACAAATGACGTCGATATTTCATCCGCAACCCTTACACTTGATTTCGATCCGTCCAACGTTATACGAATCAGCCGTATCAGTTTCGCCGGAAAAGCATGTTCAAGCATAATTTGCCATAATTCATTCCGTTTCACTGAATCGTACGCCGCCTTGAAATCAATAAACAGATGATGTGTCTGCAAGTTGTACTCCCGGAATTTATCAAGGATTTGTCTCAGGGTAAACATTTGATCCGTCGTTGATCGGCCCTCACGAAAACCTGCTTGGTATTCGCCGACGAAGGACTCTTCAAGCGGTCTCAATCTGTTGAACAGGATACGGGACATAATTTTGTACGCCGAATTAAGGAGGGTTATTCCTCGGTAATTGGCGCACTCCAGTCTGTGCCCTTTCTTAAAGAGAGGGCAAATGAGGCCGTCCAACCAGCTAGCAGGCATTTCCTCGTCTTCCCATATTTTCGACATAATATAAGGCAGAACTTCATAAAGCTGCTCACTGCCATGTTTGAGAAGTTCAGCCGGGAGCTGGTTCTTCCCCGCAACCTTATTGTTTTTCAGCTCTTTGACAGCTTTTTTAACCTCATCTAGTGTAGGTGACTCCACAGCTTGACCATCGTCGCTAATATTTATTCTGTTCACCGATGCACCGTCACTTCCTCCATTCAACAAAGTCTCGAAGTGTTGCTTCCTCCTGGCAGCCACTTCAGTTTTATCTGTCAGCAAATTCCCTTGTTGGTCGTTGCACATGACGGGAGATGGCGCTGTCTTTCTCCGCACGCCATTGACAGACTCATAAAACCTCCGCATATCGTTCTGCTCCATTTTTTCATGCGCCTCACTAATAACTTGTTCTTCGTACTCTTTTTTCTTCCTGCGGTGGGTTCGTTTTTCGGCTGCTCTTGCTTCCTTGTACCGATCTCTATTCGATCGGGTACCTGACACCAACATCCGGCTTCTGGCAACGTTCTTCTCGTCTGTCACTCTCTGACACTCCACATCGAACCAACCCGTCCTGGGTCGCCTCTGTGCAGTGCCCACCACTTCTCGTGCTGTTGTGCTCACCGCTCCATGGATCGACTCCCATAGATCGTTGATGTTGTCGCTAACGTTGATTGCACTTATCCGTTCGTCAAGCTTCTGGCGGTACTCTGCCGATACTCCTTCCGCCGACAATCGCTGGATATTGTAACGCATCGTTCGCTGTGATCTTTCGTTCGATACAGTTGACAACCGTGATTGAATTTTACTGACAACGAGGTAGTGATCTGAGTCAATGTTCGGACCCCTGAATGTCCGCACATCGATAACATCCGAGAAATGGCGCCCATCCACCAGAACATGGTCTATCTGGTTGCAAGTTTCACCATTTGGGTGTCTCCAGGTGTGCTTTCGGATGTTCTTTCGTGCAAAGTAGGTGCTACTGATGGCCATCCCTCTGGCAGCAGCAAAATTTACTAGCCGTAGACCGTTGTCATTGGTAGCGGAGTGAAGGCTTCCCCTACTGATTATGGGACGGAAAAAGTCCTCTCTACCGACCTGAGCGTTAGCGTCTCCGATAACAATTTTCACGTCATGCTTTGGGCACTCTCCATAGGCTTTATCAAGACATTCATAAAACGTGTCCTTCACGTCGTCGGATTTATCGTTTGTCGGTGCGTAAACGTTGATTAGGTTGTAATTGAAGAATTTGCCCCGTATCCTCAACACACAGATTCGTTCGCATCACTCGCATCACTCGCTTCATCTGCTTGCCCATCACTACGAAACCAACTCCATGCTCTGCTTTTTCACCGCCGCTGTGATAGATGTTATACTTGAATGCAGTATTGGTTGTGGGGTCCACGGCTCGGAATTCACGTCCTCCGGATCTAGGCCATCGGACTTCTTGAATAGCAGCCACGTTCACTCCAACCTTCTGCAGTTCACGAGCCAAAAGGCTCACTCGTCCAGGTTCATTTAGGGTCCTGACATTCCAGGTACCGAGTTTCCAATCATAGTCCTTATTTCGTTGCCGGGTCGGTTGCCAAAAATAACGTTCTCTTTTTCTTCTATCTCCATTTTTCGTGGTATTTAAGAGGCTTCAGTAAGCTACCTTACCGGGGTCGCGTTACCTACATCGCGATGATGGGGCTGCCACCTTAGGTATAGCTGATGCGATACAGCATTTCGTTAATCAGCCGCTGGGTACCAGGCAGACGCTGTTTGAGCCGCACCTCCTGGTGAACAGACGCTCGAGGCGTACCTTCTCACTCTAGCTGATGTCAGAAGGACAACAGTGCCCAGGCTGCACTACCAGCTAAGTACACAACCCTTAGCTGGCGGTCTTTTGTCATCGGACGACCCGTGGAAGCGTGAGATAGGGACTTGTGGGGACCAGAGCTCTGTTGGGCGCTCCTTCCTTGATGTCAACCCACCATTTTGCAGCCCTGGGTACTTACATTTGTTAAAATCGTTTTAAGTCCAAGAATCGTTCCCTGCATTGCTTACCCAAGAAATACTTGTTGAGATGGTAAATAAAGTCGAATAACAATTGAAGTGTCCGGCTTTCGAAGCGTCCGGCAATTCGAAGCGAAACGGTATATCGTTATTGTATTTTCTCTCATATTTGAAATGGAACATAATTTTTTACTTTCTTCGAGCGGGATTCGAACTCGCGCTCTTGCCACCCGACGCTGTAGTTGTCATCGCCCTTACCAGCTGGGCCATAAGAGAGAGATGGTAATGGGAATAATTTTGCCCAACATAAACACTACGCCCCTTCAGGAACATTGAAACTTAATCTAACTCATCTCAGAATTCAACTGTCACAAACGTCATACCCAGTTGCAATGAAACAGCTACGGTAGTGCTGCTTTAATGCATCCATCGAAAATAGTGCAATGGAATAATTAAATGTATCTAAATTATGTAATTAGTGATAGGGTTAGGTTAACGACAAGTACTCCTGTCAATGGTCGGAATGGAAAAAACATTCTGCACGTACCGATTTCTATTCTCAAATGTGGCTTTGGGACAGAATGTCGAAAGACAAAAGGTCGAAGGACAAAAGGTCGACGGACAAAAGGTCGAAGAGACAAAAGGTCGATGGGACAAAAGGTCGAAGGGACAAAAGGTCGAAAGGACAAAAGGTCGACGGGACAAAAGGTCGACGGGACAAAAGGTCGAGGGGACAAAACGTCGACGGGACAAAAGGTCGAAGGGACAAAAAGTCGAATGGACAAAATTTAAAAATCTATAATTCTGTATACATGAAAAATACTAAATATACGACAAGTTTGAAAACATGTTTCTGAAAATAAATTTAGCTTGTTACATTTCCCAGAGATTTCTCCTTCTTTATTTCATGGGCAGTTCTTCAACCAATTTACGGTGAATATTCAACAGCCAGGCCGAGCATTGTATGATTTTGATTAGTTCTCGGGATGAGAACTGAAAAATTAAAACTTGTTAGATCGTGCTCTTGTAACACGTGTCGCTTCGAGTGCATGTTTGAGTGAAATACGTTGGTTTTGGTATCTTTGATTCAGTGTCGTATAATTAATTATTTCACCAACGCGACTTCCTATACATTCCCATACATTACATTCCGATATCGATCATGGAGAATCAGAAGTTTCTTGTATAAATGTGTGACAAATTCATTTTCCACTCATCATCATGTATTAGATGGGAATATTATTGGTTTTAATTCAACGTGGCGTTATTATTGGTTTTAAATAAGAAATAAACACTGAATCATGTACACAAAGACTGGCCTTAAGCCGTACATAACAGTTTACATTATGCACATTATTCGGTGATTCAACCGTACGAATCATTTTAACACTCAAACATGCGTGATGTTGTATATTGTACAACATTACGAAAAAATCTCTCTTATGGTACACAGCATGAACGATCCTGCATTAGTGTTTCAGGATAAAATCATGATTGTGCATATGCAAGCACTCGGAGTATTCGAGAAACGGGTGCTGAGGACCATCTTTGGCGGTGTACAAAAAGACGGTGTGTAGCGGCGAACAATGAACCACGAGCAAGCCCAGCTCTACGGCGAACCCAGTATCCAGAAGGTAGCTAAAGCCGGAAGGGTACGATGGGCAGGGCGTGTTGCAAGAATTCCGTACAACTACCCTGCAAAGATGGTGTTCGCTACCGATCCGGCAGATACGAGACGGCATGGAGCACAGCGAGCGAGGTGGGCAGACCAAGTGTAAAACGACTTGGCCTGCGTGGGGCGCATTCGAGGCTGGAGAGATGCGGTATCGAACCGTGAGTTAACGTCGTTGTCGACCGGACTTTGTGAATTTCCATCGACGTTCCCATCGGTGTCAGCATTTTGGAGTTGGCAACATCGAGGCGCATCAGCAGAACCAGGCGAACGATATCGAGGGCGATCATCAAACCTGTACCTACCGAGCCAGTGCAGACTTAGCATACTTGTAATGTAGTTAAGTTAAGGATAATAAATCAGTTGGTTGTGTACAGTGAAGGTAGTGAGACGTTTAATTTTTTTAAACAGAACTCCGTGTTCTCGAATTATTAACTCGTGTATTGTGGCGTCAAATTGTTGATTCAGTGGTTTCTGTTTAGATGTAAGCTAAATAAATGAATGAATGTGCTTATGCATATTGCATATTAGTGGTAGAGTTTTGTGTAGAAATTAGAGTCTGTAGGTCGGCTATCTGAATCGCTCGAAAAGGGTCTTATATTAAATTTTCCTTGTGCTGAATTTGTTGAAAACATGGGCCAACCTGACCCTTATTTGGCCAAGTGTCACCCCCGATGACGGTACTCACATCATAGATTTCATTTGTTTTGTTCTCAATACTATGGCTTTTCAATTTTAACCAATTTTGTAATTTCGACCTTTTGTCCCTTCGACTTTTTGTCCTTTCGACATTTTGTCCCGTCGACCTTTTGTCCAGTCGACCTTTTGTCCCGTCGACCTTTTGTCCCTTCGACCTTTTGTCCATTCGACCTTTTGTCCTTCGACCTTTTGTCTGTCGACCTTTTGTCCCTCGACCTTTTGTCATAGATTCCTCAAATGTAAGTTCATTGGACAAATAGTCCCCGCTATATGGTTCCATTTTGGAAAACGTTTGACGTATGGACACTACAGGCCTTAAAGTGGCACTAATGTAGCTGTTCCATTGCACTTAACGAAAAACAACATTGTGCATTCAAAATACTATTTTAAGACTGTGCCTCTCATGATTGCTTTGAGAATGCTTATTTAGAACAGCCAGGTTTTCGAAATGCTTATATACAGCATGGAGCATATGCAATGCCAGTATAATGCTATTACAGTGCTTACTTTAATGCTTATTGGTTACCTGGGTACAGTTTAAAAGTGCGAACACGTTAGGAGGTTTTTTAATTTTTAATATTTAGACGAGTTCTATAATTTATTTTGATGTTGTATTTATCTTAAAGGTGGTGTACACCAACCACGCAAAAATGCGACTTGCTCTGATGTTTTGATTCCTGGAACGTTATTTTTGCTCCGAACGGTTTCTTATCATATCAGACTAATCTTGAAGGATAAGCAAATTTATAGGTCCCAAGATTTGGTAAAGGCCAAGATAAAGCGTTTCGTCTGTATCGGAGGCTTGGTTGTAAGATGGCTAAACCAAAAGGTGACCATTAATGGTAGGTACCTAATTTTCTCTGTTACAAACAAACGATCCTGAACAATGAGTTAAAATATTTATAATGGGCTATCAAAAAAATATATATTTAAATAACACACAAAATCTAAAACTATACGAGTGTCACTGTACACACAAATTTATAAAGAGTGTCATGTAATTTTTCTCAGCGCGATCTTCTATTAAGCTCATCTAGACTTGCATTGAGGTTTCACCTTTATCCCGCATCTTTTCCATTTCTTTTCTATAGAGGTGAAATTTAGCAGAAAGAATTAGATTAACCGCTGCACGCTGCAGTCCGTTCCCGTTTGTCTACGATGAAAGACAAGAAACTTTACCTGGATGGCATCGGAACCGAATGCAATGAATGAACGTACCATGGAATCAGACCTGCTCAAGGGATGCTGCAAGCGTGCAACCATTCTCCAGTCTGCCTTTTGGTTTGGACTAAATTTATAGCGTGTTCCATATTTATTGTCAAGTCCTTGGCGAAGCACTAGTGGGGTAGGTTCAGTCGCTAGGTGTGCCTAATTAATTGTTCCGCTCCGCAGGAGTTGTTCAGCTCTCGTGAACGAAGTCCTCGAATCAAGCTAGGCCGGGATTTGATTGAGATTGAATGTGCCACGTAAAAACAGTAAGGACGATCGAGGGCCATTTCTGGAAAAGGAGCGTGTTTATCCAAAGGAGTACCCGTTAAATCGAATTAGTTCCGGATAGCTACGGCTTGTTTGACATAGTTCTCACATTTATCTTTTCAGTTGGTATTTAAGGAATTGAGTTGCTGATTCGGATGGAATGTCGTTACGGTTCTCAGTAATTTAAATGTGTTTCATTCATCAGGATTTAATTGAGATGTCTTCAAGCTTTGCTGAACAACTTAAAAATAAAGGCCCACCCAAAAATTCGATGGCAAATGATAGAAAAGGTCAATCGAAAAATGATTGTTCATCGAAGAAAATGTAATTGCCGTACACGTCTTCGCGTAATGAGTCAGTTCGCCCTTTGTTAACCAAAGGAATGAACATATGATCGATAATAATTATTAGCTGATAAGGAGTAGTCCGAAAATCAAAAAACAACAAAATATATCGTTTCAATGATTAAGAATTGTTTTGTGCTTAATATGTAGTAGAATAAATATACAACATGGGTCGAGAAAGAAATGTTTAGACGAGCCATGATTATATCTGGTCATCACAGTTTTCCTAGAATGAAACCATTACTTCACATGGACCAAATAATTGCTTTTGTTTGTGTAACCGGATTGACTCCCGTTCCATCGATCGTCTCTTTCGGTGCAGATTAAGTTGTACCCAAATAGAATGCAAAATTTCTGGACCGAAAAATTCATCCAACAAAAGCCGTTGTTGCTCTGCAACACCCACCTTCGATCCATTATATTTTCCTTTGTCACCAGACTGACTGACTGGTCTGTAGGTTTTCGGTTTTGGCCTCGGCGAATTCAATCGCACATAGATGCCGAAAATCTGCAACAAAGAAGCCGTCAAACGACCAAACTTTGCCACGTCATCGCCTACCATCCCACACAGTCATTATCACCAACCAGCCGGATGACATGATTATCGCAGCTTTCTCTTTCATGGCCTACTATGTGTCCTACCGCCGACCCCAATTGAACAAAAAAAAGTATAGCATACATGCAACTAACTACAAGCCTTAAAACTTTGAAAGTTGAAAATGGCCTCAGATCAAAAGATCGAGAGCGGCAGCACAACTTCAAACGGTTCGGCCCCCCTGGCGAGCTTTGCCATTATTTATGTTTGTTTTCTAAACTTTTTAAATTCCTCGTCGCTCTCGTCTGTGATCTGCGCAGTGAGCGCTCGGTACTTTAAACAATTTTACCGACACGGTCTCAGGACTTCTTTCTACGATGATGACGATGATGGTGATGTTATTGGTAACAGTATGGTTCCCTTTGATGTGGTTGCGAATTTCTGCCAGAATCAGTTGTGAAAAGCGATAGGGCTAACTAAACTGGCGGCATTGAGGGCGAAGGTGCAAAGATACCGAAAACGATAATAATGAACGTGGAAGTTTTTTTTCGGTAACGTTTCTATTATGTATCTTTTAATGTGATTTAACCGTAAAGAGGCTTTTGCAATGCTTCTGGGTAAAGATGTGTTGTTTCGGTATTTCTATTGAGAACCTGTCTGTGAATGGGCAGTTCGGAGCAGGACAATCAAGCAAAATCGAACAACATGTGCGGAAATGCGAACCAGAATAAAATTAAGATTAACTGGTTGCTAATATTTTATCTGTTGCAAATATCTGTTTGACAAAATCGGATAAGAAAATAAAGAAATGCCGGAGAGATTAAAGAATTCAATAATAAAAAAAGTTGGAATGACTGAATCGAATCCGACTATCCCTCCCCAGGCCATCTGCGAGTAGTGGCGTCTGCCTAGGATGTGGTGGGGTTTGACAGTGGGCCCTGTTAAACCTTTATAAAAAGCTGCATGTATCCGCAAGTAGGCTCCGCCAAAGTGACCGTGTGCCGCTCAAAGCGCACAAGCCCAAGTCCTGGTGGGACGCTAAACAGCCCTGACACGACGGCCCTCCGACGAGACAGGAGGTTTGCGCAGGCCCAATAAGCCGCCTTTAGAAACAACTATTACGAACGACATAGAAGATAATACGACTCGATACAATCGGCAACGACCTGAGCGACGAATAAAGGGTCACGATTGGAAGCTTGGAACATGGAACTGCAAGTCGCTAGGCTTCGCAGGTTGCGACAAGATGATCTACGATGAAATACATCCCCGCAACTTCGACGTCGTAGCGCTGCAGGAAATCTGCTGGACAGGACAGAAAGTGTGGAAAAGCGGGCATCGAGCGGCTGCCTTCTACCAAAGCTGTGGCACCACCAACGAGCTGGGAACCGGCTTTATAGTGCTGGGAAAGATGCGCCAACGCGTGATTGGGTGGCATCCAATCAACGCAAGGATGTGCAAGCTTAGGATAAAACGCCGATTCTTCAACTATAGCATCATCAACGTGCACTGCCCACAGGAAGGGAGACCCGACGACGAGAAAGAAGCGTTCTATGCACAGCTGGAGCAGACATACGATGGATGCCCACTGCGGGACGTCAAAATCGTCATCGGAAACATGAACGCTCAAGTAGGAAGGAAGGAAATGTATAGAACGGTTATCGGACCGGACAGTATGCATACCGTATCGAACGACAACGGCCAAAAATGCAGCCTCCCGCGGAATGGTAGTCCGAAACACTTTCTTCCCCCGCAAGAATATCCACAAGGCCACATGGAAATCACCTAATCAAGTAACGGAAAACCAAATCGACCACGTTCTAATCGACGGTAAATTCTCCTACATCACGAACGTACGCACTTACCGCAGTGCGAATATTGAATCCGACCACTACCTCGTTGCAGTATGTCTGCGCTTAAAACTCTCGACACGCGTCAGAGTCGTCCGCCGCGGCTAAACATTGGGCGGCTACAAGACGGTAGACCAGCCGAAGACTACGCGCAACAGCTGGAAGTGGCACTCCCAACGGAAGAGCAGCTAGGCGCAGCGTCTCTTGAAGATGGCTGGAGAGATATTCGATCCGCCATTATTGAAAGCACCGCAACTGCTGCACTAGGCACGGTGGCTCCGGAGCAGAGAAACGACTGGTATGACGGCGAATGTGAGCAGTTAGTTGAGGAGAAGAATGCAGTACGGGCGAGATTGCTGCAACACTGCACGAGGGCGAAACGAGGCACGATACAAACGGGCGCTGAACAGACAAAACTCGATTTTTCGGAGGAAAAAGCGCCAGCAGGAAGATCGAGACCGTGAAGAGACGGATGAACTGTACCGCACTAATAACACACGAAAGTGCTATGAGAAGTTGAACTGTTCACGTAAGGGCCACGTGCCACAGCCCGATATGTGTAAAGACATAAACGGGAACTTTCTTACAAACGAGCGTGAGGTGATCCAAAGGTGGCGGCAGCACTACGAAGAGCACTTGAATGGCGATATGGCAGACAACGGTGGCGGTATGGTGATGAACCTAGGAGCACGCGCGCAGGACATGCGACTTCCGGCCCCAAAACTCCAAGAAATACAGGAGGAGATCGGCCGGCTGAAAAACAACAAAGCCCCTGGAGTTGACCAACTACCAGGAGAGCTGTTTAAACACGGTGATGAGGCACTGGCTAGAGCGCTGCATTGGGTCATTACCAAGATTTGGGAGGAGGAGGTTTTGCTGCAGGAGTGGATGGAAGGTGTCGTGTGTCCCATCTACAAAAAGGGCGATAAGCTGGATTGTAGCAACTACCGCGCAATCACATTGCTAAACGCCGCCTACAAGGTACTCTCCCAAATTTTATGCCGTCGATTAGCACCAATTGCAAGGGAGTTCGTGGGGCAGTATCAGGCGGGTTATATGGGCGAACGCTCCACCACGGACCAGGTGTTCGCCATTCGCCAAGTACTGCAGAAATGCCGCGAATACAACGTGCCCACACATCATCTATTCATCGACTTCAAAGCCGCATATGATACAATCGATCGGGACCAGCTATGGTAGCTAATGCACGAAAACGGATATCCGAATAAACTGATACGGTTGATCAAGGCGACGATGGATCGGGTGATGTGCGTAGTTCGAGTTTCAGGGGCATTCTCGAGTCCCTTCGAAACGCGCAGAGGGTTACGGCAAGGTGATTGTCTTTCGTGTCTGCTATTCAACAGCGCTTTGAAGGGAGTAATAAGAAGGGCAAGGATTGACACGAGTGGTACGATTTTCACGAAGTCCAGTTATTTGGACGGATTGGACTAGTCATCAACGCGTCGAAGACGAAGTACATGATAGGAAGAGGCTCAGGAGAGGTCAATGTAAGCCACCCACCACGAGTTTTCATCGGTGGTGACGAAATCGAGGTGGTTGAAGAATTCGTGCACTTGGGCTTACTGGTAACCGCCGATAACGATACCAGCAGAGAAATTCGGAGACGCATCATGGCAGGAAGTCGTACGTACTTTGGACTCCGCAAAACGCTCCGATCCAATAGAGTTCGCCGCCGTACCAAACTGATTATCTACAAAACCCTTGTTAGACTGGTTGTCCTCTACGGAAATGAGACCTGGACGATGCTCGTGGAGGATCAACGCGCACTGGTAGTCTTCGAAAGAAAAGTGTTGCATACCATCTATGGTGGGGTGCAGATGGCAGACGGTACGTGGAGGAGGCGAATGAACCACGAGTTACATCAGCTGTTGGGAGAACCATCCATCGTTCACACCGCGAAAATCGGAAGACTGCGGTGGGCCGGGCACGGAGCCAGTATGTCGGACAGTAATCCGGTGAAAATGGTTGTCGACAACGATCCGACGGGAACAAGAAGGCGAGGTGCACAGCGGGCAAGGTGGATCGATCAGGTGGAGGACGATTTGCGGATCCTCCGCAGACTGCGTGGTTGGCGGAGTGCAGCCGTGGACCGAGCTGAATGGAGAAGACTTGCACAGGCCACTCCGGCCTTAGTCTGGTAATAATAATAATGACAATAGCTGTTTAGGTGAATCAATCAAAAATGAGTTTGGGTTTGTCGTCTGATTTCTTCCCGATCATTCAAGTCTCAATTAGTTTTTTAGGGTCAGGGGCATGGAAATGCCATTTAGATGTCGTGAGATTGTCGATTTTCGGTCTTTTTGAAGTTTAAGAAAAGTCTGTGAAGGTTGTCGAAGGTCCAAGAAGGTCTGTGAAGATCCATGGAAATCTATGCAGGCCTATAAAGCTTGTGAGGGCACGGGAAAGTCTGTGAAGAGCTACGAAGTTACACGAGGGATACAAAGAGCGCCCAAGGGTAATACGTCTTTCATTGTAGTATCACCAATATCTGCTAATCACTCTCCTCACGCTAAATCACAGCTCCTAATCGCATTCTCGGTTCGGTCTAGGATGTTTTCGTGTGGGAAACATTCTCGACTCCCTGGACATAGTGTATCCATTGTACTTACTTTGCCACTCATAGAGAAGCATAGAGAAGCTTTAATAGAAAAATAGAACACCAAGTTGAAAGGCAGGCCAAGTTCTGGATGAAATGTAGAGACATAAAAGTAATAATAGCGTAGTGTGGCCAGATGGAGAAGATGATTGGCATTTCTCATATTATTATAAAGTATCGTATTTCTGAATTTAGGCTTCTTATGAAAGTTGCTAATAAGTAATATTTGATTGGTCTCCAAAGTACACCATTCTAAACACAGGAGGAAGACTACAAACTAATACTTGGAATAAGACGGGAATGACTAAAAGTAATTAATTTCCTAATTTGTAACATTTCGAACAAATGCTTTCCACTGCGGCCTTTTTTCTCTAATCTTAAAAAAAATGCGATCCATAAAAGCCACCTCAGCCTGGAACATCGTATCATTTGCCATTTGTTGTCACCTTTTCTGTGTCAATCCACCACAAAAGGTGTTCGCCCGCTTAGTTCGTACGCTGACATGTCGGCAAGAATAAGAACCCGACATGAATGACAAACCAACCCAACCAACCAGCAAAAAAGTCACCAATAACTAAAATCGAGTGCCGTCATAAATTAAAGTCATCTAATAAATGGAAGCCTCTTCAAGCGGTGACAACCCTCCGCAGCCCAGGAGGGGTTGTCGTCACTTCTCCTCCCATGGAAAACCCTCACCTACCTTGACAAAAATAGATGACAGACCCGACAGGCAAGCATGAAGGATCCAATTGTTGTGCGCGAGGCTTTCCTTAATAATTCCCGTTCGGAAAGCACCGCGCCGCCACCACACCGAAAGGATGCAGCACCCGTCAGGCATCGAGGGCACCGCGCCGAAAAGGGAATGGGCTCGAGAATGGAACAGTTTTGTAGCCTCCAGTGAGTGAAAGAAGAAGGGAAAAGGATTCGCGCGACCGACAATTTTTCGTCAAGCCGCTTATGAAGTCAAATTCTTCTTTTCTAACGAAATTAAATATTATGTAAGGAATCCTTCTGTGAAACTTTCTGCTCTATACCAATCCACGTGGACATGTATTCAGGCCGATATAGGACAACTGGGTTCATGAGAGAATCTAGGTGTTTATCATCTATTGTTTCGAAAAGTTTTGCAGAATTTTAGTTTAAAAAATAGCTGTTGAGGTAAACACAAATTGTGCGTATTAGAACTGGTGCTGAAAATTGTGTAACACTATCTGATTATTTCCGCTATTTCTGGCAGCGCCAGAGTTCTGGTAAAAATGGGGCAAAGTGGATTTTTGGCGTAATTGACCTTCCAGTCAAAAATTATTAATCGCTCAATCGATCCTTTATTTTATTTAAGGTCAACTTTCCCAAAGAAACCATATTTTTGACAAAAAATCGAAAAAGTGCTGTTTTTCAAGATTGGCCCAACATTTTCCTGATTTTTAACGAACATCCGGTGAATTTTTCAGGCCGGTTCACACGTGCCGAACTTTTTGGGTTTTTGTTTTCGATATTAGAAATGATTTTTGGGTTCTTTGGAAAAGTTGACCTTAAATAAGCCAAAGAATTGATTGAGACAATGAACGAGACGCAATTTTTGACGGAAAAGGTCAATTTCTGTGTGATGATGGATAGACTGTAATTGTGATAATTTGGGGGGGGGGGGATCTCTAGCAAGCAATTCCAGAGTCAAAACCGAGTTTTACTACTGAACTGAATTTCTCAAGAATTCCTGTAGAATTAACCTCTAACATTCTTTCAAATAATTCTTTAGAAAATACCTCCAGGATTTTTCCAAAAGAATTCAAAAATACTTTCAGAAATTCCTAAAGAAACTCTTTCGAAAATCATTCCGGGTGTTCCTTCGAATACTATCGGAAATACCATTCTCTAAGGAATTTCCCCAGTACCTCATCCGAAGTTCCACAATTCTTGCATAAAACTTTCCTCTTGGGATTACTCCAGAAAAACCTTTGGAAATTACTTCGCACATAAATCCAGAAATTCCTTTGAAAATTCAAAGAAGGAAATCTAAGAAAATTTCGATTTTTTTTTAATTTCTTCAGAAATTCTTTTAGAAATTTCTTGGGAATTCTTTCAGGAACTCATTTGGAATTCCTTTGAAATTCCATTAAAAATTTCGTCGGAAATACCTATCAGAAAATCCTTCGGATATACCGTCAGGAATTGTTGAAATTGTTTTCTTCCAAAATTTCAAACCAATCACCAAAGAAACCAAACACAAAGAATTTTCCGAAGAGTGTTTGACGAAAATTTCAAAGGAATTTCCAGTTGAAATTTCGGACAGTAAGTAATTTCCGAATGATTCCTAAAATAATTGTATATTGTAATTGTAATAAATAAACGAATTAAAAATCTTGGGAATATCCGAAGATCTCTAAATAAATTTACGGGGGAATGTCCGGAGGGATTCCTAAAAAATCCAAATAATTCCTGGATGAAGTTCTGAGGAAATTATGAAGGAACTCCTGAAAGCAATTCCTGAAATAATTGCTGAAGCAATTTCTTAAAAACTAGTTTCCGAAGGAATTGCTAGAGAAAGTAAAAAAAATCCGAAGGAATTTTCCTAAGAAAGTTTAGGAACTTTCCCCTGTTTCAATTTCTGTAGGTATTTCCGAAAAAATTTCCGTAGGAATTCCGACCAAATTTCCAAAGAAGTTTAAAAAAAATCTATTAAAAATCGTTCAAAAAAATAAACAATTTAACAAATTAAAAAAGTTCATAAAAGGAATCTTTTGAGGAATTTTCAAAAAAATTATCAAGACGCTAGTGTTCTTTAAGTTTTTTTTAAGATAGGAATTTTCGAAGGAATTCCTTAGGGACATTCTGAAGTAATTTCTAGAATTCCTTCATTGAATTTTCGAAGGCATATCTTAATGCTTTCCAGAAGCAACTCCTGAAGTAAATTTCCAAGGAATTCTTGAGAATATCCGAGGAAGTATGATGATGGATCGACTGCAATCCCAATATTTTTGGGTTTATATTTTTGGCATGAAGTCTTAATTCCAGATTCAAAACAGGGAAGAAAAGAAAATATTTTTGAAAATCTATTCAGATTGTTCTTCGTAAATTCATTCAAGAATACATTCTGAAATCCATCCTGAAATACATTTGGAAACTCCTGCAGGAATTCCATCCAAAATTTCTCCAGAAAATCCTCCAGAATTTGTTTCGGGAACTTCTCCAGCAATAATTCATAAAATTCCCCCAGTAGTACATTTGAATATTCCTCCAGAGATTCTTCGTAGATCCTCCCGGAAGGCTTTTATATTTTTTCTTTCCATAAATTCCTTTAGTAAAACAATGTAATAGCCCTTTCAAAATTTCTGCAGGAATTATTCCAGTAATATTGTTGAAAGAATGCTTTCGGAAAATTATTTAAAAATAAAATAGGAAATCCTAAAGGAGTCTTCGTTGAAGTTTCTAATGGGACGAATATGCGTCAAAAGCTCGAAGGTCAAAAGATCGAAGGTAAAAAGGTCGAAGGTCAAAAGTTCGAAGATCGACTGAATACATTCAATACGAAAGGACAGAAGGTCGAATGGTCGAAAGGTCCCTAGTAGAATTTTTGTTTTATGCTAGTTTTATAACACTCTTGAAGAGTAAATAATGGTCCTCTAGAGCGTTATAAAACTTAAAATGTTACTTGGGATGTGTCATTACGTCGCAGGTCAAAAGATCAAAGGATAAGGGTCGAAAGAACAAAACATGGTTGGGGCAAAACGTTGAAATTAAAAAGAAATAACTACGCTGAAAAAATTAAAGGTACAAAAAGTCGAAAGGACAAAAAGATAAATATTGACATAATATTGTGATTGAGATTGTATTCTATTAGTCATAGGATGAGTTTAAGAATGATGCCTTCTATTTCAAACAGATGCTGATTATTCGAATTAACTATTTGAATAAATTCATAGGATCAGTGATAAGAAAACTAAAATCCTTTTTTTTTTTAATTCAATGCAATTCCCGTCATATAGGCCGCAATGATACTTGGTTTGATAGAGTCCAACGTCGTTTGAAAGGGTGAACACTCTTCACGCTTATTTGGGTATCGCATTAGGTCGAAGCTCATAGCATAGATAAATGAGAAGTGAGAAGTGAAAAGTGAGAAGCGATAAGTGAGAAATGAAAAGTGAGCAGTTAATAGTGAGAAGTGAGAAGTGAGTAGTGAGAAGTGAGAAGTGAAAAGAAAAAAGTGAAAAGTAAGAAGTGGGAAATGTAATGTGAAAAGTAAGGAAGGGGGAAGAACGAAGTAAGAAATGAGAAGTAAAAAGCAAGAAAGGAGGAAGGAGGATAAACAAACAAGAAGAAAGTGAAAGTGAAAAAGAAAGTGAAGGAAACAGAGAGAAGAACAAAAAGAAAAAAAGAAGGAAGATGGAAGTAGTAAAAGAGAAGAAAGAAGACACAAGAAGAAAAAAGATGAAAAAAAGAAGGAAGAAGAAAGCAAGGAGCAAATAACAGAAACTAAATAACAAAAAGATGAAAGAAGGAAGAACTAATGAATGAAGAGAGAAAAATTAAAAAGGAAGAAAGTAAAAGAAGAAAGAAGGAAGAAAAAAGGAAGAAAAAAAGAAGAAAGCAGGAAGAAAAAGAGAAGAAAGATAAAAAGAAGAGGGAAGAAAGAAGGAAGGAGGGGAAAAGAAAAAAAGAAGAAGGGAAGAAAGAAGTTAGAAATGAAAGATGGAAGGAAGAAGGAAGAAGATTGGATAGAAGGAAATATATGAAGTAAGAAGCAAGAAGGAAAAATATAATAATAGAAGATAAGATAATAAATAGAAGGAAGAAACAAAAAGAAAAAAAAAGAATGAAGAAAAAAGAAGGAAAAGAAAAACCTCCAACTTTTGTAAATCAATCCTTTTGTTCCATCGACCTTTTGTTTCAGCTATTTTTTGTAATTTCTATCTTCCTTCGAGCTGTCGTCTTTTCGACCTTTTGACACAGTTTTTTTTATTTCGACCTTTTGTCCCTTCGACATTTTGACCCTTCAACCTTTTGTCCTTTCGACTTTTTAACCATCGACCTTTTGTCCTTCCGACCTTTTGACCCTTCGACCTTTTGTCCTTCGACCTTTTGACCTACAACCCAAAGGGACAAAAGGTCGAAATTACAAAATTTGTTTAAAATTGAAAAGCCATAATCTTGAGAACAATACAAAGCAGAACTATGATTTAGGTACCGTCATCGGGGGTGACAATTGGTCAAATAGGGAACAACAACATTCATTTCATTTATTTAGTTTACATCTAAACAGATAACACTGAATAAACAATTTGATGCCACAATGCACGGTTCGAGGCCGCATCTCTCCATCCTCGGATACGCCCCACGCTCGCCAAGGCGTTTTGCACCTGGTCTGCCCATCTCGCTCGCTGCGCTCCACGCCGTCTCGTACCTGCCGGATCGGAAGCGAACACCATCTTTGCAGGGTTGCTGTCCGGCATTCTTGCAACATGTCCTGCCCATCGTACCCTTCCGGCTTTAGCTACCTTCTGGATACTGGGTTCGCCGTAGAGTTGAACGAGCTCATGGTTCATTCTTCGCCGCCACACACCGTCTGATTTGCACACCGCCAAAGATGGTCCTAACCACCAGTCTCTCAAATACTCCGAGTGCTTGCAAGTCCTCCTCGAGCATTGTCCATGTTTCATGTCCGTAGAGGACAACCGGTCTTATAAGCGTCTTGTACATGACACATTTGGTGCGGTGGCGAATCTTTTTCGACCGCAGTTTCTTCTGGAGCCCGTAGTAGGCCCGACTTCCACAGATGATGCGCCTTCGTATTTCACGACTAACGTTGTTGTCAGCCGTTAGCAAGGATCCGAGACGAATTCCTCGACCACTTTGAAGGTATCCCCGTCTATCGTAAGACTGCTTCCCAGGCGGGCCCTGTCGCGCTTGGTTCCGCCCACAAGCATGTACTTTGTCTTTGACGCATTCACCACCAGTCCAACTTTTGTTGCTTCACGTTTCAGGCGGGTGTACAGTTCTGCCACCTTTGCAAATGTTTGGCCGACAATGTCCATGTCATCCGCGAAGCAAATAAATTGACTGGATCTGTTGAAAATCGTACCCCGGCTGTTACACCCGGCTCTCCGCATGACACCTTCTAGCGCAATGTTGAACAGCAGGCACGAAAGTCCATCACCTTGTCTTAGTCCCCGGCGCGATTCGAACGAACTGGAGTGTTCGCCCGAAATCTTTACACAGTTTTGCACACCATCAACCGTTGCCTTGATCAGTCTGGTAAGCTTCCCAGGGAAGCTGTTCTCGTCCATAATTTTCCATAGCTCTACGCGGTCTACACTGTCGTATGCCGCCTTGAAATCAACGAACAGATGGTGCGTTGGGACCTGGTATTCACGGCATTTTTGAAGGATTTGCCGTACAGTAAAGATCTGGTCCGTTGTCGAGCGGCCGTCAACGAAGCCGGCTTGATAACTTCCCACGAACTCATTCACTAATGGTGACAGACGACGGAAGATGATCTGGGATATCACTTTGTAGGCGGCATTAAGGATGGTGATCGCTCGAAAGTTCTCACACTCCAGCTTGTCGCCTTTCTTGTAGATGGGGCATATAACCCCTTCCTTCCACTCCTCCGGTAGCTGTTCGGTTTCCCAGATTATGACTATCAGTTTGTGCAGGCAAGTGGCTAGCTTTTCCGGGGCCATCTTGATGAGCTCAGCTCCGATACCATCCTTACCAGCTGCTTTATTGGTCTTTAGCTGTTGAATGGCATCCTTAACTTCCCTCAAGGTGGGGCTGGTTGGCTTCCATCGTCCGCTGAACTGACGTAGTCATCTCCTCCGCTGCCTTGACTTTCACTGCCTGTACTCTCAGCGCCATTCAAATGTTCCTCGTAGTGCTGCTCCCACCTTTCGATCACTACACGTTCGTCCGTCAAGATGCTCCCATCCTTATCCCGGCACATTTCGGCTCGCGGCACGAAGTCTTTGCGGGATGCGTTGAGCTTCTGGTAGAACTTGCGTGTTTCTTGAGAACGGCACAGCTGTTCCATAGTCTCGCACTCCGCTTCTTCCAGGCGGCGTTTCTTCCCCTAAAAAAGGCGAGTCTGCTGTCTCCGCTTCCGTCTATAACGTTCCACGTTCTGCCGGGTACCTTGCTGCAGCGCGACCGCCCGCGCTGCGTCCTTCTCCTCCAGAATCTGTCTGCACTCTTCGTCGTACCAATCGTTCCGTCGACTTCGTCCCACATACCCGACGTTGTTCTCCGCTGTGTCGTTAATGGCTGCTTCAACTGTATTCCAGCAGTCCTTAAGAGGGGCCCCATCGAGCTCACCCTCTTCCGGCAACGCTGCCTCGAGATGCTGCGCGTATGCAGTGGCGACATCAGGTTGCTTCAGTCGCTCTAGGTCGTACCGCGGCGGTCGTCGGTACCAAACATTGTTGATGATGGATAGTTTTGGGCGCAGTTTAACCATCACCAGATAGTGGTCAGAGTCGATGTTAGCGCCACGATATGTCCTGACGTCGATAATGTCGGAGAAGTGCCGTCCATCAATCAGAACGTGGTCGATTTGTGATTCTGTCTGCAGTGGTGATCTCCAGGTGTACCGATACGGGAGGCTGTGTTGGAAGTAGGTGCTGCAAATGGCCATATTCTTCGAGGCAGCGAGATCAATTAGTCGTAGGCCGTTTTCGTTCGTCAGCCGGTGAGCTCTGAGCTTTCCAATAGTCGGTCTCTAAACTCCTCCTCTTGGCCAACCTGAGCATTAAAATCTCCTATGATGATTTTGACGTCGTGGCTTGGGCAGCTGTCGTACTCACGTTCCAGCTGCGCGTAGAATGCGTCCTTATCATCATCAGTGCTTCCGGAGTGTGGGCTATGGACGTTGATAATGCTGAAGTTGAAGAACCGGCCTTTGATCCTCAACCTGCACATTCTCTCGTTGATCGGCCACCACCCGATCACGCGCCTTTGCATATCGCCCATCACTATGAAAGCTGTTCCCAGCTCATGTGTGTTGCCGCAGCTCTGGTAGATGGTATGATTACCTCTAAACGTTCGCACCATTGATCCCTTCCAACAAACCTCCTGCAGCGCTACGATGCCGAATCCACGGTCTCTGAGCACATCGGCGAGAATGCGTGTGCTCCCGATGAAGTTGAGAGATTTGCAGTTCCACGAACCGAGTTTCCAATCGCTAGTCCCTTTTCGTCGCAGTTGTTCTTCGCCGATGGTTCCGGTCCGTACTCTCTTGTTGATTGTTCGTTGCGTGAGTTTTTTTTTTGGCTGGCTTGCACCGCCTAACACCAAACCCCCTAAATATCCGGAGGACCATTCCTCCTTATTTCCGGTGGACCATGGTGCAGAGTTTCACTTGGAGTCCCTCGCTGGCACTCGGACGATGATCAGCCGCCCCTAACATGGAGAACAGACGCTGTTGTGAGCCGATCTTGACATAAATATTCCAATTTATTTTCGGAATTACAATTTATTTTTGGAAATACATTCCTAAGTTTCCACGAAAATTCTTTCAGAGAATTCTTCGGACTTTCTTATAGGGATTGCTTCAAGAATTTCTTTACAAATTTATCTTGGAATTTCTTCGAAAATTAATTTGGAAATTAATGGGCTGTTCGGCCGCATTGAGAGTTGACGTAACGTCAATGTCAACTTCTCTCCACGAACAGCCTAGTGGTGTCGGCAGCTGGTTATCTGGCTAAGAATAACATTACGGATTGCCTGTTCCATTAGTAAAAGTCCACCATACAGGTGACCCCTAATTCTCGGTGTGATGTGGCTTTATGCTTACCATGCCTACGAATGAATGGTTAGAGGGGTCTAATAACCGCAAACGGAGCCTGTGCCAGGGCCCCCTTCACAGTATTTAGCCCTCGCTGCGCTAACCGGAGCTATGGCGTAATTGACCTTTTGCTTCTCCGAAATAATCGGCTACTCTTATTCAATCTCAACGTGAGGTTAAATAAGAGTGGGGTTATGAATATGTGTTTTACTTAGTTTACTTTACAAATTGTCACCTATATGGATTCGCATTATGCGTTTTTCACAGTGCACTCTGTATTTCGTCTTTTACATTCATCCATTGTTACGTCCTCAATGTTTTTCTGACACCTCTCTTTAGTCCCTAGCTTAATGCGTATGAGTCTACATAATTGGCTTTCCTATTAATGGTATATCATATGCATTGGCATTGTGTGACTTATCCAGTAAATTTTATGCTTCGCGTTTCATTGCGTTTTACTTCTATGGGGCTGGCAGCACCATCTCAGAATCGAATGAAACTTGGTGGGCATAAAGATATGATATTTCTAAGCCACTCTGCATACTTAGTTTTTCAAAAATTGTCAAGAGTAACATAGATAAGAGTAACATAGTAGATTATGCTAAATTGCTTCCTAAACAATTTTTTATCCAGTATTTTGCGCTCGGTAATGGCGGCCAAGTGAGTGCCCTTTTGACATTCAAGAGGTAGAAAATATTTACATATTTTAATCAACGTAGCCTTCGCTTCATAGAAACATGCTGGCACTCACTTTCTCTGTTTTGAATCTATAGTTTTGCTTTCCAAAAGTCAAAAAAACCTCATTGATTTGTTTTCATTAATGTATTATTTATAGCTGAAGAATTCGTAAGCCACAAGCAATTTAGGGATAAACCATTTGAGAAACAACTCTTTTGCCATCTATTGCTATTGATGCCAAAATACTCCATATTCCTATATATTAATAAGTGTCTTTGTATGTACTCGCAGTTTCGATGAGTGGGATCGCAAGTAGAAGTAGAGCCAGCAAGAAACTTTTTAGAGTCATTATTACTAGGTGCGCAAAAATGAATGTTGTTTCTTTTGCGTGTTTCTCAAAAATGGGTTGCAAAGAAAACTTCAATTGTTATCCAAACTTTCTGCTTCAAGCTACGAATAAATCAGGCTATCAAAATTTGTCGGTTCAATATGGAACCTAAATATCAGTATATTTGTATCAGTAGATAGTAAGTGTAATGTTCCATAATCTTACTAACTCAAGTTTCAAGCTTTTTAGATGCTTTTTCTGCCTCTTAAAGATAAATATTCGTTATACTAGGTTTTGTATATTTGGTAACTTGTTTACGAAATATTTATGCATGTATTCAGAGCCGAGTTCGCGAGACATTGAAACGTTGGCAGATACTCAGATGTACTAGATGGACTTAACAAATAGTTCAGAACACCTACCTGGACGTTCTTGCTGTCCTGTTAGAATTATTAGAATTCAACGGGTTTGGTTTCCTTTTAACGCACATGAAGAACGCCGCTAGTTTTGGAATTGAAAAAAATACTTTCCTTCTATCCACAAAGCTTGACGGACAATGTTTTTCGGACAGACGAATTTTCGTAGTCTTTATATATTTTTGTCCAACTGTTTTCCGCAAACAGAGCTTTGAGTGAAAGTCTGCATTTCTCATGCCCATACAAGTTCATTGAAAGGAAACCGCTAAAAATCTTATACCCCTCAAACTCTTTCAGGTTTTCGGTGTCCCGTCCCGAGTCATATAAATCAAAAAGCATAAACACGATGTATTCGTCGGAGCTCAACAGTAGACAGCGTAAGTTTTCTGTCTAACTTCTTTTATAGAAACACGTACATATTCCAGAGCGACTCGAATAAATGTTGAATATTTTGCATTGCGGTATCCAATGTTTTCTGTTGGATTCACGACTGCTACATTCCTCTGCAACTGTGAGACAAATCATACCTATAAATAAATAGTGCATATGGTTTTTGTGTTCTCCAGCTAGAAAATAAAAATACATATTAAAAATGGGGCAGAATTGTAGAAAATAATAAACAAATCCAGGAAGGAAGTGTTTTTGACTTTTCAGAAACAAAATTATTGGCTCAAGGCTGAGGTGATGAGTGCCAAATTTTTCATTAAATCGAAGCCTACTTGATTAAAATATGTAAATATTTTCTACTTCTTGAATGTCATAAAGGCACTCACTTGGCCGCCATTATCGAGCGCAAAATACTGGATACTTCCAAAATGTGTCGTTGGTTGATGATAGGCTGCTGAACCTATAATTGGCGCTGTAGGCATAAAACACGCTGATAAATTATCATTCAATATGGACGTGAAAAAAGTTTTTGTTAGAAAAACTTTTTTTCCTTAAATATGTCACAGGAATATTATTTCCAGAAAAGTTAGATAATTAAAATACCTATCTGCAGAAAAAAAATCATCGATTTCTGAGATGAGGTTTTTTTTTGTAATATCGATTTTAATTTTTAAAACTTTTTTTTTCAGTGTAGAAATTGGTTTTTTATTTTTTGGATATTTTTCCAAAAAAAAACTTCTGGGAATTTTACGACAGTCCGCCATACAACACTTTTTTGTAGGTCTTATCATTTTAGAGTTACATTGATTTAAAAAAAAATCAATGAAAAAATAGACCCTGATCAAATGTAACTCTTGACAATTTTTGAAAAACTAAGTATGCAGAGTGGCTTAGAAATACCATTTCTATATGCCCACTAAGTTTCATTCGATTCTGAGATGGTGCTGCCAACCGCTGGTCGAGTTGGGGCGAAATTCGTCATGTATGTATTATTGATTGTATCCTCCTCCTTTATTTCCTCTTCCTTTCCCCTTTTAACTTCCTTTTCCGTCAGATAAATGATTAGAAAGGCCAGTGAAGGCGATGGCACAAATCTCCAAAATTGAGGGGAACGTGCCTCCTGAGCCGACGTTCTGATACATGATACCGTAGGTATTCCTGAAGGAACTTCAGAAGGATTTTCCAAAATAATTTCTGACGAAATTTCGAAAAGGAATTTCAGAATGACTATCGATATATATTTGCTTCTTTGAATTTTCGAGGAATTTACAAATAAATATTTATTTTCGGAATTACAATTTATTTTTGGAAATACATTCCTAAGTTTCCACGAAAATTCTTTCAGAGAATCCTTCAATCATTCTCATAGGGAATCCTTCAAAAATTTCTTTACAAATTTATCTTGGATTTTTTTCGAAAATTCATTTATAAATTCTTTCGGAAAATCGTATATAAATTAATTTATGAAATCCATTAGATTTTTTTTGAAACGCTCCGGAAAGCCCTTCAGAAATTCTCTTAAGAATACCTACGGAAATTATTTCAGGAAAACCTTTCGAAATTCTTTAAGGTATTTCTTAATTAATACCTTTGTAAACTGCCTTAGGATTTCTTGCAGAAATTGAATTAAGAACTCCTTTATTTTTTAAAGGAATTGCGTCAGCAATTATTTCAGGATATTCTCAAACAAATTTATCCGTTAATACTTCAAGAAATCCCTTCCGAAACTATAGAAAGAAATTCTTGGAATTTCTTTGAAGTTTCACTTAGGAATTCCTTCAGAAATACATTCAGAATTTCTTTTGGAAATCCTTTGGAAATTACTTCAAGAGCTCCTGCGAAAATTTCATCTGGAAATTCGTTTGATATTTCCGTTAGAAATTCATCTGAAATTTCCTTTCGGATAGATTTTGAAAAGGAATTTGCGGAAGAATTGCTAAAGGTATTTCCGAAGAAATTCTTACAAGAATTTACGATGGAATTTCCAATAGAATTACCGGTGAAACACCTATTTTTATTTTCTTAACATATTTCCAGATTTCATCAAAAATTGTTTCGAAAATCACTCTAAGAATTCCTTCGGAAGTTTTTCCAGAATTAGTCAAAATTCTCTAAAGGGCGCTCTAACATCTATCTGAATTAGTTCAGTGCGTGTTGGCTCTTGTTTCGGACGGCAGAACGATCGCGCGATTTGCCGAAATTTTGTGTTTTGCATTGCGCGGCCGGTAATAAAGTTAATTAGTTCAGTGCGTGTTGGTTCTTGTTTCGGACGGCAGAACGATCGCGCGATTTGCCGAAATTTTGTGTTTTGTTTTTCCTTAGGACGGTTCGTAAGTAAATTGATGAATATATTTTATTATTTTTACAGCATATACTGTTATTGACAAACGCTCTATATTGTCGAATAGAGCTCCCTATTATTCACCTTTCCCACTAACACAAATTTTCCTTCCCGAGACATCTATGAAGGTACTATGGGTTCCCTGCATCTTCACTAGTAGATGTTGAACTAACATTCCTTCCCTTCCTTCCGTGATTGTAAGGACGTAGCCAGGTATACAACTGCTAATGTATAGGAAAAGGTACTAATCCCAAGTACCAATTTGCAACAATATGCAGTAGATTGCTCAATTGAGCATTGTATAGCTACCCACGATTTGTACAATCACATATGCTATGCTATGCTATGCTATGCTATATAGTTACATATCATAAAAGCACAGACAAACAGACATAACACATTGAACATTTACTCATCAAATTCATCGTCATTTAAACACTAACGACATCTGTTGATTTCAGTTAGTTGGGCAAATCACGAACCAGATGGCGGTAGTGAGCAAATGTCAAACTCGAGCAAATCCGATGCGCGCGCCACTAGTGACCGATTGGCCAACTAATGATTATTTGAATTGACCAGTTAATCAGTGAACGATGGAAATTTGACGAGTGTTATGTCTGTTTGTCTGTGATAAAAGGGGTCCGCAACGTAAGGCATAACTACGTTAGGCATAAACACATTAGGCATAAGTACGTTAGACCTAATGGACTTTTAGCTCATCAAGGCAAAAGTCATGCAGATAGCGTATTTGTGCTGGAAATTTTGCTATCATTTAGTATAAAACCGATTCAAAAATGTTATTTGTGTCTAGGATTTGTTTAATAATATTTATATTTTTTTTATTTTTTAGGAAAAGCGAAAAGCCCGTTTGAGTTGAACTCTTTTTGTTCTCTCTCAAATGGGCGCAAAACCTCTTCGTCTTTTCGTACCAACAGAATACAATTTCGCTCCAGATGATACACAATACAATTGTTTCTTACAGCTATTTATAATAATTTACTAAGTCTAGATCTAGTTTCAACCATTTAAACTAACCTTTCTAAAAGTGAGACGGGGTGAGGGAAAACCTTTTCCGAAGAGTGTTACGACTCAAGTGAAAATCGAATTCATTTGAGCAGCGATTGAAAATTCTGAACATGCTCAAAAATGGTTCGTTGTGCCCGTAATTCGTTCAGACACCGCGAAAGAAAAAGAATTGTCTAGAACGAAGGTTTTGTTGGCTGACGTGTCCTCATCATTGTAGAAATAATCTCTACCATAATTAGACCCTTAATTTTAGGTTGGCCATTTTAAGAATCGCGAGGTCCAAACGTAAACATTAACATCTACGTAAACGTAACATCAAGCCGTTTTAGAACTACACTTTTTAATAAAAAAAAACATTGGAGCGAGATCGGCGAACATTAATACAAGATGGGATAATACTTCTCGAGAATTGGCTCTTACTCCCAATCAGACGGCTAATCAAACACATTCAACCTCATTTGTTTGTTCCACTTTCTTCGACAGGGTATGTAATAAACACAGGTCTTCAACATAATTAACACCTTCATTCTTCGATGACTTTTGGGTTTTTTTTTGCTAATCCCACGTGTTATTCAAAAAGAGCACCTTTTCAGTTACGCCCGTGATCGACTCCATTGTTCGCAACACTGACCTCGGGTCAGAACACAAAACTACGTTCCGATGCGACATGTGTCGACGGTTGGTCGCTACAAAAACAAGGTGAACATGCACGGCATATACTTAATCCGAAACTCGTGTAATCTTTTTTCAACACATTTATAGTTGAAACAAGCCGCCCATTTTCAACCACGGCGGTATGAAGCATTAAAATGAAATGACTTTTCCCTCCTTCGCTTGATTCCAAATGACCCGTTTGCCGAAGGATGAATGAATGGAAAAACAACCCGAATGGGAGAACCTGAGAGGTGATCCTAATCGGATAATCCCTATTCATAAGTAAACAGTTTATGGCCTCAATTTGGCCCGCTCCAGCAATAGTGAGTGGAGTGGAGTGGAACATGTCCTACATACTCGGAGCAACCAAAACAAGGTGCGAACGAGCAAACGTCAATAATTGACTGGCAGCGAAAATCTGATTACTCGTTCACCGGGTGCAGGAAAAAAGGCAACGAATACAATGGAAAATGAGATGTTTTTGTTATTTTCAGAACTTTGCCAGTAGTTTTCTGGCTCAGCTGAAAAGCAAAGCGATGATATGCAAAAAGGATACCAAAGCTAAATTGACTGTCAAACATTGTTAGTTGCGCACCCATCCAGGGCATGAAGTATCTAGAAGCTGGCAAAGCAACTAATTTTTCGGCAGCTGAAAGAAATTTTGAAATGCTTGACAGGGTTTTTGAGCTACGTTGTGATAGCTTTTTACGGTCTGTTTATTTGCTTAGAAAGTTCGTATGTTAATATTTGTCTCAATTTGTCCGCATGGGAGTTATAGTTGGATGTGGATCAAATCGTACTGAGATTGTTCACTGCGATTGTTTTTACAATTGTAACAGTTCCCAAAATCAACGCTTGTGTATAACTAATATTTGCACATGAAACGAGTTTCAAAAAAGTTTTTTTGTTCTATTATGGCTCCATAATAACCCCTTTTCCCTCCTTAATCTTGCGGCTACGGACGCTAATCCTACACGTATTAATCTGTCTCTTGTGCGCCAATTAAAAACTTTTCTTCAGCAGCAGTGAGCCGGCTCATCAATAAAGGATTGACATATTTGTAATATTTTTTGATCTTCCAGAAAAATTGCAATTAGAATATTATTTCTATAACGTTCAAAATTTTTGTTGAATGTACGTTTTATCATTGGCTATTGAAAAGTCAGCGACATTTTCTAAAGATTCGATCGAAATCAAACCGTTAACCATCTTAAATCCACGCTAAACACGTGATTTGTGTCAACCGCCATCATGAATGAACAAACGGGAACCCCCACGCGCTACAAATTATCCTAATTGATTCAACCCAATGGTTCGGCCGAGCGTGACACCCATCCGGCAGCTGAAACATCCGACGATTCCCGCGGTGAAGCTCGCGGTCGGGATGGCCCCCGTTCAAACCTCAACTGTGCCTATCTACAAGCCCGCAAACCGCAATCGCTTAACCGATGGAAACCCACTACCGAAACCCTCATCTTTCCCATTCTACGCAGGGCAAGAAAATAAGAGGCCGTTGAAAACCGGGATAATGCATTTATGTGATACAATAAATTAGAACCCTACGCGCGTTGAAAGGCCCGTTGCTGGCTGCTGCAGCAGCAACAGCGAGATCGAAAGTCATCCCTTCGACGTATGATAAATGATTAGTTTTATTCGATTATTGGTCCCCTTCTCCCGTCGCTTTCAGGTTCGAGTATAATGGCTGGAAAAGGGACATCGCCACACTTTAGCGTCGAGTACAGCGTTCTTGACCACTAAACAAACACGTTTTTCGACTCGACTACCCCGCGTTGCCGGCCCCAGGTCAAGACCGTATGAAATGTTTGTGTGCATCTTTTCGTCATCCCAGGGCAGGCCGTGCAGAACGTGATACATTCGAAATTATTAGGGTAAATGATTTTGGTTGGGACTCTTCAGGTTATTCTCAAGTCTATGTAAAACATTTGGCTAGTCTCACTTAGGAATACTGATCAAAAGTTAGATAAGCAGTGCCGTAGCGTACAGGTAGCCAGGTTGGCCCCCGCCAAGGGCGCCAGCCTCCCGGGGCGTCGAAATCAATGTTTACTCTTTAAGATATAGAACAATTTTATTAGTTCGGACCATGTTTTAACAAAACTGACTACGGATTGGTCCAAAGCAAACAAGAATATTTCTTGATTTCCACATAAGCATGTTACGTGGATAGGTCTTAGTTTAGATCAGGGCTGCCCAACGTACGGCCCGCGGGCCGGATGCGGCCCTCGGCTCTATTTTTTGTGGCCCGCGGCGCGTAAGAAAAATAAACTCAGATTCGGCCCGCCAGTTTTTCTAGCTGGCTCGGAAAGCTCCTTTTTTATTATTCATTATTTGATACGTAAGTTTTAAATCAAAGCTTGAAACGTTTCAAATAAAGATTTTTTTTTTTTTTATTTGTTGGGATTTTAACCACTGCGACCATTACGTTGATCTATTGTGGTATACCCCTTTTTAGTGTTGCATCTACTCAGAATAGCTAGTTACCATTTAGGGTTACCGCCATTGTCTGTCGATGCGAAGAACCCCAATCTGGTACAACCGTTTCTATAAACTTCACTACCACATTGGGGTTTGCTGTCCAGATATCGATAGGACTTAATATGCCCTTCTCAAAGTACTTCTTTCTTCGCACGAATAGTGCTGAACAATCACACAGCAGATGTTGAGAGGTCTCAATCTCACAATCACAGAAGCGACAGATATCAGTTTGACTTCTGTTTATCTTTTCAAATGATATCTTGCCGGACAATGACCTGTAAGCAAACCAATAATTATTCTCAGAGAACTTTTTTTTAGGCTCAACAATTTATTCCACATTTTCTTGTTTGGAGTGATGAACTGTTTAGCCTGTCTTAAGGCTTTCGAAGCAATCCAGCTCGACTGTATAGTATTATCTTCCCAGTTTTTAATCTCCATTTGTATAACACATGTAGAGACTCCGCAGAAAGGTTCGGGTCCTATGAACTGGACATTTGAACCTTGTCTTGCGAGTAAATCCGCTTTTTCATTTCCTTCGATGCCACAATGTCCCGGCACCCAGTACAGATGCACTTGGTTTGAAATAGCTAGTTGTTTCAACAATTTTATGCATTCCCAAACCAATTTAGATTGGCATTTGAATGATTTTAATGCATTTAGAGCGGCCTGGCTATCTGAAAATATACAAATCCGGGCATGTCTGTATTTTCTTTGCAAGCATACGAATGTGCATTCTAAGATTGCATATATTTCTGCAAGGAAAACAGTAGTCCACTTTCCCATTGGTATTGATAAGTTTAGTCCTGGGCCTGTGATTCCTGCTCCAGTACTGTCATTCATTTTTGATCCATCTGTGTAGAACTTAATCGATCCTGGTGGAATATTTGGTTCCCCTAATTCCCATATTTGGCGGTCTGTTTGAACTACTTTGTATGGTATATCTAGGTTCAGCCTCTTTTCCATCCAGTCTTCGTTCATTACTACGATTGGATTAATAGGAAAATCTCTCAGTATACTAAGATGTCCTAAAAGATTGCCATCTAAAAACTCGTTACATCTTCGTAATCTTAGTGCACATTTTTCAGCTTCCATTCTCACGTATTGATGCAATGGTAGCTTATAAAGAGCTGCTTCTAATGCTCTCGATGGTGTACTATGCATTGCACCTGTTATGGCCGTACAAGCCAAACGTTGTATTTTGTCCAATTTGTATTGTGTCGTTTTTTGGTTTATCTTCGGCCACCAAACTAATGATGCGTATACTACTCTGGGTCGTACAATAACCATATATATCCAATGAATCATTTTAGGTTTAAGTCCCCATTTCTTTCCATACGTTTTATTACTTATCCATAGAGCGTTTGTAGCTCTTTTAACTACGTGTTCTATGTGTAAGTTCCAATTGAGTTTATCATCTAAGATGACACCCAGGTATTTAACACTTGAAGAATATTTTAGAGTTGTTGTGTCAATTGTCAAGCTTTTTAGCGTAAACTTTTTTCTACGAGTGAATGGAACTAAAACAGTTTTTGCAGGATTTATATTTAAGCCTTCGTTAAAGCACCATTGCAAAGTGCAGTTCAATGCAGCTTGCATTCTTTCAGAGATTATCGAATCAAATTTTCCTCGAACTATTATGACAACGTCATCAGCAAAACCAATAACCTCGAAACCTTGTTCTACTAGTTTGTTTAGAAGATCATCAACTATGAGAGACCATAGCAAAGGAGATAATACACCTCCCTGCGGACAACCTTTAGTGGTCTTGATTTTTATAATTGAGTCTCCCAATTCGGCATATACTTTTCTATTATTTAGCATTTCCATAATCCAGACTGTAATTATCTTTTCAAAGTTCATTTTTTCCATCGATTTTTTCATAGATTTATAAGAAGCATTATCAAATGCGCCCTCTACATCGAGAAATGCTACAAGGGCAATTTCCTTGGCGTTGAAGGCGCTTTCTATTTTTGAAACTAGTTTGTGCAAAGCTGTGACAGTAGATTTGTTTGCTTGATAGGCAAACTGATGTCTGCTTAGGGGGTTTGTTTTAAGATATTTTGATTTTATATGTTCGTCAATTATTTTTTCCATTATTTTCAGCATAACCGATGTAAGGCTTATTGGCCTGTATGATTTTGCATTTGTTTTGTCTCTTTTTCCTGCTTTTGGAATAAAGACAACTCGAACTTGGGACCATATTTTTGGTATATGGCCAAGTGCTAGACTAGCTTTAAATACATTGGTGAGAGAATCAAGCAGTACTTCTCCGCCCTTCTGAAGAAGTGCAGGAAAAATACCATCCCTCCCTGGAGATTTGAAATGGTCGAAGGAGTTCATTGCCCACTCAACTTTAGACCGTGTGAAGATAGTGTTAAGTACAGCTGAATTGTTACTTATAGTCCCATTTGGACAAAAGTTTTCATCAGTTTCTTCACTTATTCTATCTTCACTTTGAATTAAATTTGAACCAGGGAAATGAGTTTCCATCATAATTTCAAGAGTTTCTTCTGAGTTAACAGTAAACTTACCGTTTGCTTTCTTAACGTTTCCCAGACCATTAGAATGATCTTTTGAAAGTACTTTCTGTAGTTTTGCTACATCTGGAGTTTTTCCATGTTTTCACAATAAAATCTCCATGTTTTTCTTTTTGATTTTCTTACTTCTTTGTTGTACATTGAAAGAGCTTCCTTGTACTGGTCCCATTCACCAGAAGTTTTTGCTCTGTTGAAAAGCCGTCGAGATTTTTTCCTTAGCTTATTCAAGGTTCTGTTCCACCAAGGAACATCTCTAGTTGAGAATTCTTTCTTGATTGGACAGCTACTCATATAAGCATTTCTAATATTTTCAGTAATATTTTCTGCAATATTGTCAAGTTGTCTTACGGATTTAATCGGATCGCTCAAATTTATGTTTTCAGATTGTAACTTTTCATTATATCTTTCCCAGTTGGTATTCCTAGGATTTCTGTAGCTCACTTTGATTATTTCTCCAGCATTATAATCAAACACAATGTGTTTGTGGTCGGATAATGATTCTTCCTCCGATACATGCCAGTTTTCTATTTTTGTTGAAAGCATTGGACTACAGATTGTTAAGTCCAATACTTCCTGTCTAACTCTCGTTACAAATGTAGGTTGATCCCCTTTATTACATAAATCGATATTATTCGAAGATATGTACTCAAAAAGGTCTTCACCTCTTTTATTAATGTCGGTGCTTCCCCAGATTGTATGGTGGGAATTTGCATCACAACCAACAACAAAGTGTTTATTATGTATTTTACAGAACGAGATAAACTCTGTCAATTCTGGAGGAGGTACAGTGTCCGCGTCCCCAGGGAAGTAGGCTGAGGCGATATAAGCTTCTGTTTTTCCCCGAGTGGTCGGAATCTCCATCTGAATTGCAACCAAGTCCTTAGTAATGAATTGTGTAATTGGAACGAATTTAATCCCTCCTTTTATTGCGATAGCTGTACGAGGTTTAAGACATTTCTCATCGTAAATGAGTTTGCATGTCTGCGTAGCGAATCCAAGAACTTTGTTCTTATTAGCCCAAGGTTCTTGTATAAGCGCTACATCGACATTGTCTTTGATGATTCTTCGGCAAAGGACTGCAGTTGCTCCTTTGGCGTGATGCAGGTTTATTTGAATGAACTTTATTGTATTCTTCATTACTTATATTATTTTTATTTATTTTTTTTTTCCGGGTTACAACTTTCATAAAGGACTTACCATCCACTCCTTTTCGGTTATTTGTCTCTTAAGTACATCTGGTCTTTTTTTCAAGGCCCAAGACGTTTTTGAATTTTTTGAATTCCAGTCAATTTCTGGTCTTTTGAAGACCCAGAATGAGTTTGTCCTTTTGTAGGCCCAAATTTATTCTGGGTTTTCGAAGACCCGGGAAGGTTTTGGTCCTTTGATTGTCCAGAAACATTCTGGTCCATGTAGGGGCCTGAGAAGTTTAAGTCCGTTGATATACCGGACAACTTCCGATCCTCTGAAGGCCCAGAGTGAGTCTGGACTTTCTCAAGCCCAAATTTGTGGTTTTTCGAAGACTCAGGAATGTCTTGGTCCTTTGATGGCCCAGAGACATTCCGGTCCATAGGAAGATCTGAGAACTTGAAGTCCGATGATTTACCGGACGGTTTCTGGTCATTTGAGTTCTTGCAAGTTTTCCGGTCCATCGAGGGCCCAGAGCGACATAAGATCTCAGTTGTCCCAGAATGAAGCTGTAAATTTGTGGTATTCATACATTCCTGATTTTTAGGGAAATCAGATAATTCATGGCAATTGTTCGAGGATCTTACCATCACCAAGTTTCCATCTGTCCCGCTCGTTTCCGGGACATTAATTTTTTTTTGTTCCCAGAACGAATGCAACTGGCAGGCTCCTTGTTTTTTGGATCGTCACTCGATTCAACCACTTCATTTGTGTCAGGTTTGTACATACCTTTTTTGCGTAGAGCTGTTTGACCAAACTTGTAGTTGATGAGGAAATTGCTTTGTTTGAAATGCTGCATGGAGGCCTCATCAACCGTGAAGAACCATTCAACGTGTTTTTCATACAGAATTCTTCGTTGAATGATTCTCCATTTGTCAGTGTTTAAGCCGTCGTTTTGACTTTCTATGAAAACACGAATCGTGTCATTGTCGTCAGTAACACTTTGAGGGAAAAAGCCAATCATCACGTCCAACCTTGGAATGTCATCGGCATCAATTACAGTTAGCTCTGCGCCCTCCCATAAAGAAAACGCAGGAACCACCTTATCTAGCCAATCCGCAGTTTCCGTATCCTGGCAATTTATCACCAAGTGTCCAGTACGTTGCCAACAGTTAGTGAACTTTGGCTTGAAGCATTCTCTTCTCTGTTGTGTCACTTTCTTCAGGATGGCCTCCTGTACCATGCACATCTGCTTCATCGTTAGCTTGGTAAAGATTGGTCGTTAGCTTGGTAAAGATTGGTACGAGTAGTTTACGTTCACGTTAAAAAAAGGAAGACCGGTTTGCTCAATTTGTTCAGAAAATTTTGTTATATTGAAATAATAAAATCTGAATCCAAGCATTCTATGAAATATGATATTTAAGAAGGCTTAGGTATGAAACAAAAAATGGTAGAACTTCAAATGTAGGGCGCTCAATCAATTTAAATTTACATTAATTGATTTTAATTATTGGCACAATGGATTATAGAAACAACAACTCTCTCCACTCAAGAAAATACGAAGTCAGAAAATGCAGTACGGCCCAGTTTTGCTGTTAGTAGGATTTTGGCAAAACGGATGAAATTTTTTCCAGGACGGAGAGCTTGTTAAGCAAAGCATTTCGGTTGTTGTTTACAACATCGTAAATCTCAAGGAAATAGCCTCCTTCAGAAGCATTAGTTTGCGCGGAACACGGTGAAGAGTAAAAGTTCTCGCAAAAAAAACTACGTTACGTGAAATTCTCTCGCAAACGATAAAAATACTGACGTGAAAAACATGGCATAGAGGTGAGCCAGCCCAGGGCTGCAAGGTTCTCTAATAAAAATAAAAAGAAACGTGGCAAAATTGGCTGTGTTCATAAAAGGAATTGATGGTCATTTTCGAATGACAGAGAAATTGGCAGCTTCGAATCGTATGCTAACGGAACGGGAACGACTAACGGGAAACCCTGAGGGCTGATAAGACCTGTGCGAAGGAACTATTTTTCTCCTTGGAAAACTTAAGTGACCAAGATTGATGCAGCACCAGCAATCAATGACAAGACATAATAATGGCGTTGTGACAATTCTAAGCAAGGGAAAGCAATCACAAAGATATGGTGATATTCCCTGCCATATTATATTATACGATCAATATTCCTCAAGTATTGACGTTTGTTATTAAGACTATCAACTTTATCAACGTTAGGGATCTCAACCACCACCAATTATAAATGATGTTGACGAAAATGACGAATACGAAACCTTCCTGTATTATTGCGAAGTCCATTAACTAAGGCTTGGTACCATGCTTGAGAATTTTTTTTTTCGAAAAGAAAATGGAACTATTTTTACAAGATAAAGGAAAACCACTACTTGAGCTGAATGATCCTGAATAGATGAGTGACTTGGCTTTTCTAGCAGATATCGCCAAACATCTCAATAACTTGAACATGAAGCACTTTGGCGCAGTGGGTTGCTGAAATCTGGTACATTTCTCTCATCCCGTTGAAAACAGTTTATGCAAATATGCTGGTAAAGTAACGAAATTCCCATTTTGTCAACACCGTTTACCGATTTGAATAATTTACCTGAAATGTTTCAAATGGATTCCTCATGCAACGATCGAGTTTAGTTTATTTTAGATAATGAAAAAAAACACTAATAGTTTTGAAAATTTTAAAAAAGTTATGTACCGAATATTTTCTGACCCGCCAGAAAGCGTGAGTTCTAAAAATTGGTCCGTGACGTGAACAGGTTGGGCAGGCCTTTAGATAGTTATTCCGGTTTCTCAGGGACCTCCGGACGGGATTCAAAGAGCCAGTTGAATAAAAAAGTATGACAGTATCTTATTTGAAAAAGTTTTTTGAAAATCATGAAGTTTGATACCCACATTGCGATTTGTTTATTTTTTCACGGAGGCGTAGGGGAGACTGCACAATGGTTCGAGGGCAGCCAAAACTTCAAAAATAAAAATTCGTTTTTCGGACTTAAACTTAATACATTCCATAGACTTTTTGACAAAGCTTTTATATTATAATCGTACGGCTCTAGTTACATCGCTAAGAATTAAGTAAACTTTATATACAAAACTAGCTTTATGTACCCGGCCTTGCTCGGAATTGCCAGTTTGGTTTGCAGTTTTCTTTTACAATCGGAAAATGATAAAACCAATTGGTCAACAGGGTAATTGTGTTTACTTATTCATACTTTATCATTTGATTAATTTGGCTTTTGGAAACATTGACTGATTTTGAAGAAGAGATCGTGGGTTTGAAAGGTATTATTCCGGGCAAACGTCTATTTCTAAAGAAGGAAAAACATTCATCGATGCCATATTCCGGGCAACGCATAGTTTTAAAGAAGGGATCACACCCACCATTGCCTTATTCCGGGCAAATGCCTACTTTTAAAGAAGCAATCACATCCACCATTCAGAAGGAAACACATTAATCATTGCATTGCTTAAGCAATTTGTGTTTCACTGGGCATACCATTATTCCGATGAACAACAATACCCAATCCCAATACCCACCCCCCTCCCTCCCATTCCAAAAGTCCCTTCCAGCCTCTCTACAATAGTTTCCTTTGGGTAGGGATTACGTGTTTACGTGTTTGGTTTGAATTGACCTATGCGATAAAAAGGTATACTAAACTGTTCGTTTAATAAATATACCATCTCTCTCATTTAGCTATGGCACTCATACCCAGTCTGATATAGTCTTCCTTAGACAGATAATATGGGTTCCAAATTTGGTGGACATCGATATATGGGTTCAGAAGTCATGCTGAATTGATCGATAACTAAACAATACCACCTCTCCCACACCCTCCCCCTTTTAAAATTACTTAACCAAATCCACTAAAATCGCTTCCTTAGGACAGACAATATTTGATTCAAATTTGGTTCAAATAGGATTTACATTGAGTTGATCGATTGCTAAACAATACCCCTCCCCATCATACCCCCCCTCTTTTGTAAAGAGCATCCCTAATCTCCTATCGTCGTCTCCTTATGACAAAGAATTTGTGTTCCGAATTTGTTTGAAATCAGTCAATGGGTTCAGAATTTACACTGAGTTGATGGGTGACTAAGCAATACTCCTCTCCCCAAACCCTCCCTCTTTTCCAAAGAGCATGCTTAACCCCCTATCGTCCCCTTCTTAAGATAAGGAATTTGTGTTCCAAATTTGGTCGAAATCGGCCAAGGGGTTCAGAATTTACACTGCGTTGATCGATAATTAAGCAATACCCCTCCCCCCATACCCTCCCCTTTCCCAAAGAGCATGCTCAACCCTCCTATCGTCCCCTCCTTAAGATAAAGAATTTGTGTTCCAAATTTGGTTGAAATCGGCCAAGGGGTTTAGAATTTACACTGAGTTGATCGATAACCAAGTAATACCCCTTCCCCCATACCCTCCCCCTTTCCAAAGAGCATGCTTAACCCCCTATCGAGCCCTTTTTAAGATAAGGAATTAGTGTATCAAATTTGGTCGAATTCGGCCAAGGGGTTCATAATTTACACTGAGTTGATCGATAACTAAGCAATAGCCCTCCCCTCACACCCTCCCTCTTTTCCAAAGAGCATGCTTAACCCCCTATCGACCCCTTTTTAAGATAAGGAATTTGTGTTTCAAATTTGGTCGAATTCGGCCAAGGGGTTCATAATTTAAACTGCGTAGATCGATAATTAAGCAATACCCCTCCCTCCATACCCTCCCCCTTTTCCAAAATGCATGCTCAACCCCCCTATCGTCCCCTCCTTAAGATAAAGAATTTGTGTTCTAAATTTGGTTGAAATCGGGCAAGGGGTTCAGAATTTACACTGAGTTGACCGATAACTAAGCAATACCCCTCCCCCCACACCCTCCCCCTTTTCCAAAGAGCATGCCTAACCCCCCTATCGTCGTTTCCTTAAGATAAAGAATGTGTGTTCCAAATTTGGTTGAAATCAGTAAATGGGTTCAGAAGTTATGCTGGAACATACATACAAACATACAAACATTGAGTTTTACATATATAGATAACTAGCTTTATGTACCCGGCCTTGCTCGGAATTGCCAGTTTGGTTTGCAGTTTTCTTTTACAATCGGAAAATTATAAAACCAATTGGTCAACAGGGTAATTGTGTTTACTTATTCATACTTTATCATTTGATAAAAAAAAGGTTTTTGGAAACATTGACTGGTTTTGAAGAAGGGATCGTAGGTTTGAAAGGTCTTATTCCGGGCAAACGTCTATTTCTAAAGATGGAAAAACATCCATCGATGCCATATTCCGGGCAACGCATATTTTTAAAAAGGGATCACACCCACCATTGCCTTATTCCGGGCAAATGCCTACTTTTAAAGAAACAATCACATCCACCATCCAGAAGGAAACACATTAATCATTGCTTTTTACTGGGCATATAATTATTCCGATGAACAACAATTATCATTGTTTTATTCCCAGCAAATGCTTACTTTCTATGCAAGATTTTTCTGATGCTGTTCATAATTATCCCAAATGTCCTTCATGTCGAATGACCTTAGGCCAAATAGTATTATGTTAATGGCCTGCTTCATTCAGGGATATGTCATTTTTAGGGAAATGTCACATTCTGGGATATATGTATCGGGAAGTATCATTTTCGGGAAATATCATTTTCGTTAGTAATTTTTGGAGAAATGTTATTACCTGTAAAATGTTATTGTGAGATTACGTGTTTACGTGTTTGGTTTAAATTGACCTATGCGATAAAAAGGTATACTAAACTGTTCGTTTAATGAATATACCCTCTTTCTCATTTAGCTTTGGCACTCCTACCCAGTCTGTTATAGGCTTCCTTAGACAGATAATATGGGCTCCAAATTTGGTGGACATCGATAAATGGGTTCAGAAGTCATGCTGAGTTGATAGATAACTAAACAATACCCCTCTCCCACACCCTCCCCTTTTTAAAATGACTTAACCACATCCACTAAAATCGCTTCCTTAGGACAGACAATATTTGACACAAATTTGGTTCAAATCGGTCCTGAGGATCAGTATTTAGGCTCAGGAGTTGATCGATTGCTAAACAATATCCCTCCTCCATACCCTCCCTCTTTTGTAAAGAGCATCCCTAACCTCCTATCGTCGGCTCCTTATAATAAAGAATTTGTGTTCCGAATTTGTTTGAAATCGGCCAAGGGGTTCAGAATTTACACAAAGTTGATCGATAACTAAGCAATACCCCTTCCCCCAACCCCTCCCCATTTTCCAAAGAGCATGCTTAACCCACTATCGTCGTCTCCTTGAGATAAAGAATTTATGTTCCAAATTTGGTTGCAATCGGCCAAGGGGTTCAGAATTTACACTGAGTTGATCGATAACTAAGCAATACCCCTCCCCTCATACCCTCCCCCTTTCCCAAAGAGCATGCTTAATCTCCTATCGTCCCCTCCTCAAGATAAAGAATTTGTGTTCCAAATTTGGTTGAAATCGACCAAGAGGTTCAGAATTTACACTGAGTTGATCGATAACTAAGCAATACCCCTCCCCTCATACCCTTCCCCTTTTCCAAAGAGCATTCCCAACCCCCCTATCGTCGTCTCCTTAAGATAAAGAATGTGTGTTCCAAATTTGGTTAAAATCGGTAAATGGGTTCAGAAGTTATGCTGGAACATACATACAAACATACATACAAACATACATACAAACATACATACAAACATACAAACATTGAGTTTTATATATATAGATAGAGATAGATAGATAGATAATTAGTTTACTCACAGTTTTTAGATTGAAGTGCTTCGAAGGTATAGCAAAATCCATTATAATTGACAACGTACGTTAGAACTAATGTACAAGTCAAAATAATTAATAGCATATTTGTTTTTATCCAGTTGAGGATGCATGGATCGCATCACTTACCAAGGTGAATCCTGATCCGTACAACCACTTACCCCGTCCCACTAGCAAAACTCCCTCCTATGGCGACTGTGGAGATGCAGAGATGATTTCGGTCCCTAGTAACAACGGTTGTCACACCAACATTCCTTCCCTTCTCAGATGATCGTAAGGACGTGGCCAGCCCCGTTATTGATCCTTTATTTAGTGACCTCTCGACCTGTGCACATTGAGGTGAGAAAGTTAATCCAAAGCCCCAACTATTGGTTCCCTGTGCAATTTCGATTGTTCTGATCAATCACGGAGTAGCAACTACGAATTGTGCGCTCATCAAGCTCAAGCTTAATGAAGTGCTTCGAAGGTATAGGCGCAGATAATGCTATGCTCATTACAAAGTTTAAAGTAATAGCTTTCTATTATTCACCAATATTTTTTTTTTGGTCTGTTTTTAACTGAAACCTTACTAATGCGTATTTTTAGTTACCTTTTTTTCAATTATGGAAGGTTGAAGCTGAAACGTTCGATATAATTATATAGATATTTTTTTGCAATTCCTGTTCATAATACCTGGTTTATAGTTCGTCTTTGAGTGATAAAACGGCCTACTTTTCCATACCAACGAAATGGGTGCTTTAATGAACATTATGCAACTCAAATGAGTTGCATAATATTCATTATAGCACTCATTTGGGTGCTATAATGGAAAACCAACATCAGAACAGTATTTAGATGACTATTTTTATGATGATGATGATGATGGTCCCGCCACATACCCCTACAAAGGTTTGAGCTAGACGATTTATCTTTAAGATTATTTATTGAATGATATAATAACAATTTAATCAGATTTGCAAAAAACAAAAACGATCTGATTACCATCACAGATATGAATTACATAACTTTTCATTACTATCCAGCAAAAGAGGTAAATTAAGAAAAAAAAACTGTTGTTTTCATCTACAGATTCTCATAAGCATCGGTAGTGATACTTCGAGTTTATACTAAAATGCAAAACTTGTGATACCTCTCGCACAGATTTCAAAAGTTCCACCAAGAATCGCGTTTCATGTTTATACAAGACCACGTTTATCACTCGTAAGCATCAATGAAATTAATAATCTAAGTCGTCAACAAAACTAAAACTTGTGTTACCGCTCCGTCGATATCAAAAGTTTCGGTATCAACCACGGGAACAAAACTCTACCAGATAGCCAATTACTAATCCGAAGAATTATTCAAACAGTTGAAAATGCGCAAGTCTGTACATAAATTTTAAAAATCATCCATATCTGCTTTGCGCGCGCGAGACTCAAACTTTTGTAGACTACACAAAAAAAGGTCAGATTACAATTACGTCAATATATATAAAATCCATCATCATCATCGAGGCGAACAAAACAGTTTATCAGTGCCTCAATAAATAAAAAATACAATTGTCCAAACAAACAATCCGTAGGTCAAACTTCGTCAAGATACAAAATTTATTGAATTATAAAAGTCAAATAAGTAGTTGCCTAAAAGGCAGCTTTTACGTGTGAAACACAAAGTCTCTTAAACTGTGATAATGTCGTTGCACGTTTGATATGTGTAGGCATCGAATTAAAATAATTGATACCTTTAAAAAACAAAGAATTTTGTGAAGCTCCATGCAAAAAGTATGGTGTTCTTATATCTTCCGCGTTTCTAGTGTTATATCTATGAATGTCACTTCCTCTTTCAATTCGATCACACAATTCACTACATTTTGCTGAATTAGCTTGGGTAAGTGCTTAAATAGTGAATTCTCTGCGCTAATTAGTTTGATGAACATGACATCAAAATTTTCCAAAAGGAAGTTCAGCCAGTGTAACAGCCCCACGTAACTATTATTTTATACAAACATAAAGATTAACTATCAACATGTAACAATTAACAAATTAAAATAATGCACGTTCTCTCCTGGTGCCCTGAGAGAGACGGCTAGGTGGTGCCCACTACGGGAAATGACGAGGTTTCATATGAGATTTTGGTCCATCAGCCAAATCCCGCAGAAATATTTTTATTGCGCATCGCGCTTTTTGTCTACAGCAATTAGTTTGCTGTATTCATAGCTGAGCCTTTGTGTAGGATTCCTATCCTATTTGCTTCATGGCTTGTCGAACTATGCAATGTGACACGATAACATGAAATCTGATTGCTCTCTGCAGAAATATGATTTATTGGCAAGAATGATCATGAGGATTAAACTAGACTATACAATTTTGGTACAGATTAATCATATTAAAGCCAATTTTTCGTCATTGCAAAAAATAGCGTGTGCAACTCGTTGCAAAACTCGATTTTTGCAACTAGTTGCACAAACTACTATTTAGATATTTTTGAACGAATTGTTAAAATAATTGAAGAATGAGTTCCTGAATAAATTTCCGACTTTCTTGAATTTCTCCAAGAATTCTTTTGGACATTCCCCCTAATTTCCTTCAGGGATTCCTTAACTAGTTCCTTTGGAAATCTCCTTGTCTACTAAAATATTTCTGCAGTATTATTCCTTTGCAAATTCATTCAGGGACTACATCGGAAATTCCTTTGGAATTCTTTCGAAAATTTCTTTAGGAACCTCCTTTCTTTAGCAATATATTCGGAAATTCCTTTTAGAACTCCTTCGGAAATTAAATATTCATTTGGAAATTTCTATAAAAATATCTTTGGAATTTCTTTGGAAAATCCATTAAAGTTCATTCAAAAATTAATTCACGAGTTCTTTCGGAAATTCCTTTAGGAATTCCAATGGAGATGCTTCCATGAGGAGTTTTTTCAGCAATGTCTTAGGAAATTTTTACGGCAATTACTCCAGCAATTCCTATGGAAAGTTCTTTACGAATTTCATAAGAAAATATGTACTTTATTCTCAAAATTCAAACAATTTCGAGGGAACTCCTGCAGCAATTTTAGAAAGAATGCCTCTAGAAATTGCGTATGGTTTAAATAAGGTAACTTTCGAAGTAATTTCTTAGGAATTGTTCACGGAACGGTTATTCCGGAAACAGGTTCCCGTGGGGCCTAAAGTGGCCACAAACTCATTTGGAAGAAACCCTGGCAATATGGGTTTCAAAATTCATGAAATTGTCTCGGAAGCATGGTCTTATGTGTAATTAGGCCATTCGATGCTTTGACAACGGACTGGTCATTCTTAAACAGGTTTCCGTGGGGCCCAATGGAATCCCTCAGTTAAAAGAAACCCTGGCTATCTTCTTTTTCTCCATTGCTTTTACATGACAACTGGAACTTGACCTGTTTTTCATCAATTCTACTTGTTAATCCACAGTAAATCAATTGAAAGCTATTTTATGCCGATCAATTGCTTAACTATGTGTCTTGTGTAGTGAGCACACAGGATACTCTATGCCCAGCGAGTTGATCATATTTCCCAATCGAAAGCATCTGTGGATTGGTAATCCTACAAGGATAACTGGGGACCCTGGTAACATAGATTAAAAAAAAATCAAGCAATTGTTTCGGAAGCATGTTTCCAAAAGTAGTAGGGCAAACATGTGTTTTGCCACAAGAACGAAACAGATTTTTGTGGAACCTAAATTTTATAGATTCGATATTCTGTAACCACTAGTGCTCAATGCGGTCTCGTCCTTATTCGATATTGAAGGCAAGGATGCTAACGATCATTCAGTAATTTGCGTTCGATCATTAAGTAGTTTGTCAATAACACATTCCAGAAGCTGAATTTCAAAATATGTTGTATGGCGGACTTCTAGTGCGAAGGTTTTTCTACCACTCTGCCTAATGGATTGTTGTTTGAATTCCACTAGTAACGGCGTTATAGCTATAGTTTCAGTAACTTAGACTAAATGATGACAAAATCCCAATCATTTAGTTCAAGTTACTGCAACTAGAGCTCTAACTCCGTTATTAGTTGAATTCTAATAACGAGCAATATCAATTTGAAGGTATCGAGTAAGAGAGGTAAAACATACCTGCCCGACTGTTTTTAATCACTTTAGCAGGTTTACCGTTTCGATAGCAAACCTTTTTGAAGGCCCATAAGCTTAGAAAAGCATGCTTCCAGAACAAATTCAAGAATGTTGATATAATCGTATCCAGTTTCCCGCGAGCGATAACGGCCGCCAACTTACCTCTGGATAATTTAAATTTTGACGTTCCTGGAGGTCAACCGCCCCCACTGCTCTGAGCATTCTGAACAATGTGGTAAATAAGAAGTTGTGGATGCAATAGATCCACACTTTTTTATTTGCTGCATTGCTCAGATTGCTTCTTCTAACTTCTTTCTTCTTTCTTTTTCTTTTTTCTCTTTTCCGTCTAGATTCTTCCTTCTTCTCCCTTTAAACTTCTCTCCTCTCACTTCTCGCATCTCACTACTCACTCTTCACTTCTCACTTCTTACTTCTCTCCTGGGTGCTGCGGATAGAGCCGCTTTTCTGCGCTCAAGCGAGTGGAGGGATATTTTGAAATCACTCCCATAAACAAAATTATTTTGCAGTTACTTGGCTGTCAAACATTTCCCGCTCTTCGAATTTCTCTTTCCACGCTGCATGAGGGCGCACAAATGCGCTGGACTCTACATGACTTTACACTTGTTTACATACATTCATGCACCAATCAACTGCTGAATCTCGTAAAACTTCGTAACGAGTGCTTTTTAGTTGAATTCCTACTAATTTCCCACTCGAAATATAATGTGAGAATATTAGTTACAAAGAATACAAAACTCAAACAAAGTTTATTTTTATTTTTTCCCCAAATAATAACAATACTTCTCAATAATAGATCAGAAACGAACATAACCACACTCTTCAATGTTTGGCTCCGGCACAATAGAAAATTTTGGCTTCAGTTTGACAACCAAATCGATTCTATCCGCACCACCCAGCTTCTCTCTTCTCATTTCTCACTATAGTAATATCCCGACTTTATCATTCCTTGGTGAATTTTGGGGTAATAAAATAGGGAATGTGACTAAATCGGATTTTACTTTATTTTCAATTTTTTAATCAATTTCACAAATATGAATCAGTTTACACCTTGGCATCGTAAATTTCGTGAACGGTACCCGTTATTTCTTGCCAAAAAGGTCTAAAAAATTCTTGACAGGAACTCAGAAATGGTTTATAATAAACCACAGGCGCTGTAAGTTATTTCATGAAAATCATTGTTGTTTGCGAAATAGTTTACAAAAAAAAAAGAAAGACTAAAATTTTAATTTTATTTGTGGAGATAAAATTGGTCAAAAACGTGACAAAATCGGGATGTGATAAAATTGGGTCGAAAATGTAATAAAATCTGAGTGACAAAATATGGGAGTGACAAAATCGGGTCAGCACTGTGTCACTTTTCACTTCTTTTTTTCTCATTTCTTTCATTTCACTTTTCACTTTTCTCTTTCCACTTTTTACTTTTCACTTCTCACTGCTTACTTCTGACTATTCACTTCTAACTTGTCATTCGACCTAATTTTCGTGCGGTCTAATGGTCATTCGCCCCAAGGACCCAGCATCGGTCTCACCTTCACGGACAAAAAATTTCTACCATTGAACCAAAAAACATGATTGTTGTTTTCATGTCCTCACATTCAATTGAAAATACTACAAAACTTATTGTTTCAACAAGGTTTGTTGAGATAATATCAATATTGAAGTATTTTTGTTTCAACAATAGTTATTGCAAATGAGCTTTTTGAAAAAGCTCGAATGATTTTAATTTATACATTTGAAAACAACCTCAGCAGATTTAAGTGCACAAAATTTAATAATAAATATGTTTGTTTGAAAATTATAATAGCCTTCCGATAAATGTAACATGCAAACGTTTCACTTAGCGAATATCGCTCGGTAGCTGTAATGCATTTAAGATTTCAAACAGTGGTACGTTGACTACAAATGTATGATATTTCAGCGGTTATTGAGAGTGACTTCATTTTGACATTTCGTCACTAACTGAACTGTTCAGTTAGTTGTGTAATAAATTTGTACCATTGTTATATATCCCAATTCGGACATTGCATACTGTCATGAAACACTTATAGTAGCTATGACACATAATAGTAGCTATGACCAAAAATGATTATATAAGGATATAAGCCTGCATAGAAATTCCAAGATCAGACCGAACATTATTTAACCATTTTCTTGAGAATTGCCTTGTTTTATTGCCTTGAAATTTATCAATATAAAACAACTGATTATGAAGCATTTTGGTTGTCCAAAAATAATTAGGCACATTGGAATATTCGGCTTGATTTGAGTATAAACAATCGTGGTAAGAATTTCAAAATCTCCAGTTTCCTCAGATTTTCGGGAAAAATATACACCGGGATTGTTATGTTTTTGCCATGATTCAAGGTATGTTCGCACGTTTTTCTCATTATGAATCATATTATTTTAATCTGTTGTTTAATTACGATTATTTTATCGGTGTTCCATAGAACCCTCGGCCATTCGGTAGGCCAAATTGTTTCAACTGTAGAGCAAACTTTTCAACCCTCGGAGACCTGTAGAACCGGACATGTAGTGGACATCCGCATCGCATAACAACGGCGCATAACAAAAATTGCTTTTTAAATAGGTAAGTGAATAATCCAAATACATAGTTTCCGAAAATTTAATAATAACAAAACAAATTTCAGATCGACAGTTGGTTTCTCTCTTCTGTGGACTCATACGGTTTAACTTTCACCTAAAATGACCTGTATCAACTCGTCTTTGTTACTGCAAACGAATGTTTTAAATAAAATACCAATAAAAATTAAAACATTTTTTGTTAATTTTATAAATAATTGCGAGAAGAAAGACATTTAAATTAAAAAGTATTATTTTTTAAATAACCAGAGATCTCTTGTTAAATCAACAATACTATTTAATCGCACAAAACTTTCAGAAAAGCTCAAGCTTTCTAAGCTTCTATGAAAACAATCATATTGGATTGTTGAAACAACAATAATTCTTATTACCGCCAAAACAATGCGAAATTCTTTTTGAATTTATGTGAGATATTATTGTTTTTAAAATAGTTTTTTCTGCGTGTTCATGGAAAAACATGTTTCCGAAACAACTCCAAGAATTTTAATGCCAGGGTCTCTTCTAAATAAGTTTGTGGCCACTTAAGGCCCTCCGGGAACCTGTTCCAGTATGATCGTCCCGGTTGACATCCATCTTATGGTCTTAACTACATGGAAAATATGTTTCCTAAACAATTCCAAGAATTTTGATACACATATTGCCAGAATTTTAAGAAGAATTTAAAGAATTAGGAAGAAGATAAGAAGAGAGCGAATCACATCACTGATTCAAGTTTTAAAAACTAGAAATGGACTGACCCCGAAATACGTGACAAATAATGTATGGATCAGATGTACAACGGTATGCGACAAGGAGTGCGAACGGTTTGCGATTACCAAACATGACGATGTCGGGAACACAAAATTCATTATTTTACAAAGGATTCAGACTTTTTAATATGTTACCATACCAGACGAAATAAAATTCGAAACGAATCAGACAAGTTTTAAATGGAAATGTATAAAATTCATAAGAAGCACGATGGGAGATGATGGACATACGCGGAAGCCAAGCAGAAATAAAAGACAACTAATAAAATGAGAAGAACTGCAGATAATGGAAGATAGCACGGCAAATGCTGGGTAAAGCGTACCATTGGTACTTCGCGTACCTTAAGGAATAAAATAGACCCCATCTCGCGGTTCTTAGCCTCTTACCCAGCAACTCCAATCCCTACCTCCCCACGGTGCTGGCCGGGATACGAGCAACCTTAGGGAAGATCGGGTAACCAACCCCGGTGGGAACTATGGTCGTATGCTGACAGGGAAGGGGGGGTTTGCTTCTCTCCGGAGGTGCAAATCTTATTGAGCGCCTGTTCTCCACGTCAGGATCGGCTCACAACAGCGTCTGTTCTCCATGTTAGGGGCGGCTGATCATCGTCCGAGTGCCAGCGAGGGACTCTAAGTGAAACTGTGCACCATGGTCCACCGGAAATAAGGAGGAATGGTCCTGCAAGCCAGCCAAAAAAAAAAAACTCACGCAACGAACAATCAACAAGAGAGTACGGACCGGAACCATCGGCGAAGACCACTGCGACGAAAAGGGACTAGCGATTGGAAACTCGGTTCGTGGAACTGCAAATCTCTAAACTTCATCGGGAGCACACGCATACTCGCCGATATACTCAAGGACCGTGGATTCGGCATCGTAGCGCTGCAGGTTTGTTGGAAGGGATCAATGGTACGAACGTTTAGAGGTAATCATACCATCTACCAGAGCTGCGGCAACACACACGAGCTGGGAACAGCTTTCATAGTGATGGGCGATATGCAAGGGCGCGTGATCGGGTGGTGGTCGATCAATGAAAGAATGTGCAGGTTGAGGATCAAAGGCCGGTTCTTCAACTTCAGCATAATCAACGTCCATAGCCCACACTCCGGAAGCACTGATGATGATAAGGACGCATTCTACGCGCAGCTGGAACGTGAGTACGACAGCTGCCCAAGCCACGACGTCAAAATCATCATAGGAGATTTGAACGCTCAGGTTGGCCAAGAGGAGGAGTTTAGACCGACTATTGAGAAGGTCAGCGCTCACCGGCTGACGAACGAAAACGGCCTACGACTAATTGATTTCGCCGCCTCCAAGAATATGGCCATTCGCAGCACCTACTTCCAACACAGCCTCCCGTATCGGTACACCTGGAGATCGCCACTGCAGACAGAATCACAAATCGACCACGTTCTGATTGATGGACGGCACTTCTCCGACATTATCGACGTCAGGACATATCGTGGCGCTAACATCGACTCTGACCACTATCTGGTGATGGTTAAACTGCGCCCAAAACTATCCGTCATCAACAATGTTCGGTACCGACGACCGCCGCGGTACGACCTAGAGCGACTGAAGCAACCTGATGCCGCCATTGCATACGCGCAGCATCTTGAGGCAGCGTTGCCGGAAGAGGGTGAGCTCGATGGGGCCCCTCTTGAGGACTGCTGGAATACAGTCAAAGCAGCCATTAACGACGCAGCGGAGAACAACGTCTGGTATATGGGTCGAAGTCGACGGAACGATTGGTTCGACGAAGAGTGCAGACAGATTCTGGAGGAGAAGGACGCAGCGCGGGCGGTCGCGCTGCAGCAAGGTACCCGGCAGAACGTGGAACGTTATAGACGAAAGCGGAGACAGCAGACCCGTCTTTTTCAGGAGAAGAAACGGCGCCTGGAAGAAGCGGAGTGCGAGGAGATGGAACAGCTGTGCCGTTCTCAAGATACACGCAAGTTCTATCAGAAGCTTAACGCATCCCGCAAAGGCTTCGTGCCGCGAGCCGAAATGTGCCGGGATAAGGATGGGAGCATCTTGACGGACGAACGTGTGGTGATCGAAAGGTGGAAGCAGCACTACGAGGAACATCTGAATGGCGCTGAGAGTACAGGCAGTGAAAGTCAAGGCAGCGGAGTTCAGTTCAGCGGACGATGGAAGCCAACCAGCCCCCACCTTGAGGGAAGTTAAGGATGCCATTCAACAGCTAAAGACCAATAAAGCAGCTAGTAAGGATGGTATCGGAGCTGAGCTCATTAAGATGACCCCGGAAAAGCTTGCCACTTGCCTGCACAAACTGATAGTCAGAATCTGGGAAACCGAACAGCTACCGGAGGAGTGGAAGGAAGGGGTTATATGCCCCATCTACAAGAAAGGCGACAAACTGGAGTGTGAGAACTTTCGAGCGATCACCATCCTTAATGCCGCCTACAAAGTGATATCCCAGATCATCTTCTGTCGTCTTTCACCATTAGTGAACGAGTTCGTTTGAAGTTATCAAGCCGGCTTCGTTGACGGCCGCTCGACAACGGACCAGATCTTTACTGTATGGCAAATCCTTCAAAAATACCGTGAATACCAGGTCCCAACGCACCATCTGTTCGTTGATTTCAAGGCGGCATACGACAGTATAGACCGCATTAAGCTATGGAAAATTATGGACGAGAACAGCTTCCCTGGGAAGCTTACCAGACTGATCAAAGCAACGGTGGATGGTGTGCAAAACTGTGTGAAGATTTCGGGCGAACACTCCAGTTCGTTCGAATCGCGCCGGGGACTAAGACAAGGTGATGGACTTTCGTGCCTGTTGTTCAACATTGCGCTAGAAGGTGTCATGTGGAGAGCCGGGTGTAACAGCCGGGGTACGATTTTCAACAGATCCAGTCAATTTATTTGCTTCGCGGATGACATGGACATTGTCGGCCGAACATTTGCAAAGGTGGCAGAACTGTATACCTGCCTGAAACGTCAAACAACAAAAGTTGGACTGGTGGTGAATGCGTCAAAGACAAAGTACATGCTAGTGGGCGGAACCGAGCGCGACAGGGCCCCCCTGGGAAGCAGTGTTACGATAGACGGGGATACCTTCGAGGTGGTCGAGGAATTCGTCTACCTCGGATCATTGCTAACGGCTGACAACAACGTTAGTCGTGAAATACGAAGGCGCATCATCTGTGGAACTCGGGCCTACTACGGGCTCCAGAAGAAACTGCGGTCGAAAAAGATTCGCCACCGCACCAAATGTGACATGTACAAGATGCTTGTAAGACCGGTTGTCCTCTACGGACATGAAACATGGACAATGCTCGAGGAGGATTTGCAAGCACTCGGAGTATTCGAGAGACGGGTGCTTAGGACCATCTTTGGCGGTGTGCAAGAAGACGGTGTGTGGCGGCGAAGAATGAACCATGAGCTCGCCCAACTCTACGGCGAACCCAGTATCCAGAAGGTAGCTAAAGCCGGAAGGGTACGATGGGCAGGACATGTTGCAAGAATGCCGGACAGCAACCCTGCAAAGATGGTGTTCGCTTCCGATCCGGCATGTACGAGGCGGCGTGGAGCGCAGCGAGCGAGATGGGCAGACCAGGTGCAAAACGACTTGGCGAGCGTGGAGCGTATCCGAGGATGGAGAGATGCGGCCTCGAACCGTGTATTGTGGCGTCAAATTGTTGATTCAGTGTTATCTGTTTAGATGTAAACTAAATAAATAATAATAATGAAATTGATAATCAGTCTTGTAAACCTCCCATCTTCAAATGAAGTATATGGGTGGTGATGGAGTTCAGAATAACTCTTACGGGACCATCAAGAAAATAAAACATTTACCAATGTGCACCAAATTTGGAACCTTTATTCTCTGCGTCTAAGGAAGGCGATATCGGACTGTGTAGATGATGAGAGGGATGGAGCGAACAGTTTAGTATAACTTTTTATCCCATGTGTTAATTTAAACAAAATTTGCAACACGTATTCTCTACCCGAAGGAAACGATTATAGAAAGTTTGGGAGGGATTTTTGTAATGCGGGAGGTTATTGAGGTCGGGTATTTGAAATTCCCTATTATTTAGTTCATCCGATGTTTTTTGAAATTGTACAATTCTTCGAAAACCAATTCCGCAAATCTCTCAAACAAATTCTCGACATTAACATTTTCCGGGAATTACATTTCACCAAAATGACTTAAACGAAAATTATATTTCCCGAAAATTATACTTCCCGAATATGACTTTCCCTGAAAATGACATATCCCTGAAGGAAGCGGGCCATTGGCAAAACGCCATTTGGCGGCCTAAGATCATTCGGCATAAAAGGCATATGGTATAATTATGAAAAGCATAAAAAGTGATGGTCATTTAATAACTCCGGTCGATAATACAATTAAAACACAAAATCCTTTCGTAGCAAGCATACACTAGCTGGGTATAAAGCAAAGATAATTGTTACCCTTCATCGGGATCATAGTTTGTCCAGTGAAAAGCAATGATTAATGTATTTTCTTCTGGATGGTACACTCAGTAATAGACCAAACCTGTAATAACATAAATACAAATCATTATTTATATTTGCAAAGTTTATACCAAACTTGCTTTGAAAAGTAACCTATCTTAGATTAAACACTTGTACAGAGAGGATATGGAGGTTATACTAATCGAGTATAAACTGCACATAAACGAATCAAGGGTCAATCAGGAGAAACGCGGTTGGCATAGATTTATTCCAGAGTGTAGATGTGATTGCTGCTTTAAAAGTAGGCATTCACCCGGAATAAGGGAATGATGAGTGTGATCCCTACTTTAAAAATATGCGTTTGCCCGGAATAAGGCATCGGTGGATGTTTTTCCCAAAGTTTCTGATTATAAAGCTGCGCAAAGAGGACACTTATTCTGAATGCTGCTCTTGTTATTATGTTGGTAACTTTTTTTTCTGTCGAGTTCTTCAAGTGACTTCACGGAAGTGTTCACTTCTAAAGTTTTTTAATTCGATAACCAAATCACCCACAGAGTGAAAATACGTGTGTTTCTTGTTTGAACTTTAGTGTATTGAAGTGTTTTGAATCTGTTTCTAGAGGAAATCTTTCAATTCTTGCGTTTTAATTCGCAATAATAATCATTAGACGATAGCAATACTTGCGCCTCACCAACAAGCATTTTTTTTTGTCAATGTAGCACATGTTTCAAAATGGATAAACTTATATGAAATTTGCGAAAAAGAATCCACGTGTCTTGGAGGGACTCAAACCCTCAACCTCCTACTCTCTAGATAGGCGTGATAACCCCTACACAACAAGACCACTTAAAGGTCACGTTTGCGGAGAATCCATTAGATTAGCCATTAGAATCCGAGTACCAGCCTCCATCGCAGTTAACTCTTTTTTGCACATTGAATATCTTTCGGATACTTGATTTCTCCAATCTTCACATGTGCTTTACTGCTGTGTATCCACAGCAGGGGTGCGAATTCTCAATCTCAGTGACTGAAATTTGTTGGATATTGATACCATTCCCTCTTCACACTCACTTCCTAGCAGTGAAAACTGAAAATGGTTAGCAGCAACAATCAAAGATAAAGTAAACAAAAGACCTCTCTTCTCATTGCACACGCAGCCTGCACTGACAGTCTATTCAGTTCACTCGCTGGTGTGTGAATGCGACGGCCCTATATAAATGCATGGGTGAATACTATCACTTGAAAGACAATTCGCGAAGTCGAAGCAAAATTCTTCACACAAACAATGACAGTTCTTTATGGGGTTTTACAGTAGAGCAACAGAGAAGAGGAGATGGCGGCCATGTTTCACTCAAACTCTGACAGATACCAATGGGATTTCCCATAGGAGGGAACAGCAGAATTTGCTTCGACTTCGCGAATGATCATCAGCTTCAGCCCGCTGTTGGCAAACCGAGTTAGCTAAGCTACCCCTGCTTTGTCTTACTGACTGAAAGACACCGTCATAGGCAAAGAGGAGCAGAGAAAAATACAAAACAAAAGAATCACACTCAGCAGGCATTGTTGATAAATTGCACCGTGCGAGCCCACTTTGTTTATTATTCGAGAGCATCACACTCTATGCCCCCAACAACGGCCTGGGCGGATTTGTATAGAGTGTGAATCAATCACACTCTGCTGTGTCAATGGCTTGATTGGCTAAAGCATTTGATGAGTGTGAGTGCTCTACTCATGCGGTCGCGTGTACTCAGATGACTAATGACCAGACTGTAAAATAATCGATTTTTTTTTTGGTGAGGTTCTTCTTTCTTCACTTGTCAGCTCACTTTCAGACACATTCATAGTCGGCACTGGAATGTCAATATTCGATTGAATATTAGTCATTGAATATTTATGCACATTCTACAAATTGATAAATTATCTGAAATCTAAACACGTTTTAAATGAGTGAACATAGAACTGAATCCGATTTGAATCCGACATCAATATAAACAATGCTAATTATGTTTTTTCTGCACATAGTAAACACATTCAGTGACAGTCGAATGAATGAGTTCGTGGAGTAGTCGTCTGACTATTTCATTCTATGTTTTGAATAATCATGCGATGTTTGTCAAAATTCGAAACGAAGTAGCTTCATGAAAATGAATATTTTACGCTCTGCTAATGACGGTGGAAGACCGACATTTGATTAAGGGTTTGAGTCCCTCCAAGACATGTGAATTCTTTTTCGCAAATTTCATTTCAATTTGTCCATTTCTAAACATGTGCTGTGCATATGCATAGCAAAGATATTTAACAAAAAAAAAAAAGAATTCTAAAATTAGTGACAGAACGACATACTTTCTAATGGGAATCGTAAAGGAATTTTCAGAGGAGATTCCAACATAAAATATGAAAAATTTCTTTTAAAAATCCCAAAGTGTATCATGCACTAGTGTGACGACTGGTGCTGTAGCCACAACTGGTACATCTACCCTATTTTTTTCTGGAAGAATTTCCGGAAAAAAATCTTTAAGGGATTTTTTAAGCTTTTCCCAAAGAAATGTTCAAAAAAACTCATGGAGGAAGATCCGGAGAATATACTGGAAGAAATTCAAAAGAAATTCCTAGAGGAATTTCTAAAGGAATTTCTGGAATAATTTGCGGAGGATTTTGTGAAGCAATTTCTGGAGAATTTTTAGCATGAATAACTGGAAAAAATCGCGATGGAATTCCTGGACGGCCAGCCGAAAAAATTTCTGGAGGTTTTGGTAAAAGTATTATTCAAGGCATTTACGAATAAATGTCTTTCAGATTTTTACGGAAATATGATGATGGATCTACTAGAATTCCAATATTTTGGGGTGCTTTTTGGCATGCAGTCTTAATTTCAGAGTTAAAACAGCGTTTTGTTTCACTACTATCCTGAACAGTGATAAAACCCTGGATTGATTCCGAATTTAGGACAGCATGGCAAGAAAATTATATTACTTACTAAACATTTTCTAGGCAATTTCTAGATAAAATACAATTAAGATTTCAATACCAAATTATCAATGGATCGATTATGCCGAAATTATTGGTGCATTTGAAAAACTCTGAAGCCGCGCCGCTAGTAGCAACAATATTATTGTTGAAAACGTAATTCAATTTTGCTGCCTGTATCCAAGTATCTTCTTACAAAATCACATGTTGACTATTGTTCAAGAATTGAAAGAAGATGGTCGAAGTTTCTTGAACTGGACCAGAATTCGAACCTAGCATGATAGTCTTACTGTTAATATTTTTGTTTTCAATTCAATCTCAAAAATTTAAGACGAGCAAAAAATTAAATCTCAAATCCGAATTCAAATCATGCTCAAAATACAATATGCGTGTGTTTACGTGTGTAGATACTTAAACGTATTTTGATCTGAACTGTAAGGTCGTCTTAAATGTCTTAGCGATTAGTCGAAAGACGAATACATACAGTGATGACGGCCTTACTGTTGAGGTCGAAAAAGTTACAATCAAGTGGTGGAATTATATGGGATAGTACGCAGCCAACACAAAATCGCATATACTAGCGAATAAGTGTTCAAGGTGGAGGCGATATAGGCGCATTCCTCCATTTGACTGCGTGCAAAATGCACTTATATGGCCTCCACTTTGTATACTTATTCGTTATGATATACGATCTTGTGTTTGCTGGGTACTAACGTACTAACTAACGTTTTATGACATGGCAAGACATTCTGCTAAAAAGCTCTAGATGATTTTATAATCTAATTACTATTTTGAAAATAAAAATGTATTTATTTTATAAACTATGAAAAATGAGACACGATGACGATGTCCACACATGTTCACAAATTAAATTCTAATTATGTGTACAAATAAAGCATTTCTGGTTCCGACTGGCTGACAAATTTTCCCCATACAAATTCCCATAGAAACGTAAATTGTGTTTGCCCTACATCTATGTAAATCACCATCGAATCAAAAATCTGCCAGGACTCCTGAATTGTCAAGAGGATGGGAGTTGGAATTTTCGAACATTTTTGAAATTTTAACTGCACAGATAGGGAGTGAGTGCTAGTAATGGACCCTTTCAGGACGGAAATTTACTTCAATCGCTTCGCTAGAGTCAGACTCATGTATACATGACAAGTAACATTTTTAATACTAAAATAATTATTTTAAAATAATGTAGCCAGATTGCCTATTCTGGCCACCCCCGGGACCATAATACGCAACATAGAGTTTGATTACGTACGTAGTATGCCCCCCCCCCAATTTGATTTACATGTTCCATTTCCACATGTTCCGGTTGCCAATTATGGACCCCTCCTCCCTTGTGTGCTAGTAATGGTCCCTCTAACTTATAGTTAAAAAATGTCAGTCAATTCCAAACGAATCGTAGTGCGCCATGCTTCCGATTGAATGTGTTTTTATTTCGCTCCCGTCATTTTTCTGCTTATTCATTAGGTATGATTATTTCTTTTCAAATGTATTAAAAATTTAGATTTTTTTCAGGTGCCTTATAAAGTGAAGTGCAGTGTTTTGTCTGTGTCATATAGGAAAAAGACGACAATTCGATGAGTTTGTTCCTTGGTACCTCTGTTTAATGACAAAAAAAAAACAATTAGGGCGTTAGATCCGATGTGTAGAAAATGTCCAAAATTTTACTGTTTTCACTTACTTTAGAATCAATTGGATCAATTGATTTGCTTGATTTTCAATATTTCCAGTAATTTAAAATAAGCTGCGAATCTAAAGCATTATCACATAATTAAAAAAAAGTTTATTTTTGTTAAAGTGAACGAACTAGCGAAGCTTTTAAATATACAGCAGTTTTGTTTGAATTTGACATCATATAAAATATACCTACTCCCTTTGTAGCTTCATTTTAATACCTTTTTTTTCTTAACAAAAATTCTGTTCCATTCCATGTATTTTAATATTTATAATCAATCTTAATGTATGTAGTGGTAAACTAGAAGATCAAGTTTATTTAACAAATAAAATTGCTAATGCATTTTGCATTTTCTATTGCTCAATCTCTTGGTTTAATAATTGCTTTAAGTATTATATATCTGAAATCTCTTTGAAAACTTTGCTAAGATTAACCAATAATCATAATCGAAGCGTTTACAATCATATCATAATTATCATTATTTTTTTGAATATGATAACGTTGTTGTAGAAGGGAATTGAGTTTGCAAGTGTTTATATATCTCGTTTCAGAGAGCGATCAATGGCGCTTGAACCTAGGCTTATTAGCCAGGGCACAGATTAAATACCTTGCCCCATCCCAGGAAGAGGACGACAAAGGAAAACGGAGTTACAATAACTTTCTTAGCAACGTAACTCCCAACGTAACAACAACGAAATTCATTCTGTTATCACTTGCTTATAGTGATGATTCCCGTACAACACCCCTCCCAACCATCCAACTCCTTGACATCTAAGAGGGCGTCGGTGAGTCGCTGGCCTCTTGTTAAGTAGATGTCATATCATCATTTCCTTCCCTTTCCTTGTAACGGAGAAGATGGGCGTGGCCAGCAATGGTAGTTTTCATGCTTTGTCTTCTCGGACCTCCATTTGGTTTGCTTTTAATTCCCAAATAGTATTCCATAAGCATTTGGAGTAAGGAAGTTATAGATATACATGACAGCTATCAGTATGCAATCTACGAATTACTCCGTTACCAACGCAACGCAACGCAACGCAAATGTCAGTCAATTCCAAACATTACATTTTTTTTATTGTGTTTAATCGTCTAGAAATTGTTTAGTAATTTATTGAAAAAAAAAACCATTGCTGCTGGTAGACGCATAATTGTGCCGTGTTGGTGGTACCGTAATCGGGGGTGGCAATGGGTCTAGGAGGTGAGAATGGGTCAACGCCCTTTGCCGACAGTACGGAAGTCGGATAACAAAATCTTCAAAAAAGTCTCTTAAAATTTAGTTTTATTGACCTCAGATTTCCTAGACCAGTCCGGAAATCGAACCCATTTACCTTCAACATAGTCTTGCTTTGTCGCCGCGCATCTTAACGCACGACTAAGGAAGGCTCCTTTTGAATATCACCAGTAAAACAACAAACCAATTTAGCTCTATCTACAAAACCATTTGTAGCTAAATAACTTTTTCAGTGAAAAAAACCGCATGTTCCTCTCACTACCATTGTTCAGCAGTACATGAAGAGTTAGTATATATTTAAATTCTTAAATAATTTTTTTTTGTAGAGATCAGTTCAGCCTAGGACGATGAGCAGCGAGGTTTTTCTATTAACAATACATGATAATGAAAAAAAAACGAGTCTTTCAACCATCTGCAGGGTACAGTTAATTAACTTATACTTCAGAGATTGCTAATGGTAGCAAATAATTAAAACGATAAATCCTTAATAACCACAAATTATTTCCCTAGCTCGAAAAATAGATTAAGCTTGGACTCGGTTTTGTAGATCTTACTTCATAACACATCATACGTAAAAGTAATCTACCCAACCCATATTTAAGACCAAGTTCCAACCAGTATCGTCTACCCTATTATTGATAGATTTTGATTCCGTTTCTGCTCGGCCGTAGCGAAGAAGGAACTAGGATTCCTCCAAATAAATAAAGGATATTTAGCCACACTTCTTGGAAAACGCGCGCGCGTTATCCCTTTGTCTGATACGCGCAGCTTCCAGCTGCGCACCTTTTCAAACCAGATGATATCTCCGTCGAATGTGCAGCCGCTAAATTAAGGATCCAGACGGTCGGTGGTGGCGAGATTTCGAGGACGCATTATCTCAGGTAGCGTTAGCCACTCAGTCTGGCAGGCAGTCAGTCAGCGGTTCGATTTGATCGACCCACGACCGAGTGTCATTTCCCCTTAGAAGGACCCACTTACACAAAAGAATGCCATCCTTGCCGTCCCACCTCTTCACTCGGCACTTCTGAATTGTGTGCCAAAATTCTTTCGAAATAAAAGAACCTTCAATAAAATAACGCAACGACATCAATTTATGATACAATTTTCGATAGTGGCTTTCTTTTCAAAGAAAAAAAAAATCATGGCCCAGCAAAAAAAACGCAAAAAGATTCATCGATCATTCGATTCCCATTCTTTGTGAAGCGTCGTTGTCCTGCGCCTGTTCTACGTCCTCGGGAGTGCCAAAAGTGGACGAGGGACCACAATAATAGAGGGAACCCGACACGGCTAGACAAAGCGGCAGCATCATACCGCATAGCCGCAGAAAATGGAGTGTCAGAAGAGAGGTGCCAATAAAATCATAATTCGTATCGTATTGTCCGCTCTAAATCCAGCAGAGGTTCCAAGAACAAGGCATATAGGGCTTTTTTTTTCTCGAAAACTGCGTTTTCGAAGCGATCGATCAAAAATTTTTGGACAGATTTTCCGGCAAGAGTGAGTGCAACTTTGGGGCAAGAATGCGTAATTAAGAGTGTACATTGTTGAGAGGCTAATCCGTCACAATTACGTCTTGGAATCGCTCTCGGGTGCGATGCTAAGACACGTGGTAGCTGAACCGAGCCTACTTGCGCCTCAAGATGCTTGTCTAAGTTGTTTGATGAATCGGTTCGATTCACTCGGAATGAAAGCGCAAATGTAGGTATTACCTACCTCGGCATCTCACGCTCTTGGTTTTATCTTTAAAAAAAATATAATAATAAAATACTGTTAATGTTAAGGTCCATTCGACTAATTTCTATGTTGTTACATAGAGCAAAGTTTGATGTATCTTAATCAATTCATTCTTTACTTTCCCCTTGCTGGGTATTTCAATTGTCGTTTGAATCACATTTGTTAGATCTATTTTGAAGCCCCATTGGATGTAGTTTTGTCGAGTTGGCGCATTATTACCATTGGCGTAACTAAGGAAAAAATCTAGGGGCTAACTTTTTTTCTATTCTTACAGTCAAACACAAAAAAGTTATTGATTTTGTTCAACTGTCCGCAAGTTGGCCTACCAAAAAGCTATTTCAATACATCCAGTGATGACTTGAACAGCTCTGACATAAAAATCTAGAAATGTGGTGGGATTCCCAATAACTTTGATACGTAAAAAACTTAAGAGCTTTAGATACATAAGACTTTCGAGTTTTACATATACATTAGAAATAATTTCAAGTTATTGTGGGCTTCATGGCCGTGCGGTTAGCGACGTCAATCGTCTAGACGCATGTGTTAGGGAGTATGGGCTCGATTCCCCCCGGTAAGGAGGAAACTTTTCGTGATCGAAACATTTTCCACTTGTCCACTGGGTGTTATGTGTCCTGTCCGTTGTCCAATGCTAAGTGTTAAGTGCTCAGTATGTACGACCTCTGGTGTTCCTGTCTTTTTACATTTTAGTTACCTCTCCTTGAAATTTCAGGGTTTACCGAGCTTTTTTTCGGATTTCAAGGATTATGAAATTTGGGAATTCAAAGTTTTCGGAAAATAGCAGCAACATCGCTTGAATACTTTACCAGAGAAATCTGCAGAAAGAAATGCCTTCAAAATGTCTATTATTACAGGCATACGATACGTTGTACTCAGCTATCACAATATCGAAAGGTTTCTCATGACAATCCTTGCAGAAATGCCATGCATCTTTAAGGGTTATGTTGGAAAGCTAGAGGTCAGCCCTAGTAACATCTTGATTGTATACTGGTTTTATAACACTCTTGAAGAGTAAATTATGGTGTTCAAGAGTGTTATAAAACTTAAAATGTTACTTGGGATGCATAGTGCACACTTCAAAAAAAATACTAGCATTTTTTTAACACTAATTTTATTTGCTAATTATCTAATATATGCATTCATCTCTTAGACTAGGTGTTCCGTGTTTTCTTAATACTATCATCCTTATTTGCTATGTTACTTTTTAGTTATTATTAATACATTTCAATTGCTTCTGGCAGTTAGGATATTTCCTCTGGTTGAATTAAACCATGTAGGAATTACAATGTTTTGTACTTAAACTAAACTTAACTTAATTTATACTAAGGGTACAAGGAGCTAATCGTTGCAGAAGAAGATTGCAACGATTTTTGCCTAAAATTGGAAATTATTTTGTTGGACATTTGTTGCAATGTCTTAATATTAGAAATTCTATAAAGTTCATTGGTACTATACCACGGAGGCAACTTCAGAATCATTTTCAAAATTTTATTTTGAATCCTCTGAAGTGCCTTCTTTCTGGTATTGCAGCAACTAGTCCATATTGGCACAGCATACAACATGGCAGGTCTAAAAATTTGTTTGTAAATCAAAAGTTTATTCTTAAGACAAAGTTTTGATTTTCTGTTTATAAGTGGATATAGACACTTAATATATTTGTTACATTTGGCTTGAAGGCCTTCAATGTGATTTTTAAAAGTTAATTTTTGGTCCAGCAGAAGTCCTAAATATTTGGCTTCGCCAGACCAATTAATTGGAACCCCATTCATAGTGACAATATGTCTGCTAGAAGATTTCAAATAAGATGCTCTCGGCTTATGTGGAAAAATTATAAGCTGAGTTTTGGAAGCATTCGGGGAAATTTTCCATTTTTGCAAGTAAGTGGAGAAAATATCCAAACTGTTTTGCAATCTACTACAAATGACACGAAGTCTTCGCCCTTTGGCTGAAAGGCCCGTGTCATCTGCAAACAAAGATTTTTGGCACCCTGGTGGTAAATCAGGTAAGTCAGAAGTAAAAATGTTATACAATATGGGCCCCAGTATGCTGCCTTGGGGAACACCAGCTCTTACAGGTAATCTATCAGATTTAGAATTCTGATAATTCACCTGCAGTGAGCGATCTGATAAATAATTTTGGATCAGTTTAATAATCTGTACATCCATCAATTTTACAATCAAACCTTCATGCCAAACACTGTCAAATGCTTTCTCTATATCAAGAAGAGCAACTCCAGTCGAATTTCCTTCAGATTTGTTGAGCCGAATTAAATTCGTAACTCTTAATAACTGATGAGTGGTTGAATGCCCATGGTGAAAACCAAATAGCTCATCTGCAAAAATAGATTTGTCATTAATATGATCCATCATTCTATTTGAAATAATCTTTTCAAACAGTTTGCTTATTGAAAAAAGCAAACTAATTGAGCGATAACTAGAAGCCTCAGCTGGATTTTTGTCCGGCTTCAAAATTGGAACAACTTTGCCGTTTTTCCATTTATCTGGGAAGTATGCCAATTGAAAACATTTGTTAAATAAATTAACCAGGAAGTTTTTTGATAAGTATGTAGAAAATACCATCATCACCCGGGGCTTTCATATTTTTAAATGTTCTAGTAATAGATCTCACTTCATCCATTTTTGTTCCCAGCGAAGGGTCAAAAACATTCTTTTGATTGAGAATGTCTTCGAAGCTCCGTGTAACCTGATCCTCAATTGGACTAGTGAGACCTAGACTAAAATTATGGGCACTCTCGAACTGCTGAGCAAGTTTTTGAGCCTTTTCGCCATTTGTTAATAAAATTTTATTTCCCTCTTAAACCGCTGGAATTGGCTTTTGAGGTTTTTTTTAAGAATTTTCGTTAATTTCCAAAAGGGTTTCGAACTGGGATCCAACTTCGAGACATTATTCTCAAAGTTGGTATTTCTCAGAATAGCGAAACGTTTTTTAATTTCATTTTGCAAATCTCGCCAAATAACTTTCAACGCGGGATCGCGAGTTCTTTGGTATTGCCTTCGCCTCATATTTTTAAGACGGATCAGTAGCTGAAGATCGTCGTCAATAATAATGGAGTTGAATTTAATTTCACATTTAGGAATTGCAATGCCTCTGGCTTCGACAATAAAATTTGTCAAAGATACGAGCGCATTGTCAATATCACTTTTGGTATCCAAAGGAATATCAACATCAAAACTCCGATCGATATATGTTTTATATAGAGTGGAAGAAAAACAAGTTGACCATTGGGATATTGAATAGTATAAACAATCTTCAAATAAAATTTTGCCGTTGGAATTGCTTTGAGCATTATTCCATGAACGGTGTTTGGCATTGAAGTCACCAATTACGAAGAATTTTGATTTGTTGCGAGTCAGAATTTGAAGATCAGCTTTCAACAAATTATTTTGCTGCCCATTGCATTGAAAAGGCAAGTAGGTTGCAATGAAGGAAAATTGTCCAAAATTTGTTTCAACAGAAAATGTTTCAAAAAGTTTGGTTTCGAACGAAGAAAATAATTTATGTTTGATACGTCTTTTAATGACAATGGCGGCCCCACCACAGGCGCTGTCAAGACGATCATTTCTGTAGATAAAATAATTTGGATCTCTTTTAATGGAGAGTCCTGGTTTTAAATATGTTTCAGTTATAACGGCAATATAGCATAGCATAGCATAGCATATCTGACCGCACACTACCCTGGGTTGGCTGTCGATAGGGACGTTAGATGCGCCAGAAAAACAGCCTGGGGCTTGGCATGTTTTTCATTCAACGATCCCTTTGTTCAACACCTGGCCAGGTCCTTACGATCAGTGGGGATTTGGGTGGGAAGTGTTGATTAGATACCTACTTAAGAAGATGCGGAGAACTCGCGCGACCTTCATAGGTATCTGGAGTTGGAGTTTGGATGGGTTATAAAGGAATACTTTTCTTGGCGAAAAAGCGTGAATATTATATTTTTATTGGTATTGATATTGTAAAAGGTGATGTTTTGTTCTTGACTGTAATATGATTAAATAGATTTTGACAAAACGATTGCATTGATTTTGCAATCTGCGGCATATTTCTGAAACAATAAATTGTAGTAATATTAGACTTTGTAGTGTCAGCGTCAGCACCCAATGTTTCTGAAAATGAAGATCAATAATTGTCATTTGGTTAGGTAAATCGTTGACAAGATGACTGTTTATAAATGTTTATGCGAGATTATTTAAAATATATGGAGCTCCGTGGTATGAAAATATTAAGAATAAGTACAGAAAAAACGTTGAAATTTTTGAAAATCAAAGGAGAGCAAATTGATCCATGGTGTGAAATAAACTTCACCAGCAGCACTTGTTTCAGCTGAAAAGGAAATATTAATGTTTAGATTGGGATTATATTATTTGAGAAATAGTTCACAGTGTCCCTGACCGAAGGACCTCAGCTTCAAGAAATCAGCGTCACCAGATCACCGTGTGTCAATAAAAATATATGGTAAAAATTATTGAAATAAATATGTTTCTTCTATTGTACTGGAAATGTTACCTTTTCTTTGTATCTTGTCAGCTCCTCCCGTTTTTATATCACCGAACCTATCAAAGTTTTGTCAGATAATAACGACCTAGGTAAATGATGCCATCTCAATCTTCCTTTATATTTAGTGAACCAGTTTCAGTAAGTTTTTAATAAAAATTTATATGAAAATGTAGAAAAATAGGTATACGAAAATATGACAATATGGAGGGAATGTAAATGAATATATGAAAATATGAAAAAAAAACATGAACGTTTATAATAAAAATAAATATTAAAGAATGAAAACATAAACATATGAATATACAACAAAATGAAAACATATAAATTTAAAAATAAGAAAATATAAAAATATGAAAGTAGCAAAATATGACAATATGGGTATATGAAAATATATAAATGAAAATATGTATGAAAATATGAAAATATAAATGTATATATAAAAAATAAATATATGAAAATATAAATATATGAAAATAAAAATTTATGTGAATAAAGATATATGAAAATATAAATAAATGAAAACATAAATATATGAAAATATGAAAACACGAAGAAACAGAAATATGAAAACAAGATAATATGAAAATATAAAAATATGAACATAGGAAAATATGAATATATGAATAATAACGAGATATAATGAATACATATTTGAAAAATATATAAGGCCGTTACAAATATTTAATTGACTTTTTGTCCTACTAGTCTCCGAAAGGTCAAGGGGGGGGATAATAAAAAATAAATATTAAAATGAAAAAAATCAAAAAACTCCTCGGATTTGTTAAAGAATGTTTTGAAAATCCCCAAAATTATCCGAATTTTATTTTGTTGCCCCCTAAAATTATCATTTTTTGGCAAAAAAAATCCGAGGGAGGGGGAGACAAGATGGATTTTAAATATTTGTATCGGCCTAAATAAAAATATGAAAATAGATAATTAAAAAATATAGTTCCTTATCAACAGTATATGGCAGCATACAATACAGCATTATGGAATTATGAAAGCATAAAAATAAAAAAAAATATGGAGATAAAAAATGCAAAATTTTAAAATATGAGTGTATAAAAATATTACATTATGAAATTAAGTAAATATAGCACATATAAATATGGAAAAGTGAGGGAATAATTATACGAAAATAAAAAAAAATCAAATTCCAAATTAATGAAAAAAATGAAAGTGGAGTAAAACTCATGTTTCTTTTGAAAATACTGTTCAGATTGCTATCAGAAATCAAGGTAGGTGTAGTCCTTGATTTCGATTTAAGACAAAAATTACAAAAGCGTAAGGAGTACGTACGGAGTACGCCCATCTAAACCACAACTAGGGGATGGAAAGGAAATGTTAATGTGATACTAAAGAGAGGCTCTCCACTCAGCGACACCCTCATAAGTACCACGGAGTTGGATATTGAGAAGGTATTCGTTGGATCAGGATTTGCCTGTAGCTGGCAATGTGACCGTGGTAGATCTTACCCCGTAACACTCCACGTAAAGGTGTCTACCCAGCGTTACGAGCAATGAAAAAATAAATACATGAAAATATGAACTCATTAAGAAACGAAAATATGAAAACATGATAGATTGTGAATATAAAAATGATAAATAGAAAAATATGAACATAGGAAATGAGATAGATGAAAAAATGAGAACGTGATAATATGAAAATATATTTGAAAAATAGATAAATATAACTAGAAAGACATAAAATATGAAAATATATAATTAAAAATATAGTTCTTTATCAGCATATTAATTTGATTTTTCCTTGTGAATCTCGTTGAAACTTGTCCTCGTTCGCATAGGAAATATGCAGTTATGAAAATACATAAAAATGTGGAAGTAAAAAAAAAAAAAATTATGGTAATATAAAAACATTAAACTGTAAAGTTATTAAAATATAAAAGTATAAAAATATGAAAACATGAAAAGATGATAAAAGACAAACATGTGAAAATAAATTAGAATACGAGAAATTGAAAACAGCATTTATTAAACCGCGACTCCAAAATACAATCATATCGTTTGGGAAATAGCGCCAGTGATACACCTCTTCCGGGGTGCAGATACTCTATACAAAAAGTGCGAGGTAGGAGTATGAGGGAGAGAATGGCCACATTTCGAACCGCGCAATGATTAGATCTCCATAAGAACAATGACGACACCTCTGAAACATTTAACCCCCAAAATCCAAAGTTCAAAGCAGGGATCCTTTTCGATCCGACGTGAGGTATCCAAAATATATTGCTCGACCACCTTTCCTGAGTGTCCTTTGTATCATCCATACAGTTCCAAATATTGCCACACTGCACATTAAATTCACTCCTACCAAATTCCCTCCGAAAGCTTCCGTAAATATCAAAGAACTCATGTTTCAGTTATAACGGCAATATGCACATTATAAACTGATATCAAGTTGAATAATTCATCTTCCTTACCCTTTAGAGAGCGGGCATTCCAATTTAGAACTTTCACACAATTATTTGGATCCATTAAAACGGAGTCCGATAACAATTTTTTGTGTGTACTTTATACCAAATTTTGAGCGTTTGTAAAAATTTCTACCCGTCGAATCTGGGATCCGATTGGATCTTCCCGTCATCAATTTTGCAAGGGAATTCAAAATTTTTTTGCGTGACGGGCATTCCCAGAAATTGGATTTATGATTGCCCCCACAATTTGCGCACTTAAATTTATTGGAATCTTCTCTCACAGGACATGCGTCCTTGGCATGAGAGGTTCCACCACAAATCATGCATTTAGCATCCATGTGACAATGTTTGGTTCCATGACCCCACTTTTGGCACTTACGGCACTGGGTAGGGTTTAGGAAATTTCCCCCAGGCCTGCGGAAATGTTCCCATGTAACAGGGACATGGGACATAATACAGGCCTTTTCCAAACTTTTCATATTATTTAGCTCACTTTTGTTAAAAAGAACTAAATGAAATTCTTGAGAAATGCCCCTCTGTGGAGTACCAGAGTGAGATTTCTTTTTCATCTTAATTACTTGGACTGGTGAAAATCCAACTAATTGAAAAATTTCAATTTTAATCTCATCCAGTGATTTATCATCACTGGGAAGACCTTTCAAGACGATTTTGAACAATCGCTTAGTTTTGTCGTATGTAAAGAATTTATGGCGCTTCTCAGTTAAATACTGAAATACTGATTGCGATCGTCAAAGCATCCTGGCAAAGCGCGGCCGTCCCCTTTCCTAGCAATCTAGAATAAAACCTTGATCCCCTGAAGGTTACTCAAGATTTCATTCCGAAAGCCAGAAAACTCGGCAACAGATACCACCATTGGCGGAATCCGTTGTTTCTTTGTATAAATCGAATCACCTGAGGTAGATTCGATTTCCTCAAATTCGTCATTAATCAAAACGAACTGGTTGCTCAGTTCGATAGGAGAAAAAAATGTCAATGTTAGAGCTAGAAGGAATATCTGAAGTCTCTAGCTTCCTTCTATTTTTTCCGAGCTTGGGCTGGACGGTCTTGAAACCTTGTTTCTTTGAAGGAAGTGGAGAATTCAGAGACTCCCCCTTCCTCTTGTTTTTATTAATGCACATTGCTGAGCGTGGAGACGTGACCTTCTAAGAGGTTTTTTCCCAGAACGGTGTCCCTGCAGGATTACCACCACTTGTCGGAATTTTACTTCCGCAAACGGGTCCAATGTAAAACGAAGGCACGGGTCCTTGCAAAGATCGTAACGGGATCAGTGGGTACAAATAGCGCTGAGAAGCACTGTTGAAATTAAAATAGCTTCGGGTAGTATTAAAAACTTCCTTCCGCATAGCACGAAAGCACGATGCGGTCTGAAAAATACTCGCAATGCAATGCAACGCAATGTAACCATAAAAATCTTAAAGAGTTGATGATTTGCTGATAAATAAAAGTCAAGATTTGTTTGAAATTCTACGGTAACCTAAGCACCCTGTGTCTCCTGCTCAAATTAAACAATTGTCTTTTTCATGTTGTCTAAATATTACAGCAAGTTTATTAATTTTCTTGAATTTTCTTCATTCAATCAAAATCTTAGCTAATGTATTTGTTCTATTAGTCTGTTACTTTTATTATTTATTCAATCAGCATTGGATCAGCATGAAAATACTGTTCCAAATCCAACATTTATCTCGACAGAGTCCCAAAATAACTGTAACCATGCCCGCCCTATCTCTCACCTTGACTCATCTCTCATTTTGGCACATCTAGAAAACATTTTTGTGCGTACTGAAAACGAGTTGTGTTTTGTGCCTCCGAAAGTGTAATTTACTTTAGAAATTAGGTCATCAGACCGGATAGTCTGCACACCGTATCGAATGACAACGGCCAACGATGCATAAACTTCGCAGCCTCCCGCGGAATGGTAGTCCGAAGCACCTTCTTTCCCCGCAAAAATATCCACAAGGCCACATGGAGATCACCTAACCAAGAAACGGAAAACCAAATCGACCACGTTCTAATCAACGGTAAATTCTTCTCCGACATTACGAACGTCCGCACTTACCGCAGTGCGAATATTGAATCCGACCACTACCTCGTTGCAGTATGCCTGCGCTTAAAACTCTCGACGGTGTACAGCACGCGTCGAAGTCGGACGCCGCGGTTTAACATTGGGCGGCTACAAGACGGTAGACTAGCCCAAGAATACGCGTAGCAGCTGGAAATGGCACTCCCAACGGAAGAGCAGCTAGGTGCAGCGCCTCTTGAAGATGGCTGGAGAGATATTCGATCCGCCATTGGTAGCTCCGCAACCGCTGCACTTGGCACGGTGCCCCCGGATCAGAGAAACGACTGGTATGACGGCGAATGTGAGCAGATGGTAGAAGAGAAGAATGCAGCATGGGCGAGATTGCTGCAACACCGCACGAGGGCGAACGAGGCACGATATAAACAGCCGCGGAACAGACAAAACTCGATTTTCCGGAGGAAAAAGCGCCAGCAGGAAGATCGAGACCGTGAAGAGACGGAGCAACTGTACTGCGCTAATAACACAAGAGAATTCTATGAGAACTTAAACCGTTCACGTAATGGCCACGTGCCACAGCCTGATATGTGTAAGTACATAAACGGGAACCTTCTTACGAACGAGCGTGAGGTGATCCAAAGGTGGCGGCAGCACTACGAAGAACACCTGAATGGCGATGGGGCAGACGAAGATGGCGGTATGGTGATGGACCTGGGAGAACGCGCGCAGGCCATAATTTTACGGGCTCCGGATCTCCAGGAAACCCAGGAGGAGATTGGCCTGCTGAAGAACAACAAAGCCCCAGGGGTTGACCAACTACCAGGAGAGCTATTTAAACACGGTGGTGAGGCACTGGCTAGAGCGCTGCACTGGGTCATTACCAAGATTTGGGAGGAGGAATTTTTGCTGCAGGAGTGGATGGAAGGTGTCGTGTGTCCCATCTACAAAAAGGGCGATAAGCTGGATTGTAGCAACTACCGCGCAATCACATTGCTGAACGCCGCCTACAAGGTACTCTCCCAAATTTTATGCCGTCGACTAGCACCAATTGCAAGGGAGCTCGTGGGGCAGTACCAGGCGGTTTTTATCGACTTCAAAGCCGCATATGATACAATCGATCGCGACCAGCTATGGCAGCTAATGCACGAACACGGATTTCCGGATAAACTGACACGGTTGATCAAAGCGACGATGGATCGGGTGATGTGCGTAGTTCGAGTTTCAGGGGCATTCTTGAGTCCCTTCGAAACCCGCAGAGGGTTACGGCAAGGTGATGGTCTTTCGTGTCTGCTATTCAACATCGCTTTGGAAGGTATAATACGAAGAGCAGGGATTTTCAAGAGTGGTACAATTTTCAATAAGTCCGTCTAGCTATTTGGCTTCGCTGACAACATAGATATTATGGCACGTAACTTTGAGAAGATGGAGGAAGCCTACATCAGACTAAAAAGGGAAGCCAAGCGGATCGGACTAGTCATCAACACGTCGAAGATAAAGTACATGATAGGAAGAGGCTCAAAAGAAGACAATGTGAGCCACCCACCGCGAGTTTGCATTGGTGGTGACGAAATCGAGGTTGTAGAAGAATTTGTGTACTTGGGCTCACTGGTTACTGCCGAAAATGATACCAGCAGAGAAATTCGGAGACGCATAGTGGCTGGAAATCGTACTTACTTTGGACTCCGCAAGACGCTCCGATCGAATAGAGTTCGCCGCCGTACCAAACTGACAATCTACAAAACGCTCATTAGACCGGTAGTCCTCTACGGACACGAGACCTGGACGATGCTCGTGGAGAACCTACGCGCACTTGGAGTTTTCAAAGGAAAGTGCTGCGTACCATATATAGTGGGGTGCAGATGGCGGAAGGTACGTGGAGGAGGCGAATGAACCACGAGTTGCATCAGCTGTTGGGAGAACCATCCATCGTTCACACCGCGAAAATCGGAAGACGACAACGATCCGACGGGAACAAGAAGGCGAGGTGCACAGCAGGCAAGGTGGATCGATCAGGTGGAGGTCGATTTGCGGACCCTCCGCAGACTGCGTGGTTGGCGAAGTGCAGCCATGGACTGGGCTGAATGGAGAAGACTTTTGTGTTCAGCACAGGCCACTCTGGCCTTAGCCTGGTGATAAATATATAAAATCAAACTCCAACTGAAATCGATCTAGAGTGTGACGCTGCAATCGAATACAGGATTGACAATTTGGTAGGAAAAAAACAACCCAAGCGAAATCGGGCAGGTTCGACTAGTAAATAATAAAAATGAGTTGAGATCTCCTTCGGATGATTTAACTCACAAACGGGTTGACCGATTGGCAAGATTTTTTCCCTAATCGATTCGTTTTGGGACCCGCAAGGTTTGTATATACAAAAAGTTGGTGAATTTTATTGGGAAATGTAAAAAATCATTAGAATACAATTTTGGGTCAGCTGTTGAAGAAAACAAAACAAACGTACGGAAATTGATTTCGAGTGCGGTGCTGCAAAATGTTCATTGTGACATTTGCAACACCCGGGCAAAGCTGGGTTACTTTTGCTAGTCCCTAATAATTTCGAACATATCTACACAATTATGGCCATTGGAAAATGATTAAACAGCGATCCATCATGAATAAAAGAAGTAAAGCTGTTTTTTTTTTCAATCGGTCAGATTTCTAGGAAACCGCAACAAATGCCTAATTGATTGACATGTTTTGTTTATAAAAGGAACACGGAAATTTATCCGCATTTCTCGCTTAACTTTTCAAAAGGACCTAAGTAACATTTTTCATTAATTAATTTGAATAGCGCAATCAACAGAACAACATGAAAGCTATTGATTACAGTATTCAAATTAAATCATGAAAAAATGTTACTTAGGTCCTTTTGAAAAGTTTGCCAAATCCCAACCAAATGAAATTGCTACCGCTACAATAATCTAATCTACGTAATCTAAGAAATCTCGCTTAACTTTTCAAAAGGTCCTAAGTGACTTTTTTTCTTGAATTAATTTGAATAGCGCAATCAACAGACCAATATGAAAGCTTTTGATTGCAGTACTCAAATTAAATCATGAAAAAAATGTTACTTAGGTCCTTTTGCAAAGTTAAGCGAGAAATCCATAATTTATCCCGTTTTTTCATTAATGCCTAAACACTCTGAAATCTCATTTAATCGAATATTAAGTCTGTTACACACTTACAGTTCTAAGTTTACCGACTGCCGAGAATCCAACAGCCAAGATATTGGTAATAATTTCTACGAATTTCGCTAAAAATTTTACCGAGATTTCGGTAAACTTTACCGAGTCATCGGTAATCGTTACCGAGATCTCGGCAAAAAATCAACTTTGCCGAATCTCGGCAAAATATTAACGAAATATCGGTAAAGGAAGTACCGAATTTCAAAAAAAATATATTTCTGAGATTTCGGCTGTTGGAATCTTGGCAAAAATTTTGCCGAGGTCTACAAAATAATTTAAGTGTGTACTCTATTCGATTTTTCCTCTGATAATAAGAACAACAAATCTCGGGTACTTATTCAAAAGGGCGTATGTGATTTTGTAAACAATGATTCAAACGTCGATTTGTCCAATCTGATGGCACTCCCACTCAAACCAACACCAAAAACAGGTAGCCGAAGGCTTCCCCAACCTGTCTGTGGTGATGGTTTGCGTGGGAGTGCTATCAGATTGGGCAAATCGACGTTTGAATCTTTGTTTACAAAATCACATACGTCCTTTTGAATAAGTACCCGAGAAATTATTAAATTATTACAATTCCTTCAAGATTTTTTTACTATCATTTGCGTTTGAATCTAAGTTCTTTTCGAAAGTTTTTATTCAGGAAGCATTGAACATTGACCAATTCCATTCGTTGTTTTGGAACCGGAAACTTGACAGATAAGCGTTTCCTTCTTCATGAATCATTCCAAGTATGTACTTCAGAATAAAGTTTGAAAAAAAAAATCATGGGAAATGGAATTCAGATAAAAATACTTGTAATTTTTCCTTTATTTAGACCGGGATAAATATTTATTCCTTTTTCTGTCCTACTGGACTTTGAATAATGAGTAATAAAGGTGTTATGGAATAGAAAATAAATTTATAAAAATGCATTAGCCATCAGTTTTCTGAAATAGTTTTCTGATTGAGTTTAGCGCTTTATTATTTTTCCAACCAAAATATTTGTTTCGGTCTTATTTTTTCTTACACTCAACACATTGTCATGAATTTGTTAGGCAAACCAACAAACAAATTGTGATAAAGAAGTATTTCTGTATAACTCCAATCGAAATTCCAGAAAATAAAAAAATATCCGAACAACTAAAGTTTGGTTTAGTTTTTTCTGCAGTTTGAAAATATTGATTTCCGCAAAAAAAACGCAATTCGTCAAAGTTGCAATAAATCTTTCAAAATTTTATACATCCCATTTTGAAAGTAATTATGTCTCGTTTTTTCATCGAAATTATCTGGTCAGCTTAGTTCAGAATATATATTTTCATTGAATCAAAGATAATTTAATCTGATTCAATATAAACGTCGGAAAAGACGTTGCCCGTTGGGGCTACTAGGTACAATTTAACTGTTTTTTTTTTGACGTCCTATGGTGGCCGCGGATATCCAGTAGATGAATATGTAACCGATAAGGCACTTCTATAATCGCTCAATAAGTGCAACGTGTTAAGTTTTAATAATCTTATTGAGTTAGGGGGGTCCCGTAGCGTAGTTGGCTACACGTTCGCCTCATAAGCGAATGGTCATGGGTTCGATTCCCAGCCCCTCCACCAAACCCTTGTCAGTTGCCAGAAGCGCAGTCCGTACGGTGGCGTTTTGGGGAACGCGCCTCACCGAAACGGCTGCCTGATGACGACTGACAAAACTGTTCTTCTCGGAGGCATTCCTCCAACGTTCTTCGATTAATGGCAACCGAACAAAGCAACGATCACTGGATTCACCACATGGACAAATGAACACAATGGACTCACGATGATATGGACTGGCAACGACAACAACAACGAATTATGGACATATAAAAATAGATTCTGTGTGGACTCTGTACAGCAGAGTACCACAGTAGATCACGGCACAGTAGCGGTTAAGAACACATAGTGCCTACCAAATAAATATACGAATGAAAAAGAAAAAAAAATCCTATTGAGTTGGCTTTAGCGATGGTAAATGATACATGCCCATTAAAAAGAAGCTTATTGCTACTTGATCGATTTAACCCTCTGAAGCGCTGCCAAATTCAAACAATTAGTTATAGATAATTAATGAGTGCATCGAATGAAACTTATAATTTTGCATTTAGACAAATTAATCAGCATAATAAATGAACAGAGAAATTCGATTCAAATTTCCGAATCAACTACAGTTTACCAGAGTTCATGTTATCACACAAGTCGTTAACAAAAAGCGCCCTTTGATGACTGCCCTTCGGTACACCATGCATCGCAATGCAAGAAAATATGCGATTTTAAAATAAATTTGCCCAAAGTTATCCTCCGATTTTAATAATATTTATCAACCAACAACAAATTCACCACATCATGCGCCATTTCCATATTCATACTCGATTTCCCTCCACCACGAGTACGCTTCGTCGTGCATTTCCTGACCAGCAGAACAGTAACATAGGGAGAACGTCGTACCAAAGCAGGAATGCCGAAAAAGGGGAGGAGGCAATTTTCCCTTTTTTTCTGCTCCTGGCTGCATCTATCTCGCATTTCCATCTTTCCACTCTGCCTAATGTTCTCCCTTTCCGCAGGTTCGACCAATTTTTTCGAAAACATTGATTTCCCTCCGTCATGCCTGCCTCTCCGCCCATGCTTGCGTGTTTCAATTAGACGCAGAACGAACCCACAAGAAAGTGACAAAAAATCTTCCCTTCAGCTAAAGGATGTTGGTCGTCTTTGTGGTCCTTGCATCCCCTGGTTTTCCAGAGCCTGTATTGTTTGGTTTTGTGTTAAATTTGTTGATTTTAGGTCTGGGATGTTCAGTTTGCAGTTGGAGTGCAAAGAGTAAACAACGCTCTGTGATTTTGGAAATCGTGTTTTGCTTATTTTGAAAACGTGCGCGCATAAACAACCGTTGACGTTTCGACTGATCTTCTCGAGGGTGGATTATTACAAATCATGTCTGTTAAAACGATTGCACCACCGCAAACTTACTCGCGGCTGTTCCGACCTTGGGATGGTGCCGCGAATAAACTAGGATCAAGTCCTAGTAAATCCAGTGATTGTGGCAGTGAAGAAATGATTAAAAGTGAACCTTACGAACTAAGTGTTAGCTCTCGCTTGGATATGGAAAGTCCTGTGTCTTCTGAACCCAAGTCACCGGCGTTCAGCCCTATGAAGTTACCGCTACCAGAAACTCCCGAATTGGATATGGGAGCCGCTTTCCTTGGACATCCTGCGGATTTGGCTTCTTATTATTACTACTACAGTCAGCAGAAGCTCGGAGTTGATTTGCTTCCACCAGGGTTCAACTTTTCCGGATTACCAATCGATCCGTTGACGTACGAACAAATGGAACAGGAATACTTCCGAGTGCTCAGTGAAGATGCGAAAGCCAAATTGCTCAGCAGTCGCAAACAGCGACCGAAAAAGTTCAAGTGCCCCCATTGCGATGTTGCCTTCTCGAACAATGGCCAACTGAAAGGTCACATCCGCATTCACACTGGTAAGTTAAAAAAGCTTCCCCAAGTTATTGATACAGTTTTCTAATAAAAAAAAACCTTTTTTTCATCTTCGCAGGAGAACGTCCGTTCAAGTGTGACGACCTCGGCTGCGGCAAGACCTTCACCCGTAACGAAGAGCTGACCCGGCACAAGCGAATCCACACGGGAATCCGGCCCTACGCCTGTCAAACTTGCGGAAAGAAGTTTGGCCGTCGGGATCACCTGAAGAAGCACACCAAAACCCACATGCCTCAGGAGCGGTACACGTACGGGTTGGCTCCGGTGCCGGCGGCCATGCTGATGCCAATGTACTCGGCGGCGGCGGCCGCTGCGACACATTTGTACGGTTACTGATGAGATGTGCGAATGTGTTAGCAGGGCGCGGAAATTGTTATAAGTGATATGTTGGGACCAGTGAATATATTAGGCTTAGTTGGGGAAAGGGTTTGGACTATTTTTGAGAGATGAATTTATGACTGAAAACAATATTTTGTGTAAAAATGAACACTTGGATAGTTTTATAGTATTTTATGACGAAAATATAAAAACCAAATAGTAAAAAATGTAGCGATCTATAATCCGAAAATGCTCAACTGATACTGAAGAACTGTAAAATATCCACATATTTTTTTTAACATATTATTGCATTTTAAAGATGCAGAGAAGTTAATTGGATTCAACGTTTAGACATTTTAAACTATTATCAAAATTGTTAACAAGAAATTTGATTTAATTCCATTTCATTTCGGAGTATATATTGAGCCTTTTCGTTACACCTTGGTGTACGAGGAAGGCAAACAGTTAAGACTGAATAATTGGCCTGAATTTTATATTGCATCTAGAGCTGTGCGTTGGTACGAAAATCACCGGCGGAGGCGTTTATCGTAAGCGCCAGTAACGTGAGTCGGCGAGGCGATTTTATGTATCGTTTGTTTCCCCTAGGGATCCTATATTAAGAAATGTGCGAATACTTTTCCAGACGATTTAGCAACGCTGTTACTTTCGTAAACAAACGCTGCCATCACTTGCCGCTGTGAAAAATGTTTAGGCTTGCACATGACTTTACATTCGAAGACACTTTTTGATTATTTTATCTATCCTCTAGCAGTGCATTTTCGCTAAAATTAAAGAGCAATACGAATGAACACGATATAAGGCATCAACTAGACTACTTTTACTTACGAAAGCAAAACAAATTGTTTTTTCGATAAAACTTTTCATAAAATCTATTTCACCAAAATCGCAATACCTTTCGATCTGCAACAATAACGATGTTCATTTGGCTCAGATTTTGACAGTTCTCAATGCTCGATTGGCTCAAGATGGCCGCTTTCGCATATCTCTGAATGTAGGATCCCTAGTTTCCCCGAAATAAAAATCATGATTTGTTAGGAAACTTTTCCGCCAGAGAATATCAAAAATTTTCTTATAAAAATCTTTAAAATTTTACCGGAATATTCTTTTGACTTTTCACAGAAATTTCATTTATGTGTTCCCTGACAAATAATTTAGAATTTATCAATGGAGTTCCTCTTAATTTGTTTCGTAAGAGCTTAGCAACTAGACCTGTGCGCCGATCTACTTTGAACCGGCGGCGGCGTGAATGCATTTTTCCAACGGTGGCGGTGGCGGCTCGGATCAGCGTGGTTCGAAATTTTCCTTCAAACAATAAGTCCAATTTAAATGCCTGCATTTCTCGTGTAATAAAAGCGGTAAGCATAATTTATAATGAGTACGCTGTTAATATTTACACTGCACTGTGGCGAGAAAGTGTGCAAAAACTTTTGTTGTTTGCCTTAATTAACCTAAACCTTTTGTGGTGACTTGGTTTGGAATGAAACTCTCTTGCAAATTCCATAAAATTTAACAGAGATTCTACATTAAATAGAGACAACCTATCAAAACTTCTTAAGAAATCTAATAAAAATTCCAGAATTTTTAAAGCGTACGTTTGTAATTTCCCCAAGAATCTCTCCAGGAATGAGCCCAGGAATTCATTCAGGAATACCATCAGAAAATTCAAGTTCCTTAAAAATTTTCTTCAAGAATTTATTTACGGTAACCTCCAGTGATTTCTTTAGGAATTCTTCATGAAGTTTCTTCATAAATTTCTTCAATGGTTCTAAGTAAAAGTAAAAGTAGTAAAAATACTTGCAAAAATGCTGAATTGTGCCTTCCTTTGACTGGTGGCTACAAAGCAAGGCCATGCTGAAAGTGACTGGATTCAATGTATGGTACGCTGTAGTTTTTTGTACTTCCTTATGTTTGCGCGCATCATCATGTTAGTTTTATGACACAGGAATACAAAAATGGTGAATCGGCTCAGAATCCTCGTATAGTAAATAACTGTGAAAGTACGTGCTTAATAAAGCTACGATACGGCAATTTTCAAATGGGGGATGTAATGCCAAAACAATAAAAAAAAAATCTGGACAATAAAGCCCCCTAGAATTTTTGGATAAGAATTTTGCAGGAATTCTTGTACAAGGAACTTTTTAGAAGTCCTGTCAAAGGAATTCTCCAGAATACAAAGAGACATAATTTCCTATAATTAAAAGGAGAAAACTTTCTCCATAGAAATTCCTTAAATTCTATCAGCGAGAAGAATAAATTATCTTGTATATCGGGGCTTCCCCATAATTCCTGAAGGGCTTACCTCAGAACTCCTAATGAAGGAACTCCTCTGAATTCCTGGAGATGGAAGAGTCAGGAATGGTTGGAAAATCAATTTCTCACAATTTATGGATCAGAAATTCATGCCCGTACAAGTCCGTAGAGCCCACGCGCATTATTTGCAGCTAAGATATACCCAAACCAGATGTTCTAGGCTCTCCAATGTGTTCTGTAGTTTGGATCAATTGGTCTACCAAGTCAACTACGCTCGATAGCTATCCGAAATCGACTAGTCATATTCATACAAGTCCGTAGAGCCCACACGCATTATTTGCAGCTCAGATATACACAAACCTGATGTTCTAGGTTCTCCAAACTGTTTTGAAGTTTAGATCCATTGGTCTACCAAGTCAACTGCGCTCGATAGTTATCCGAAATCAACCAGTCATGTCCATACAAGTTCGTAGAGCCCACGCGAATGATTTGCAGCTCAAATATGCCCAAACCAGATGTTCTAGGCTCTCCAAACTGTTCTGGAGTTTGGATAAATTGGTCTACCAAGTTAACTGCGCTTGATAGCTATCCGAAATCGACCAGACATGTCCATATAAGTCCGTAGAGCCCACGGGTATGATTTGCAACTCAGATATACCCAAACCAGCTGCTCTAGGCTCTCCAATGTATTCTGGAGATTGGATCAAATGGTCTACCATGTCAACTGTATTCGTGCTTCGTATTCCGCGTAGATTATGTGTTGATTTGATTCTTGTTAACTTGTTCTGTGCGAATCGATTAAAGCCTAATCTAATGTGGAGGTACAAAACGAGCAAAAGGAGAATAATGAAATAGAGCTTACAGTGAATGCGCTGCAGTCGGAAATGTCAACGTTAAAGCAGAGTATTGTAGAGCTGCAACAAACGGTGAACAGTGGTCGTCAACCGATTGCCACCGTGATAGCAGAACCGTGCACTTCTACGCCTAAGAAGAATGTCAACTGCAATGATTGGTCATCTAATTCAAATGATTCGGGTCAGCTGTGGAGGGGTTCAAATTCAGAAAACAGATTGTAGAGCCTAGAACATCTGGTTTAGATATAACTGAGCTGCAAATAATGCGCGAGGCTATCGACCGTAGTTGACTTGGTAGACCAAATAATTCAGAACAGTTTGGAGAGCCTAGAACATCTGGTTTGGGCATATCTGAGCTGCAAATCATACGCTTGGGCTCTACGGACTTGTATGGGCATGACTTCATAGTGACAATATGTCTGCTAGAAGGTTTCAAATATGCTCGAGAGTCTCGACTTATGTGGGAAAATTATAAGCTGAGCTTTGGAAGCATTCGGGGTAATTTTCCATTTTTGCAAGTAGCGGGAAAATATCCGAACTTTTTTGCAATCTACTACAAATGACACGAAGGGTTCGCCCTTTGGCGGAAAGGCCCGTGTCATCTGCAAACCAAATTTTTTGACACCCTGGTGGTAAATCAGGTAAGTCAGAAGTAAAAATATTATACAATATGGGCCCCAGTATGCTGCCTTGGGGAACACGAGCTCTTACAGGTAGTCTATCAGATTTAGAATTCTGATAGTTTACCTGCAGCGAGCGATCTGATAAATAATTTTGGGTCAGTTTATAATGTACAGAGGGAAATTAAAATTCATCAATTTAACATTCAAACCTTCATGCCAAACGCTGTCAAATGCTTTCTCTATATCAAGAAGAGCAACTCCAGTCGAATATCCTTCAGATTTTTTGAGTCGAATTAAATTCGTAACTCTTAATAACTGATGAATGGTTGAATGCCCATGGCGAAAACCAAATTGCTCATCAGCAAAAATAGAATTGTCATTAATATCAACCATCATTCCATTTAAAATAATCTTTTCAAACAGTTTGCTTATTGAAGAAAGCAAACTGATTGGGCGATAACTAGCATGTCTCAGCTGGATAATTGTCCGGCTTCAAAATTGGAACAACTTTGGCGTTTTTCCATTTATCTGGGAAGTATACCAATTGAAAACATTTGTTAAATAAATTAACCAAAAGGATAAAGAGCTTTCAAAAAGTCTTTTGAGTATGTAGAAAATACCACCATCAACCGAAGCTTTCACATTTTTCAATTTTCTAGTAATCGGTCTCACCTCATCCAAATTAGTTCCCAACGAGGGTCAAAAACATTCTCTTGATTGAGAATGTCTTCTAAGCTCCGTGTAACCTGATTCTCAATTGGACTAGTGAGACCTAGACTAAAATTATGGGCACTCTCGAACTGCTGAGCAAGTTTTTGAGCCTTTTCGCCATTTGTTAATAAAATTTGATTTCCCTCGTTAAGCGCTGGAATTGGCTTTTTTAAGAATTTTCGTTAATTTCCAAAAGGGTTTCGAGCTGGGATCCAACTTCGAGACTTTATTCTCAAAGTTGGTATTTCTCAGAATAGCGCAACGTTTTTTAATTTCATTTTGCAAATCTCGCCAAATAACTTTTAACGCGGGATCGCGAGTTCTTTGGTATTGCCTTCGCCTCACATTTTTAAGACGGATCAGTAGCTGAAGATCGTCGTCAATAATAATGGAGTTGAATTTAATTTCACATTTAGGAATTGCAATGCCTCTGGCTTCGACAATTAAATATGTCAAAGATACGAGAGCATTATCAATATCACTTTTGGTATCGAGAGGAATATCAACATCAAAATTCCTATCGATATACGTTTTATATAAATCCCAATCAGCTCTATGATAATTAGAAGTAGAGCTGATTGGATTGTTATTGGCTTCCTGTGAGATTTCAAACGTCACAGGAAGGTGATCAGAGTGAAAGTCAGCATGAGTTAACAATTGGCAACACAGACTTGAATCCGTTAAAACTAAATCAATTGTAGAAGGATTTCGACTGCAAGAAAACAAGTTGGTCCATTGGTGTAGAGAATAAGATTAGCATTAAAAAAAAACGTAGCAATCACTTAATGTTCAATTACGAGTTCAATATTATCTTAGGAGTCGGGTCAGGAAAGAAATTGAATAAATCAGTTTTGAGAGAGAGTTTGTAGAGGACGAACGTAAAACAAAGTGTTCTTCAATCACTAAGAAAGTCCAACAAGTCTGTCTGGCCTGTCCATCAAAGTCGTTAGTTCGCCAAAGTCGTTAGTCCGTCAAGGTCGTCTGTCCATCAAGCTCTGGTGTTCTGGTGTTCGAAGTCCGGATCCGTCACAACAAGTTCTTCCAGTCCGTCTATTCCGTCCAGTCCGTCCAGTCCGTCCATTCCATCCAGTCCGTCCAGTCCGTCCAGTACGTCCAGTCCGTCCAGTTCGCTAGTTCATCAAACTCGTTCAAGCATTCATTCTGTGTGAAAATCCGGATCGTCAGTCTGAGTCGTCCAGTTAGTCCCACCAAGTCCCACCGCCCAATTGCCACGTCATGGAAGACAGCGGTCACCACAATTGGGATATTGAATAGTATAATATCCCGCAGAACAATCTTCAAATAAAATTTTACCATTGGAATTGTTTTGAGCATTATTCCATAAACGGTGTTTGGCATTGAAGTCATCAATTATGAAAATGTTGGATTTGTTGCGAGTTAGAATTTGAAGATCAGCTCACATCAAATTCCTTTGCTGCCCATTGCACTGGAAAGGCAAGTAGTACCCAGAATTTGCATATCCCAGTTATTTTGGCCATCCCCTGTATAAAAGTTGAAATAAATAAGTGCAATTATAACATGTTCTATCGAGGATCAGTTTTCCGTACATTTTTGGTGAAGGTGAGTTTGGTATTGAATAATGTAATAGGTAATACAAAATATTAAAACAAATAAAAATTGATGAAAACCGATAGAACATTTTAGTTTACCCACGATATAAAAGAGGAGACTCTACACTTTCGCGTGGTGGGTGTTTCAGAGGCACTAATTTTTATAAAATAATATTCCCCCATGGAGACACCGTTATTTCCATAAATTAAGCTTCGTTGATGAGTTGTTGGCAAATGAGTCAAGCTGTTACTAAATGATTGAACGCATCCCTGATAGGAAGTACATAAATTCTTATCTATAAGAAATCAACGGGTTATAGTTTCGCCCGTGCGAGTTTGAGCAAAAGAATATTTAAAGTTTGAAAAAAAACAAATCTATTTTTGGATGCTTTATGGCATAGAACATTTCATCCCTGAATATGCAACATTTCTCCAACTAACATTAGTCACTGTGACTTGACACAGATTTCTCACACTATCATTGTTCACCCCCTGCCCCTTCGAACCGATCCTTCTGGCATTGTGTCACATATAGATACACATTCGGGCACTAACTGCCATATCGTTCCATTGTTCAGCTCTTTGATTCGATCAAATAAATAATAACCAAATGTGTTGATATTCTACCCCTCGTGCCGGCTTGTGTCGTTTGTTGCCATATAATATTTTTTGAGAACGCTAAGCGAGTGCTTCTGCGTACGTAATAGGGTGATACGGAATTCTGATTTGTGCTGAAAAATTACTACACCATATTTGAGACAAATGAAATTTGATGCTTCTTCTCTTTATACGGTTCCTCACCAAATCTCACAAGAATTTCACAACATTAATAAAATAGAGATGGTTAAAAAAGTCGATCCTTATCTTTAGTATATAGTAAATCTCCAGAATCTGAGGTGAACCAGCCCGGGGAAGATAACCTCAAAAATAAAGAAAAAAAATATCAAATCTTAATGCTTATTCGACACATCAAAGCAATATTCTGATTCTGCCACACTCTAGTGAAGGGAAACATATAGATGTCCTCTAGAAATGCCACAAATGCTCGAACCATGCCTTTGTCAACGCATCAGAAAGCCGACCCAACTGTCTGTGTGCGCTGCTGCGATGGGATGGGATCGGAAATTCAATTGAGAGCAAATTTCGAGGGGACAACGATTTTGCGGTTTTGTGTCGGGATTTTCCTCATTCGCGATCATTTGGGCGACGGAGGTTCTATGAAGTGGTTTTGTACCGGGGTTGGTTACGTGGCTGATGCTGGGAAGATGTATAGGGAACAAAATGGCAGATGCAGTTGTTGGGCTCGGAGGATACGGTGATTATTGGGAAAACTCGTCAATGAACGCAATGAATGCTTTCGCACTCGTGAAAAAAAAAATTTCTTCCAGCTTTATGTGTTTTTGCATAGGAAATCTTTAGGAGAAATTATTATAGCATTACTGTAATTCAGATTATAATTTGGGAAATTCCGTGCTAAAAAATAGGTTAACCCACTTTCAGTAGCGATGACGTTTCCTTAATAATGAAATGACGAATCTAGGTAAAATGACCACTAAGAGCTTTCAGGTCCAAAAGGTTGGTATTTACGTCTTCGCGGCTTCAAATGCTACTGATACATGGCCGGCTTTTTAACTCTTTGCTTTATGTTAGTTTTTAAACAGTAATTAATTAGAGGAGTTCTACTTCACTGTTCATTTACTAGTATTTGTATTTAAAAGTAAGTATAGATGACTAATGATTTAATGAAATAAGAAAGTTTTAATTTGAACTCAAGATTGTCTGGCGTTGGCTTATTTAGATATTAAAGTTGCTGAATTTCAAAGAAACCACTGACTTTATTTTATCGGAACTTCAAGTATTCCTCGGCATCTTCATCTTCAACATCTTAATAAGTTTATTTCAATTTGCTACCAGCTCTGTTGAGACTTTTTTCAAGAGGTTTTTTCTTTAGGAAATTGCATTGAATTTTGAATACTAAATTGCAAAATGCTTGCAAAACATGAAACGCTTTTCGATTCTCGTTCACCATGAAAACCAATCGAACTCCCAACTTGAACCCCGTCGGGACAATTTACCCCGACTCAAATGGCATGGTCCGTGCGAGGGAAAAATGGTACACTCATTCAAGCGTTCAGTCAGGCGATATAAAATATCCCTCAAATGTACAAATTTATACAAAGGGAAAAACTCAGAAGGAAAACCCGCGTGACGGGGCCATCGCGCATCATGGAATAGTTGTGTGTTGTATGCGAAAAAAAGAGAAAAGAATGACCCGAAAAAGGGGGAAAATATAAATTGTATGTTCGCCATGCTGAGCTGAGACGACGTCGTTATGCATTCGCTGGAGGGGAAGGCGGAGCAAAATATTGGTTTTGTAAGGAATTCCCAAAAAACGTTAGAAATAAAATTTCAAAATATCTTTTTATCATATCAATATGAGCCGTTCAAAATAGTCTTCTAATGAGTTTTAAGAATTTCCAAAACATGATTTATGTGATCAGAATCCACATACAAAAGAATGCTTAGTAAAATAACATTTCAATGCGCAAATAAGCATTTCAAGTCATCATCCCCAATATGCATATATATAAGCTTGAATTTGTCTAAGAGATAGAGCAGTAGAATAGACAGACACCCTCCCGACCTACCAGCCAGCTATGGCAATAATGGGAAGTGGCCACATGCAACGGGATGTCGCCGCGCGATCGAAAAAGGAGGCCATAACGAGGCAGTGAAAGTTATTTTAGGGGCAACTGAGGGTTTTTCGCTGCTTCAACAGAGGGGACTTGTTAGCACTCCTTCCGGTTGCCTTAATCGCGCCATCCTCCAGTTAACCGAAACCGGTGTGGAAGTGGCGGCAACGAGATGACGACGTGATGTTACGGTAATGAAATGGAACCAGAGGGTTGGTGATGCTGCAAAGGGTGATATTCAATTTATGGTAAATCCCTACCGAGCTGCCTTCAGTTCGCTTGTTGGATGTATTTTATGTGATATTGAATTGAAACATGAATCCGGGGGATCAGTCCTTGCGATAATAAATCGTCGGGAAGAATGACAGTTAACTGAACTTGATTCTTGGATATGGTGGCCATTGTATTGCCACTTTATGGATATTGTTTTATCATCTGATATATCTATCTGATTTATCATTTTAATGCCCTCTAAAAAATTCTATTCATTTTATGTTTTTGTCTTTTACCCGACCAGTTAGTCATAACAAAATTTTATCACAATTATATCAATATGTGTTACAAATAACAAAACTTGCAATAATTTTGTTATAAATTCTCTGTCAAAGATGTATGAAAGAAAATTTCATGGTCGTCATAACATGATTATAACATAATGTGTTATGTTTATTTTCACCGAAATATAATTGCCTACATTTTTGGTAGATAGGAATTGGAAAAAAAACGAAGGTACCACCTTCAGTATAACTTGAACCTACATTCAAAGTTGAACCAGCTGGACAAAGTAAATTGCCTACATTTTGGATAATTATAATCTTTTCAATAACATAATTTGTTATAGTATAAGCTATTTTCACCACTTTTTATGTAACACATTGAGTTATATTTTTGTTCAATTGATAACATATTTAGTAATATTTTTGTTAAAATTAGAAGAGATTTTGTTACAATTTTTGTTATTTTAACTACTAATGGTACATGTTTTATAACAACCGCTGTTATAAAAAATTTCTGTAACAGAATAACAAGTTCTGATATAAATCTGTTACTATCTACTGGTCGGGTAAATCGGTCCAAAGCATAATGAAGAACGGTTTCAATCCAAATCCAATCCAAATCATATCAAAGTCCAATCCGAATCCAATGCAAATTCAATCCGATCTAAACCAAATCAAATCAAAATCAAATAATCTCATCCAAATCGATTCCAAATCCAATCCAAATCCAATACAAATGCCATCCAAATCCAATCCAAATCCAGTCCAAATCAAATCCATATCCAATCCAAATCCATTACAAATCCAATCCAAATCCAATACAAAACCAATACAAAACCAATCCAATCCAAATCCAATCCAATTCCATTCCAAATACTATTCAAATCCAATAAAAATCCAATCCAAATCCAATCCAAATCCAATCCAAATCCAATCCAAACCAATCCAAATGCAATCCAAATCCAATCCAAACCAACCAAACCAATCCAAACCAATCCAAACCAATCCAAACCAATCCAAACCAATCCAAACCAATCCAAACCAATCCAAACCAACCAAACCAACCAAACCAATCCAAACCAATCCAAACCAATCCAAACCAATCCAAACCAATCCAAACCAATCCAAACCAATCCAAACCAATCCAAACCAATCCAAACCAATCCAAACCAATCCAAACCAATCCAAACCAACCAAACCAATCCAAACCAATCCAAACCAATCCAAACCAATCCAAACCAATCCAAACCAATCCAAACCAATCCAAACCAATCCAAACCAACCAAACCAATCCAAACCAACCAAACCAATCCAAACCAATCCAAACCAATCCAAACCAACCAAACCAATCCAAACCAATCCAAACCAATCCAAACCAATCCAAACCAACCAAACCAATCCAAACCAATCCAAACCAATCCAAACCAATCCAAACCAATCCAAACCAATCCAACCAACCAACCAATCCAAACCAATCCAAACCAATCCAAACCAATCCAAACCAATCCAAACCAACCAAACCAATCCAAACCAACCAAACCAATCCCAATCCAATCCAAACCAATCCAAACCAATCCAAACCAATCCAAATCCAATCCAACCAACCAATCCAAACCAATCCAAACCAATCCAAACCAATCCAAACCAATCCAACCAACCAAACCAATCCAAACCAATCCAAACCAATCCAAACCAATCCAAACCAATCCAAACCAATCCAAACCAATCCAAACCAATCCAAACCAATCCAAACCAATCCAAACCAATCCAAACCAATCCAAACCAATCCAAATCCAATCCAAACCAATCCAAACCAATCCAAACCAATCCAACCAAACCAACCAAACCAACCAACCAAACCAATCCAAACCAATCCAATCCAAACCAAATCCAAACCAATCCAACCAACCAATCCAAACCAATCCAAACCAATCCAAACCAACCAAACCAATCCAACCAAACCAAACCAAACCAAACCAATCCAAACCAACCAAACCAATCCAACCAATCCAAACCAATCCAAACCAATCCAAACCAATCACAACCAACCAAACCAATCCAACCAACCAAACCAATCCAAACCAATCCAAACCAACCAAACCAATCCAAACCAATCCAAACCAATCCAAACCAATCCAAACCAATCCAAACCAATCCAAACCAATCCAAACCAATCCAAACCAATCCAACCAATCCAACCAAACCAATCCAAACCAATCCAAACCAATCCAAACCAACCAAACCAATCCAAACCAATCCAAACCAATCCAAACCAATCCAAACCAATCCAAACCAATCCAACCAATCCAAACCAATCCAAACCAACCAAACCAATCCAACCAATCCAAACCAATCCAAACCAATCCAAACCAATCCAAACCAACCAAACCAACCAAACCAATCCAAACCAATCCAAACCAATCCAAACCAATCCAAACCAATCCAAACCAATCCAAACCAACCAAACCAATCCAAACCAATCCAAACCAATCCAAACCAACCAACCAATCCAACCAAACCAATCCAACCAACCAAACCAACCAAACCAATCCAAACCAACCAAACCAATCCAAACCAACCAAACCAATCCAACCAATCCAACCAACCAATCCAAACCAACCAAACCAACCAAACCAATCCAAACCAATCCAAACCAATCCAAACCAATCCAAACCAATCCAAACCAATCCAAACCAATCCAAACCAATCCAAACCAATCCAAACCAATCCAAACCAAATCCAAATCCAACCAATCCAACCAACCAACCAACCAAACCAATCCAAACCAATCCAAACCAACCAAACCAATCCAAACCAATCCAACCAAACCAAACCAATCCAAACCAATCCAAACCAATCCAAACCAATCCAACCAAACCAATCCAAACCAATCCAACCAATCCAAACCAATCCAAACCAATCCAAACCAACCAAACCAATCCAAACCAATCCAAACCAACCAAACCAACCAAACCAATCCAAACCAAACCAACCAAACCAACCAATCCAAACCAATCCAAACCAATCCAAACCAACCAAACCAATCCAAACCAACCAAACCAAACCAATCCAAATCCAAATCCAAATCCAACCAACCAAATCCAATCCAATTTATTCCAATCCAAACCAATCCAAACCATCCAAACCAAACCAATCCAAACCAATCCAAACCAATCCAAACCAATCCAAACCAATCCAACCAATCCAACCAAACCAAACCAAACCAATCCAAACCAATCCAAACCAACCAACCAACCAATCCAAACCAAACCAAACCAAATCCAAACCAATCCAAACCAAACCAAACCAATCCAAACCAATCCAAACCAACCAAACCAATCCAAACCAATCCAAACAAACCAACCAAACCAATCCAAACCAAACCAAACCAAACCAATCCAATCCAAACCAATCCAAACCAATCCAAACCAATCCAAACCAATCCAAACCAACCAAACCAACCAATCCAACCAAACCAATCCAAACCAATCCAAACCAATCCAACCCAACCAATCCAAACCAAACCAAACCCAATCCAACCAAACCAAACCAATCCAAACCAATCCAAACCAATCCAAACCAATCCAAACCAACCAACCAACCAATCCAAACCAACCAACCAAACCAATCCAAACCAATCCAAACCAGTCCAAACCAACCAAACCAATCCAAACCAATCCAAACCAATCCAAACCAATCCAAACCAATCCAAACCAACCAAACCAATCCAAACCAACCAACCAATCCAAACCAATCCAAACCAATCCAAACCAATCCAAACCAATCCAAACCAATCCAAACCAATCCAAATCCAAATCCAATCCAACCAATCCAAACCAATCCAACCAATCCAAACCAATCCAAACCAATCCAAACCAATCCAACCAACCAAACCAATCCAACCAACCAAACCAATCCAAACCAATCCAAAACCAATCCAAACCAATCCAAACCAACCAAACCAATCCAAACCAATCCAAACCAATCCAACCAACCAAATCCAACCAAACCAATCCAACCAAACCAATCCAAACCAATCCAACCAACCAAACCAATCCAAACCAATCCAACCAAACCAACCAAACCAATCCAAACCAATCCAAACCAATCCAACCAACCAACCAAACCAATCCAAACCAATCCAAACCAATCCAAATCCAAACCAACCAAACCAATCCAAACCAATCCAAACCAACCAAACCAATCCAAACCAATCCAACCAATCCAACCAATCCAAACCAATCCAACCAATCCAAACCAATCCAAACCAACCAAACCAAACCAACCAAACCAAACCAATCCAAATCCAATCCAATCCAAACCAAATCCAAACCAATCCAAACCAAACCAATCCAAACCAATCCAAACCAACCAATCCAACCAAACCAACCAAACCAATCCAAACCAATCCAAACCAACCAAACCAATCCAAACCAATCCAAACCAATCCAAACCAATCCAAACCAATCCAAACCAATCCAAACCAACCCCAACCAAATCCAAATCAAACCAAACCAATCCCAACCAATCCAACCAATCCAAACCAATCCAAACCAATCCAAACCAATCCAAACCAATCCAAACCAGTCCAAACCAATCCAAACCAATCCAACCAATCCAATCCAAACCAATCCAAACCAATCCAAACCAATCCAAACCAACCAAACCAACCAAACCAACCAAACCAATCCAAACCAATCCAAACCAATCCAAACCAATCCAAACCAACCAAACCAATCCAAACCAATCCAAACCAATCCAACCAATCCAAACCAACCAAACCAATCCAAACCAATCCAAACCAACCAAACCAACCAAACCAATCCAAACCAACCAAACCAATCCAAACCAACCAAACCAACCAATCCAACCAAACCAAACCAACCAATCCAAACCAATCCAAACCAATCCAACCAACCAAACCAATCCAAACCAACCAAACCAATCCAAACCAATCCAACCAAACCAATCCAAACCAATCCAACCAATCCAAACCAATCCAACCAAACCAACCAACCAATCCAACCAATCCAAACCAATCCAAACCAATCCAACCAATCCAACCAATCCAAACCAACCAAACCAATCCAAACCAATCCAACCAATCCAATCCAAACCAATCCAAACCAACCAAACCAATCCAAACCAATCCAAACCAATCCAAACCAACCAAACCAATCCAAACCAATCCAAACCAACCAAACCAACCAAACCAATCCAAACCAACCAAACCAATCCAAACCAAACCAAACCAATCCAAACCAACCAACCAATCCAATCCAACCAATCCAAACCAACCAAACCAATCCAAACCAATCCAAACCAATCCAAACCAACCAAATCTAATCCAAACCAATCCAAACCAATCCAAACCAATCCAAACCAATCCAAATCAAATCCAAATCGGATCCAAACCAATCCAAACCAATCCAAACCCATCCAAACCAATCCAAACCAATCCAAACCAATCCAAACCAATCAAACCATTCCAAACACAATCCAAACCAAACCAAACCAACCAAAATCAAACCAAACCAAACCAATCCAATCCAATCCAAATCTAATCCAAACCAATCCAAACCAACGCAAACCAATCCAAACCAAACCAACGCAAACCAATCCAAACCAATCCAAACCAAACCAAACCCAATCCAACCAAACCAAACCAATCCAAACCGATCCAACCAATCCAAATCAGATCCAAACCAATCCAAACCAATCCAAACCAATCCAAACCAATCCAAACCAATCCAACCAGTCCAATCCAATCCAAATCCAATCCAAATCCAATCCAAACCCAATCCAAATCCAATCCAAATCCAAACCAAATCCAATCCAAATCCAATCCAAATCCAATCCAAATCCAATCCAAATCCAATCCAAATCCAATCCAAATCCAAATCCAATCCAAATCCATTCCAAATCCAAATCAAAATCCAATCCAAATCCAATCCAAATCCAATTTATTCCAATCCAAATCTAATCCAAATCCGATCCAAATCCAATCCAAATCCAATTCAAATCCAATCCAAATCCAATGCAAATCCAATCCAAATCCAAATCCAATGTAAAACCAATCCAAATTCAATCCAAATCCAATCCAATCCAATCCAAATCCAATCCAAATCCATTCCAAATCCAAATCAAAATCTAAATCAAATCCAAATCAAATCCAAATCCAATCCCAACCCAATCCAAATCAAAGCCAAATCCAATCCAATCCAAATCCAAACCAAATCCAAGCCAAATCCAATCCAAATCCAATCCAAATCCAAACCAAATCCAAACCAAATCCAATCCAAATCCAATCCAAATCCAATCCAAATCCAATCAAAATCCAATCCAAATCCAATCCAAATCCAATCCAAATCCAATCCAAATCCAATCCAAACCAAACCAAACCAAACCAAATCCAAACCAAAACCAAACCACAACCAATCCAAACCAATCCAAACCAACGCAAACCAATCCAAACCAAACCAATCCAAACCAATCCAAACCAATCCAATCCAAACCAATCCAAACCAATCCAAACCAATCCAAACCAATCCAAACCAACCAAACCAATCCAAACCAATCCCAAACCAATCCAAACCAATCCAAACCAACCCAAACCAATCCAAACCAATCCAAACCAATCCAAACCAATCCAAACCAATCCAATCCAAACCAACCAAACCAATCCAAACCAACCAAACCAATCCAAACCAATCCAAACCAATCCAAACCAATCCAAACCAACCAAACCAATCCAAACCAATCCAAATCCAATCCAAACCAATCCAAACCAATCCAAACCAATCCAAACCAACCAAACCAATCCAAACCAATCCAAACCAATCCAAACCAATCCAAACCAATCCAAACCCAATCCAAACCAATCCAAACCAATCCAAACCAATCCAAACCAATCCAAACCATTCCAACCAAACCAAACCAAACCAATCCAACCAAACCAATCCAAATCCAATCCAAACCAATCCAAACCAATCCAAACCAATTCAAACCAATCCTCATCCAATCCAAACCAATCCAAACCAATCCAAACCAATCCAAACCAATCCAAACCAATCCAAACCAATCAAAACCAATCCAAACCAATCAAACCATCCCAAACCAAATCAAAATCCAAACCGAATCCAAACCAATCCAAACCAAAGCCAAACCAAGCCAATCCAAACCAAACCAAACCAACCAAACCAATCCAAACCAATCCAACCAATCCAAACCAATCCAAACCAATCCAAACCAATCCAAACCAATCCAAACCAATCCAAACCAATCCAAACCAATCCAAACCAATCCAAACCAATCCAAACCAATCCAAACCAACCAAACCAATCCAAACCAATCCAAACCAACCAAACCAATCCAAACCAATCCAAACCAATCCAAACCCAATCCAAACCAACCAAACCAATCCAAACCAATCCAAACCAACCAAACCATTCCAATCCAAACCAAACCAAACCAATCCAAACCAAACCAATCCAAACCAATCCAAACCAATCCGAATCCAACCCAAACCAATCCTCATCCAATCCAAACCAATCCAAACCAATCCAAACCAATCCAAATCCAATCCAAATCCAATCCAAATTCAATCAAAATCCAATCCAAATCCAATCAAAATCCATCCCAAATCCAAATCAAAATCCAAATCGAATCCAAATCCAATCCAAATCAAAGCCAAATCCAAGCCAATCCAAATCCAAACCAAATCCAATCCAAATCCAATCCAAATCCAATCCAAATCCAATCCAAATCCAATCCAAATCCAATCCAAATCCAATCCAAATCCAATCCAAATCCAATCCAAATCCATTCCAAATCCAAATCAAAATCCAAATCAAATCCAAATCCAATCCCAATCCAATCTAATTCCATTCCAAATCCATTCCAAATCCATTCCAATTCAATTCCAAATTCAATCCAAATAAAATCCAAATCCAATCCAAATCAAATCCAAATCAAAATTCAATCCAATCCAATCAAAATCCAATACAAATCCAATTGAAATCCAATCCAAATCCAATCCAAATTCAATCCAAATTCAATCCAAATCCAATCCAAATTCAATCCAAATCCAATCCAAATCCAATCCAAATTCAATCCAAATTCAATCCAAACCAAACCAAACCAAACCAAACCAAACCAAATCAAACCAAACCAATCCCAACCAATCCAAACCAATCCAAACCAATCCAAACCAATCCAAACCAGTCCAAACCAGTCCAAACCAATCCAAACCAATCCAAACCAATCCAAACCAATCCAAACCAATCCAAACCAATCCAACCAATCCAAATTCAACCAAACCAAACCAATCCAAACCAAACCAATCCAAACCAATTCAAACCAATCCAAATCTAATCCAAACCAATCCAAACCAATCCAAATCCAATCCAATCCAAATCCAAATCCAAATCCAATCCCAATCCAAACCAAACTCAAATCCAATCCAAATCCAATCCAAATTCAATCCAAATCCAAATCCAAATCCAAATCCAATCCAAATCCAATCCAAATCCAAATCCAAATCCAATCCAAATCCAATTCAAATCCAATTCAAATCCGATCCTTATCCAATCCAAATCCAATCCAAATCTAATCCAAATCCAAATCCAATCCAAATTTCAATCCAAATCCAATCCAAATGCATTCCAAATCCAATCCAAATCCTATCCAAATCCAATTCCAATTCAAATCCAATACAAATCTAATCCAAATCCAATATAATTCCAATCCAAATCGAAGTCCAATCCAAATCCAATCCAAATCCAATTCAAATCCGATCCTTATCCAATCCAAATCCAATCCAAATCTAATCCAAATCTAATCCAAATCCAATTCAAATCCAATCCAAATTCAATCCAAATCCAAATTCAATCCAAATCCAAATTTAATCCAAATCCAAATTCAATCCGAATCCAATCTAAATCCAAATCCAAATCCAATCCAATCCAAATCCAATCCAAATCCAAATCCAATCTAAATCCAATCAAAATTTAATCCAAATCCAATCCAAATCCAATCCAAATCCTATCCAAATCCAATTCCAATCCAATTCCAAATCAAATCCAATACAAATCTAATCCAAATCCAATATAATTCCAATCCAAATCGAAGTCCAATTCAAATCCAATCCAAATCCAATCCAAATTCAATCCAAATCCAAATTCAATCCAAATCCAAATTCAATCCAAATCCAAATTCAATCCAAATCCAAATTCAATCCAAATCCAAATTCAATCCAAATCCAAATTCAATCCAAATCCAAATTCAATCCGAATCTAAATCCAAATCCAAATCCAAATCCAATCTAAATCCAATCCAAATCCAACCTTGACCCAACCCAAATCCAATCCTAATCCAAATTCAATCCGAATATAATTTAAATACAATCCAAATCTTATCCAAACTCAATGCAAATCCAATCCAAATTCAGAACTTAATCTCATCCAAAACTATTCCAAATCCAAATCCAAAAGCAATATTTGGAACATGTTTATTGCTTTATAAGACCGTTTATATAATCAGTTTTGTGTAAATAATGTGGAACTATTGAAAACAATTTAGTGATTCTCGGGTACTTATTCAAAAAAAACGTATGTGATTTTGTAAACAAAGATTCAACCGTCGGTTTGTCCAATCTGATAATACTCCCGCGCAAACCATCACCACAGACAGGTAGGGGAAGCCTTCGGCTACCTGTTGGTGGTGTTGGTTTGCATGGGAGTGCCATCAGATTAGACAAATCGACGTTTGAATCTTTGTTTACAAAATCACATACGTCCTTTTGAATACCTTTTGAAAGTACCCGAGAATTGTTGATTAACTATCAAAAACTTGTTTTCGTTTTCCACTAATTTTTGCCATGCCAAATAACTTTTGTTTAAGCATTTTTCTCAAAGGAGATTTCTTCGTTTTGAAATCTTTGAAAAAAGTCGTGGGAAGGAAAGGCTTAAATCCGATCTTCTCCCAGGGTTCATATTCATTGTTTTTAAATTTCGAAAAAATAATCAATAGAAAACGAGTTTGTCTGTTGTTTGATTGTAAACCAAAATGTATGAGGTTGCTAAGCTCGGTAATCGAAATCAAGATGTAATATTTTGAAAGACTTTGACAAAACTGAAAATTGTGAACCTCATCGTTCTACAACTTTTGGCAATTGACAACAACTTTGATCTCCCGATTATTTTATGTTCAACTTTGCATTCATTCTTTTTCATTCATATGCACTGCGATGTAGTGGCTACCGCTTCTGCCCCAAAAGCAGGAGATCGTGGATTCAATCCCAGGTTCGTCCCTTACCTACTTTGTATTTTTATCCTTAGTCCTTTCTCTGTTTCACGTTCTGCCAAAACGATTATATTCTAAGGAAATTCGGAAGGAGGTGGTGATGGAGGCAATGTTGTTGGGTTGTTTAAAATATAAGTACATTACCATACCCATTTGTCAATAACTTGCGATTCCCAAATTGACTAATGTAAAACCTCGAAAAATAGGTCATTCAGTTTTAGTTGCACCTGTCATTACCTCAAGATGTAATTTACTCCTTCAAAAGCGACTTTCTCAGTAATCATGGTTGAACGGAGTAAAGACACATGTCGATACAAATCGATAAATTCTGAGGAAATTTTCACCCACCACTAAATTTGAGCCGGATTCTCAGTCCGCGATACAACCGAGACAACACAGCAACGGATGACGACGGTCTGTCTGGCCCGATCTGACCCATTCATAACCGGGACAAGTCCAGATCCAGCGGGTTTTTTATTCATTCATTGATTTTTAGCCCGTCCATTGTGCCACCTTTTCCTAGTACAAATTTCTGAAGAAGTGGGCATCACTTGAATGAGCGAAGTGGAAAGGCCATAAACTAACTCTCTGACCAAAAGCCACTCAATTGTTTTCATTTTTCGTTTTTTTTCCCTTAAGATATATTGGCCTTCTCGATTGCATCCTAGGAGGCTCTGCTGACGGAATCTGGGCAACGTGAGAAGAACACACTGCGAAAGGCCAGCAAATGTGCGCGATGGGAATATTGTTGAGTTGGGTCGGTTCTCTTTGTTGCGAGGATAAGGTGTAGGAGAGTGGAAAAAGGTACGTCTCGTTGTCGGAAAATGAAAAGGACATAATGGGATCAGAATAGTAATAAAAAGGCGTGTAAAGCCAATTTACTGTCTCCCATGGATCTGCGGAGCAAGAAGATTGTATTGATTACTGTTTTTTCTACGATTCGTGCTTTGAAAACTTTGGAACTAGTTCACAGATTACCTGCAAAGTTAACAAACTGAAATGTTCACTGAGGTAAAAGATCCTCTGTAAGTGGATTACTCAGAACATCAGAACACCCTGCGGGTGTGAAATGCTTTCAAAAAGACAACCTATTATGATTTCTATTCAAATGTCTGAGAAGCCAACACCTTTTTCGTTCTTACAGGTTACCCATTTCCAATGTCCAGAATTGAAATGATTTTAGAAAAATTGGCTTCAATTTTCCACGGATAGCTGTTTGCTTTGTATTATTTACGGCCCTGGCAAAATTCTGTTCGAAAATTGTTTCCCATCAAACCAACGGAACAGGTTGGTTGCCACGGGTAACCTGTGTTCGAGAAGAGCACCATCATCGTTTCCTTGGAATTGTCGCAACAAATGGTTACACACCTTCACCCGTGGCGAATTCAACTTTGACGAAATCATTAACATTTTGTCTTTTGTTTCTGCATGAATCGCCACTTTTGTAGTTGGGTATTCAGTAATCATCTCTCACAGTCGGAAACAGCAGTAGCATTTCTAATGGATTAATTATTGCTACTGTGATGTTAAGTTTCGGCTTGTTTAGATGTTGTTCCGCCAATATCTACGCAGAATGTTGGAAGATAAAAGATAGAACAACGAATAAAAATTCTTTGACCGATAGTTAGGCCGACCAGACCATATGTACCGTAAGGCAACATATGTACCGTATGTAACCGTCATACAGTCGTGAGGTGTGGACGTCTTTTCGGTACGGTCCGCAATTTAAATTGTATATATATATTTTTTTCTACCTCTATGACGCAACCGCGTTGTGCGCTTCTCGTGCTTCGCCAGTAACTGTTTAAGTTTACTTTTTTATAAATATACATAAGTTTTCGTCGCGCGCGAGTCATCGAACCGACTGTGTTGTGAGAAATTTATTTTCTTCTAAAATCATGCCGTGTGGTGTTAAATCGTGCAACATAAACGACGATCGTTACTTGTGGAAATGCGAGTACTGCAATAAGCGATTCCATGCAGCCTGTATCGGAGTTCAACGACATCGGGAAGAACTTATCACTGCGTTTGTTGCTCCTTTATGTGCGGACTGCCAGGACATTCTAAGGAAAGAGGCCGACGTGCGCATAATGCTACATCAGCAGGAAGAGCTTATAAAGGCTATTCGTACACAAACGGACGCGAACCATCGTATTATGGCTGACCTAAAGAACTTTTCTTCAGTGTCATTGTTATTTGAAAACATTGAGCACCTGCTCAATGATGTTAAAACGTACTGGCTACGACCAACCAAAACAACGAACGCTTATGCACTTCGCTAAGTGAACATATGAAGTCGTGTGACTCTCGTGCGACCTCAACAATTGCCAACATTTGTAAGTCGAATACGGCATTGTCACAAAAAATTCACCATCAATGTGAAGAGATGCTTGTGTGCCTTCAAAATGACGTGGTTCTTTAACAAAAGTACCGAAACACTGGCATCATCGAGCCAAGCATCAAAACTTCAAGAAATTCACGACGAAGTAAAATTTGTGTCCGCGAATATATCCGCCCCACAATTAAATGCAGCGGGAACCAGTGCTAGCCAGCCAAAAACTCTGGAGGAAGAATTAACAGAAAATAATAGCCTACCCCTCATCGCCCCGCTGCAACAGCGCGCACAACAGCAGCTGCAACCGGACCCCCCACCGCCCACTAAGAATAAACTGGCGCGTAATGCCATTGTTGAGCTTTTTGCTGAGCGTCGTGCAAAAATGCTAAGTGCCGATGCTCAAGTAAAAGGAAGTTGCTCTACGCATATCAACGAACCCGGCTGGAAATGCTTTCAAGGTGGGGAAATGAAATGTAGGTGGAGCCCAGACTGGAAAAAATTGGAACATGAACGGCGTCAGCAGAACATCTCCATGCAAAACAATCGTCTCAACAGCACCAATACCCAAGGCAGCAATATCAAAACCAACATCGTTAGCAAGACGAGTGTCAAACGAACCACTGAAATGATTAAACGACCTGAACGACGCAGTAAAAGCAACAACAAACCAAATGACAAGCAACTACTGCTAATGGCAAAAAGTCAGTTTTCTGGTCCTCCAATAACAACAGAACATCCAATTGCAGCTCTATCAGCTCCTAGTGCAAAATCTTTCATCCACTTTAAGAAGGGTGAAATCATCTATCCAGCTGAAAAATCACAAATGAAACATCAATCACCTTACGCTAATACTCAGCAGAATCAACAGCAACGGCAGCAGCAGCAACTACAGCAACAAGAACAGCCACCAAATCCTGATGGCCAATTCGAACTAAACCCAATGAGAACACCCATCGTTCGTCTGACGCAACAATCTACGGAAGGGGACGGGCGGTTCCTAAAAGCCAGACTACGTGACCCTACCATCATGAGGGTTGTTCGGTTGTATCTTGCGTACATGAAAGACCAGCCCCCAAATGTATGCATCGATGGAATGACGCCAACCAGCATCAAGATGCTTCTTGCATCTGAAGGACTACCATCGTCTCCTGAACACCTTCATCGCATATTCACCGAAGTACATCGGGAATATGGAGTTGGGCCAGTTGAAGCCGCAGCAGACCTGCAGTCTTACCGCCAATACCTTTCGAGCGAACGGACACATCGCTTGCAACAGCTAAGGGAGAGCTCAACCAGGTTCCACTCTCCTTCCCCCAGAAATTTTCCCAAGTAAGGACGCCTTCTTCGCCTGAAGTAAGTAGCACTATTTCTTTGACCGACGAGCAGCCAAAAACTTCTTCAGAATTTAAACAGAATGTGACTGAAGTTTCGATATATTGTCAAAATTTCAATCGCATGAAAAGTCCAGCTAAAATGAAAGAAATTTATAAAAACATTTTGAGCACGTCTTTTTCGGCCATTTTGGCTACCGAAACTAGCTGAGACGGAAGCGTAAAAAGTAAAGAAGTTTTTGGAAGCGGCTTTAATGTATTTCGAAACGACAGAAATTTTCATGAGTCCAATAGAAAATCAGGTGGGGGAGTTCTTGTAGCTATTTCGACTACCTTTAATTCAGAAATGATTCCTACATCTAAATTTAAAGAATTTGAGCATGTTTGGGTGAAATCATACATCGCAGGTGAAACACACGTGTTTGCCTCGGTGTATTTTCCACCTGACCATGCTCATGGGTCAATGTGCTGAACAAATTTTATCACAACTCCCTCCAGAGGTTAAAGTTCACATCTATGGTGACTTTAACCAACGCAATGCCGATTTCATTCTGGACTCTGAAAATGAAAGTATTCTACTCCCAGTCGTTGGGGACAATGAAACATTGCAATTTATTTTCGATTCAACCTCTAAACTTGGGCTTAATCAAATTAACCATATAAAAAACAGACAGCAATGCTATTTGGACTTTTTATTAACTAACGTATATGAAGATTTCTGTGTGACTGAATCATTAAATCCATTGTGGAAAAGCGTTTCACACAGCAATCGAATATTCTTTAATCATTCACGCCCACCAAAGACCCAACGACTATGAGTACGAGGAAGTCTTCGAATACCATTCAGCAGACTATGAAAGAATTAAACTAAGATTAAATAGTATTAATTGGCAGTCAATTATAAGGAATGAAGGAAACATCGATACTGCTGCATACACTTTTAACGAAACTTTACAGCAAATAATTGAACAAGAAATTCCACTTAAGAAAAACGACGACAAAGAAATACAAAAAGTCCAAGCTGGTACAATAGTCAAATCAAAAATTTGAAAAATCGCAAACAAAAAGCACATAAAATCTACAAGAAAGAAGAGAGTGATCAAAACTTAGCGAAATATTTGGAAATCTGCGACCAACTGAATCTAGCCATCAGTAATGCACTTGAAAAATATAATTCAAAATTGAGCTTGAAATAAAGTCCTGTCCAAAAACTTTTCAATTACGTAAAAACAAAATTAAAATCAGACAATTTTCCATCTGTAATGCACCTCGACGAAAATGTTGGCGATAGCTCGGAAAAAAACTGTAATTTATTTGCCAATTTTTTCCAAGACATCTATACTACATTTTCGGAAGAAGATCGCGATCACGATTATTTTGCGTTTTATCCAGAATTTTTCAGAGATGTTGGTGTAAATCAAATTCAAGTCCAGGAAATTTTCGACGCTCTAATGAACTTGGATGCTTCGAAGGGACCTGGCCCTGACACGATTCCACCAGTATTTATTAAAAAATTAGCAAAAGAACTCACTACTCCTCTATATTGGCTTTTCAATAAGTCTCTGGAATCTGGAATCTTCCCAAAAATATGGAAAAGCTCTTTTCTAGTACCAATATTTAAATCTGGTCGAAAATCAGACGTACGTAATTATCGTGGCATAGCCCTTATCTCTTGCATTCCAAAACTTTTCGAGGCAATTGTCAACGAGAAGCTATTTTTGCAAATCGACAACACGGCTTTTTTAAAGGTCGCTCGACCTCAACAAATCTCCTTCAATTCGTAGATTTTTCATTGAATGCAATGGATAACGGCAACCATGTAGAAGCTCTATATACGGACTTTAGCAAGGCATTCGATCGCATTGATATACCGATGCTGCTTTTTAAACTACACAAAATTGGAATTGAACCACGACTCCTGAAATGGCTTGAATCATACCTAACTGACCGCCAACAAATTATCAAATTTAATGGACACAAATCAAAACCAATTCAAGTCACTTCAGGAGTCCCTCAAGGCTCTCATTTGGGCCCTCTTCTTTTTATCTTGTACGTAAACGACATTTCCTTCATTCTGAAAAACATTAAAGTGTTAATTTATGCCGATGATATGAAGCTCTTTATGGAAATAAGAAATGAAGTCGACATCAATGTATTCCGCAACGAAATAGACAAATTCTACATATGGTGCAAGAAAAGCCTATTAGAACTGAATGTGAAGAAATGCAACTTAATATCATTTAGCAGAAAAAGAACAATACCAAACATTTCAATCGCATTAGGAAATCAGAATGTGGAAAAATGTGAAAGAGTAAGGGACTTAGGAGTAATCTTAGACTCTAAACTTTCTTTCGTAGACCACTACAACACAATCATTCACAGGGCTAATAACATGCTAGGGTTCATAAAGCGTTTCTGCTATAACTTTCATGACCCATATACAATTAAAACACGTTATGTAGCTTATGTTAGATCAATAATGGAATATTGCAGTATTGTATGGTCTCCTTTCTCAATCACGCACGAAGAGAGATTAGAATCTGTACAAAAGCAATTTTTACTATTTGCTCTTCGTAAATTAGGCTGGACATCATTTCCACTCCCATCATACAAAGCACGCTGCATGCTTATTGATATACAAACTTTGAAAAAGCGGCGTGAAATAGCAATGGTTTCCTTCGTAAATGATATCGTTTCGCAACGTGTTGATTCACCTGAAATCTTATCAAAATTAAACTTTTATATTCCTTCAAGGCAACTTCGTAATCGCACCTTATTTATAACAAACTATCATCGAACAAATTATGCCAAATTTGGACCTTTGAATCGAATAATGAACATTTACAATCAACACTGCGAAGCTATCGACTTTACAATGTCTCGGCAGAATCTTAAAACATATTTTAATAGAATTCGAAATCGCAACACATAAGACAAAAGATATAACATTTTTTATCTGTACTATTTAATCTCTAGTTAATTTGTTATTATAAATATATGGTAAATACTTCACAATTTATGTATATTAGCATTAATAAATGAAAAAATTATGTATATTTATATGTACTAGCCTACGACGGTTGACGAAATTAATAAATAAATAAATAAATAAAGACCCAAACACAATGTCAGCGGAACGGCGACGGCAACGGCAAATTTGACATTTAGCCCATATATTTTCTGTCAAATTTGCCATTTCCGTTGCCCTTCCGCTAACATTGTGTTTGGCGCTTAACGGGACAGTACCGTTTTTCAGGCTTTATTGTACTATCGTACTGTCGTAATAAAAGATATTTTAGTTACTAGATAAAGATTGTCGCTACTGTTCCCTTTGTTCTGCTGTCCGAAACATGTGTGGTACATACCTGTCAAATCGTATGGATTTTCCTTCTTTGACATTTAGCTCCCCTATCCTCGCCAGCAAAAGATGTTCCGGACAGCGACGACAGCGACAATCTTTATCTAGTAACTAAAATATCTTTTGTCGTAATCTTAAAAATCCTCAATTTGTCCCGTTTTTTTTCATTGGGCTCAAAAAGTCGTATAAAGTTATATAATATAAAACTATATAAAACTATATAAAACTTTTGGTGGTTGATTCGGTAGACCATTTGATTCAAACTCTAGGATAGGACATCTAATATGCCCAGATTTGAGACGCAAATGAAAGACAAATACTCGGAGGACATGTTGAGGTTGATACTTCATTCATGTTTCCTATTTTCAAAAAAGGTGATCGTCGTGACATTTGTAATTATTAAGGAATTACGTCGCTCTGTTCAGCATCGAAACTTTTAGAAGTGTTAGTTAACGAGTCTTTGCTGCACAGTTCCAGAAACTACATAAGTAGTAAACAACATAGATTCGTCCCAAAGCGCTCCGTATCATCGAATTTGGTTGAGTTTACCTCGTGCTTTGTAGCATGGATCGAAAGACACAAGTAGACGCAGTTTATACAGACCTGAAAGCAGCATTTTACTGTCTTAATCACGATATTCTGATAGCAAAGCTGAACAAGCTCGGTATATGTGGCGCACTCCTGAATTGATTAAATTCATACCTACGGGACCGTGTACTTAAGGTCAAAATTGGCTTATGTTGTTCCTCCCCTCCCCATTCCTCAGTACTTCAGGCGTACTCCAAAGTAGCAATCTTGGACCCAAGCTGTTTACGTTATTTTTCAACGACGTCTGCACGAGAATACCCCACTGCTTCAGATTGCTGTACGCAGACGATCTTAAAGCATTCAACACTGCTCGCTCCATTGAAGATGCACAACACCTCCAACAGCTTTTAACCAATTTTGAAAACTGGTGCAGCCGCAACAAAATGTGCCTTATCCTTAATAAGTGTCAGGTTAGAGGTGTGCGCCGCCGCCACCAAATTTTTTGCATCGGCGCGCCGCCGTTTAAAATTTGTCAAGCCCATGATCTATAGTTTTCCACGCCGACTCAAATTTGAAGAAGTCTGCAGAATTTACAGTGGAAATTCCGAAGATTCAGATGTGTATATACCAATGATTCCTTTGGAAAATTCCAAACAGTTTCTTGTTGAAATTTCGAAAAACTCCGTAAAAACTAAAAGAAGACCCCCTGTGGAAATTGCGAAGGATTTCCCGTGGAAAACCAAAGAATTTCTCATCGAAATTGAATTTTAGAACGGAATAGGGTTATTCGAAAGAAAGCCATTTGGCTGAAGACCACAAGGCCGAACGGTGTTTAAAATTGATTATATATTTTGACCGGAATGACCCTTTGTTAGAAGACTATCTAGCCGAAAGTTATTTGGCCGAAAATGTCATTTGGGCGAATAGTTCATTTGTCTGATAATATCTGTTGGCCGAATTCGTCGTCAATTCGTCGAATGTGCCCTTTGTGCGAAATGGTCGTTTGGTAGAATGTGCCATTTGGCCGAAATGGAAATTTGGCTGGATGGGTCATTTTGGATATTTTCAAGACATTGACGAAATTATTTTCAGATTTTCCATGGAATGAAATTACCAAGAGGAGCTTTTTAGATTTCAAAAGGGAAATTGTTTGGAATTTCAGCGGAAAATTATTCGGATTTTACATGAGAATCTCTTCAGATTTTTTTACGGAAAGTTGTTACAAATTTCCACAGAAAAATATTTGTAATTTACACAGTAAATCCTTCATAATTGTATGATCTTGTGACTGCTAGAAGGGATGCTTTAACCGATTCAATACGGATGGGTCATATATGACAAATCAGTTTTAAGAGATAGAGCCTTGCTTTCTTCAGCAAAAATGTTCAAAATTAACTGGTCCATCCAGGAAAAATATTGCACAGGTCAGGTTACGGTCCATACGATGATCTAGAGCATCCAAACTATCCTTGAGTTGTAATTTTGATGTTCTTAGGAAACAACACCATACTTTACCTTATTCTTGTTGAATAATTATAATTGAAACGCTTAACGATGAAATCCTGCGCCTGCCAGTGGTATAACAGATCTTTAACAATATCTACGATACTCCAAACCATCCTTGAATTCAGATCTTAATATTCAAATCAATCAACATGAAGATCTTCGATCTCTCAACTATTTTTATGAGTTAGAATAGCTCCACGGGACTTCGTTACACCATTACAGACAAACTACAAATTTCGTTCGACATTTACAACCCTCCAAACTATCCTTGAGTACAGATCTTAATATTCAAATCGATCAACATGAAGATCTTCGATGTCCTCATTAGTTTTATGAGTTGGAATAGCTCCAAGATAACTCGTAACACCATTATAGACACACCACAGAATTCGACCAATATCTACGACACTCCAAATTGTCCTTGAGTACATATCTTAATATTCAAATCGATCAGCATGAAGATCTTCGATGTGCTCATTAGTTTTATGAGTTGGGATAGCTCCAAGATACCTCGTAACACCATTACAGACACACGTGACACATTACAGACAGACATTCGATCAATATCTACGACACTCCAAACTATCCTTGAGTACAGATCTTAATATTCAAATCGAACAACATGAAGATCTTCGATGTCCTCATTAGTTTTATGAGGTGGAATAGCTCCAAGATATCTCGTAACACCATTATAGACACACCACAGAACTCGATCAAGATCTACGACACTCCAAACTGTCCTGGAGTACAGATCTTAATATGCAAATCGATCAACATGAAGATCTTCGATGTCCTCATTAATTGTATCCAAGATACCTCGTAACACCATTACAGACACACCACAGAATTCGATCAATATCTACGACACTTCAAACTATACTTGAGTACAGATCTTAATATTCAAATCGATCAACATGGAGGTCTTCGATGTCCTCACTAGTTTTATGAGTTGAAATAGCTCCAAGACAGTTCGTAACAGAATTACAAACGCACCACAGAATTTGTTCAATATCTATGACACTCCAAACTGTCTTTGAGCTCAAATCCTAATATTTAAATCGATTAAAAAGAAGATCTTTGATGTACCCACTATTTTTATGAGTTGGAATAGCTCCAAGGTACATCGTAATACAATTACAGACATACTACATACTTCGCTCGACATTTACGACTCTCCAAACTATCCTTGAGTACAGATCTCATTATTTAGATCGATCAACATGAAGATCGTCGATGTCCTCATTAGTCTTATGAGTTGGAATAGCTCCACGGTACTTCGTAACACCATTACAGACACACCACAGAATTCGTTCAATATCTACGACACCACAAACTGTTCTTGAGTACAGATGCTAATATTCAAATCGATGAACACGAAGATCTTCGATGTCTCAACTATTTTTATGAGTTGGAGCTATTCTTCAAGATACCTCGTAACACCATTTTAGACACATAACAGAATTCGTTGAATTTCTACGACATTCCATACTGTCTTTGAGCTCAGATCCTAATATTCAAATGGATCAACAAGAAGATCTTTGATGTCCCCACTATTTTCATGAGTTGGAATAGCTCCACGGTACCTTGTAACACAATTACAGACATACTACATACTTCGCTCGCCATCTACGACTCTCCAAACTATCATTGAGTACAGATTTTAATATTCAAATCGATCAACATGAAGATCTTCGATGTCCCTAGTAGTTTTATGATTTGAAATAGCTCCATGGGACTTCAATACATCATTACAGACACACTACAGAATTCGTTCAATATCTACGAAATTCCAAACTGTCCTTGAGTACAGATCCTAATATTCAAAACGATCAACATGAAAATCTTCGATGTCTCAACTATTTTTATAAGTTGGAATAGCTCATGTATGGTATCGTAGATATTCTGGAGGCTCAAACTAACATACAAGCTCAAGAACCTATGGATTACTCTGTTGATCTTGTAGACCTCCAATACTTGATCTTTATAATGATTTGGAGTACTGTAGATATTCTGGGAATATCATAATTTTCATATGCTGGTGTAATGATGTCTCATGGGGTTTCTGCAACTTTCTGCAACTAAGTAGCCGTTGAATCAATTTGTTGGTCTTATAGACCCCCAAGATCTGAACTCAAGAATGGTTTGGAGTACCGTAAATATTCTGGGAAAATTGTGTTTTGTATATACTGGTGTAATGATGTCCCATGGAGCTTCACCAACTAACACACAAGCTTCGAAACCTATGAATCACTTTAGTGATCCTGTAGACCTCCAATATCTGAACTCAAGAATGGTTTGGAGTACCGCAGGAACTCTGAAAATGTTGTGATTTGTGTTTATTGGTGTAATGATGTCCCATGGGGTTGCTCCAACTATCACACAAGCTCAGGACCCTATGAAACACTCTGTTGGTGTTGTAGGCCTTCAAAATCTGAACTCAAGAATGGTTTGGAGTACCGTAGCTATTCTGGGAATGTTGAATTTCTTATATACTGATGTAATAATGTCCCATGGGGATTCTCCAACTATCACAAAAGCTCGGGAACCTTTTGAATTACTCTGTTGGTCTTGCACACCTCCAAGATCTGAACGCAAGAATGGTTTAGAGTACCTTAGATATTCTGAGAATGTTGATTTTTTATATACTGATGTAATAATGTCCCATGGGACTTCACCAACTAACACACAAGCTCGGAAACCTATGAATCACTCTGTTGGTCTTGAAGATCTCCAATATCTGAACTCAAGAATTATTTGGAGTACCGCAGGAACTCTGGGAATGTTGTGATTTGTGTATACTGGTGTAATGATGTCCCATGGGGTTGCTCCAACTAACACACAAGCTCAGGACCGTATGAATCCCTCTATTGGTGTTGTAGACCTTCAATATCTGAACTCAAGAATGGTTTGGAGTACCATAGCTATTCTGGGAATGTTGATTTTGTTTTGAAATACTGATGTAATCATGTCCCATGGGATTTCTACAGCTAACGCAAGCTCAGTAACCTATCAAGCACTCTGTTGGTCTTGAAGACCTTCAGGATCTGAACTCAAGAATTGTTTGGAGTACCGTAAATATTCTGGGAACGATGTATTTTGTATATACTGGTGCAATGATGTCCCATGAGGTTTCTCCAACTAACACAGAAGCTCGGAAACCTGTGAATTACTCTGTTGATCTTGTAGACCCCCAAGATCTGAACTCAAGAATAGCTTGGAGTACCGTTGATGTTCTGGTAACACTGCGGTTTAATAAAATTAGTTCAATTATGTCTCAAGTACCATTTCCAACTTCATATTAGGATTGAGGCCCCATAAAACGCTTTGTTGTTTATGTAGATCATCAAGATCTGAACTCAAGGAAGGTTTGGAAGCCCTAAAAGATCTCAAAAAAAATATTTCCACCCATATTTCAACTTTTTTATGGTTTGCATCTGTTTTTGAAGCAGTATGTCCAAAATTTATGTTGAAATACGACGAATAAAAAATCCGTATTGAATCGGTTAACGTTGACTTACTCAATCTAGAATAATCAAGACGACCAGTTTGGCATAGCCAACGTTAAAACAGAAAATTCCTCGGAATATCCGTGGGAGATCCTCTGGAATTTCTGGAAATGTTATTCGGCTGAATTTATCATTTTGTCAAAAAGTCGTTTGGTCGAATATGTCATTAAGCAGAAAATGGCCGAAGGGGTTGTTTTGTAGAAAGGACAGTTTTGGGCCAAATGGCTCTTTCTGCCAAATCACCATTCCTACTAAAAGGCATTTTCGGTCAAAGAAACTATTCAGTCTAACGATTTTTTCGGCCAAATCACCAGTTCGGTCGAATGTTCTTTTCGGCTATATGTCGCTTTCGATCAACTAGTTCCACTGAACCACATTTCAAAGTCTTAATTCCAGCTATTCGATTCCACACCTTAATGCGAGAAGAAGCTCAAATTTATTACATTATTTCTTTCAAGTTTTGCAAAAAAAAACCTGTATTGTTACTCAACGAACTTCAGCCGAGCATAGAATATAAATGAAGCGAACAAATGTGAGATATTGCTTGTATCTTGTCATCCCTTCGTTAAAGTGTCATCCTGCATCATAAGCTTTCTCCCACCTGAAAGGCCGAAACCAAATTTGCTTCAATGGGACAAAAAAAGTAAATTCTAAAATTGAATCGTAACCCAAGATCGATTTAAGCTAGAATTACACCACTTTGTCCGGGCAATGAAAGAAACAGAGAGAAAGGCAAGGATCATTCGCTCTAGACAAAGCGGAGCCATCGACGATTGGAAAGGAAAGAATGTCTGATTCTTTCTTTTTTTTGCAACGATCTTTATCCGTGCCTAAATCGTTTAGCCTGTTAGTGTAACGAAGGACGGTGTGTCATCTTCGAGGATTTGATGCGTTATTTATTGGGCAACGCTTGTCCAAACAGAGCAAGATCGATCGAGCTTATCTCGTGACGGCGATCACCGCTGGTCCCTTCTTGGGTGGCTTTTCACAATCAAAAGTGAAAGATATTTTCTCCTTTCCCGTTAGAATTCGGTACCAGTTGAATGAATGAAAAAATGGGTTTTCCAGAATTTCTTTTCGAAAGAAATAAACGATTGTGGTGTGTTTCAATAAAATGAGAATGTGGCGAAAATGTGATCTCTTCTATAGGTATATGGCATGGAAAAAATAAAAATGGGCAATGGTTTCAAATAACCAATCAAATTTATTCCCTCATCACAAATTCTTATGTGGTATTCAGCTGCCTTACATCACATACATTATGCAACTCATTTAAGTAGTTAGTATTATGACTAATAAAAAAATAACACACAAAATGTAGCAATAATATGCCAAGTGTCTGTATCCACTTCTAAATAGAAAATCAAAACTGTGTGTCTTAGGAACAAATTTTTGATTTATAAATTATTTGGCCAAGCCAACCTTATTTTATGCTTGCCAACTGTGCCATTATGAAATTACTTAGGGAGCATCCACAAATTACGTAACGCTTAGAGGGGGGAGGGGGGGTTGAGCGAAGTGTGACGATCCATATACAAATTTTAGATGCCTCATACAAAAAGTGTGACATAGGGGGGAGGGGGGGTTGAAAATGCCCAATTTTTGCGTTACGTAATTAATGGATCTTCCCTTACATAAATACTTTTGTCGATTGTTACTAATAGGGTAAGACGGTATAAAATACCCCCCCTCCCGAAGGCAATACCTGTAATAACTTTTTACCTTCCCACGCAATTTATGCAAAGTTGGTGTTATCATAACTCACTCAATCTTAGGAGCACATGCTCCCTCACGAAAATTTTCGGGAAGAAATTGCTTTTCGGAAAAGAAAAACCGCCTGGAGAGTGATAACCATTTTTCGCTCACTTCGATTGCCGCCAATCGTTGGGTTGCTCTTTTTCTTTCATTTTCGTGGCATCATCAATGCGAATTGTAATAGCTTATGTGGAACAAATAACTTAATGCTTTCATACAGATAGCGTGGTGGTGTGGCTAGAGTAAGCGCATCCCTACGGCTATTATTGTTACTATTCTGGGTTCGAATCCCGACGCGGCCATACAATTTTGTAATTGTTCTGCGATAATTCTCGCGAAAAGTGAGTGAGGGATTTTTCATCTAATAGGCAAGATTTTCGTTTATCTTCCAAGGATAATTCTAGAGAAAAGATTGATGGGTGAATGATGATCCTCAACATAAACAACGAAAAATGATTCTTCCTTGGCCCCAGAAACGCTTGCTTTGGTCTCATTGAAACGAAAAGTCGAAACCCTGGATTTGGTAGTCCAAAAAGTCCGCAACCGCATTGCCACTGTAGGATATAGGAGTAGGACAAAGAAGGAAGGCTATCATAGTAGGCCAAGGACGGAGAGTTCAGTTATCAAGTGTGAACTAGTCGTGTGAGGTTGTGCTAACGGAGCAATTAATAAAACGAAGTTAAGTGTGTGTAAGAGAATTATTGTTGGTGTGTTATTCATCTTATCTGACGATCCTAAACCATTAAAATTGGCGACGAGGATGGGATTATTTATTTTTAAACCAGTACTCTTATCATTGACGAAAAAAAAAACAAATCGATAAATAATCAATAAGGAGTATTCAAGTGTTATCTGATGAAACGTTTTTGAAATTTATATATAGGAGCGTGTTTTCAAGGTGGATCAAGGTAAGATAAAACATTTGACATTGTTTATTTCGAAGCATATTATTTCACCAAATAAAAAAAAAATAATAAAGCGAAATAATAATAGGATCAATAATGTAACGTGCATTTTTTGTCATACTACGATTGTTAATTCAATTGTACACTTAATATAGGTGAATTGAAAAAAATCGTATTATGTGGAACACAACAGCCATCATCCGGTACCCTGTACTTATATATATAAAGTACAAGTTAACACTAGTACTTGTAAAAAAATATATATATATATATATATATGAAAAAAAAATTACAGATGGAAGATACACGCCAAATCTTACCGTTCCGATGTGAAACCATTGAGAAAGCGAAACTCTCCAGAGAATGGGAAACCTGGAAGTGGTCGCTTGAATGCTATTTTGAAGCATACGACATTACGGATCAGAAAATGAAACGCGCGAAACTACTTCATCTGGGTGGAGTAGAATTGCAACGAGTTTTTCGCAGTCTACCAAATCATGCTAAACTCCCTTTGGTTACTCTTGAGCCGAAAGTATATGATTTGGCAATAGAGATACTCGATTCGTTTTTTCAAGCTGGCAGACAAGATGTGATTGAACGAAGAAAGCTTCGTAAGCTGAAACAGGAGCCTGACGAAAAGTTTTCGCACTTCATCATTCGCCTCCATCAACAAAGCCTGAATTGTGGTTTTGAGAAGATTTCGCCTGAAGTATCCGAAATTCTCAAAGAAATTTATTTGATCGACATAGTTGTAGGAAATTGCCGATCAGACGAGCTGCGGAAGGCCATTTTGAAACGTGATCGTTCATTGAGGGAGAATGAGGAGATTGCAGCAACTATCGAGGACACGGAACACCAGATGAAAGAGCTGAAGGAGAATAACAACATGTTGCGTGAATCTACGGTTTATGAAGTTAAAAGAACAAAAGTGGAAGATAAATTTGGCGAAGGATCGAAAAAGTCATCATCTGTTGGATTTAAAGATCGAGTCAATCAATCACCGGCGATAAGAAATTTTAAAACATGTTTCTCATGTGGACAATCAGGTCATTTCTCGAATTCACCGGAGTGTCCAGCTCGAGGACGCACTTGTCGCCGTTGTCAACAATTGGGACATTTCGAAATCACTTGCAGGAAGCGAAAGGGTAATTCTGGTGCACATAGGATCTCGAAGAAAGTATATGCAATAGACAAATATCAAGATGTTACTAAGGAACCAGAAGAAGAAGAAGAAGATGATGAACCTAAGACAGAGGAGAAGGTATACTATGCCTTTTACGGCGGAAACGAGAGTAATGTTTTGGAAGCTACAATCGGAGGTATAGAGTAGAGTGGGGCAAGAGTACGCACTTAGTTTTTAATCGATCATGCGGCCCTTATGAAGAAAGCTTCTGCATATCAAATCAGTGGCGATGATTCATATACTCTTCCTTTATGTTACCCAGTGAAAAAAATATTGAGATTATTTAGATTCGTTTTAGTAGAACCTTTATTGCAAGACAAGTGAAAAACGCACTCTTACCCCACCGGTGGGGTAAAAGTGCGCATCGGGTGGGGTAAGAGTACGCATTTATCCAACCATGTGCTTTAAGTATATATTAACACAAATAAGAGTTAATAACATTTAATTGATGTTTAATGAGCATATATTAGGGAATATTTAAAGATTATGTAACTCTTAAAGGGGGAGGGGGTCCTAAAAATGAGCACTTTCATACGAAAAACCATAGTTTTTTATATATACAAAAAAGTACAGAGGTAAAAATATATATCAGGTTTTGCGTGGCGTATACAAAGGCATTTTCCTTAAAGAAAGTCCACCAATCACGAAACGTAAAATTTGGCTATTTCATCAGCCCTCCCCCCTATCTTACACTATTTGTATGAATCCTCTAAAAATTATATGGATCATCACACATTTCACAACCCCTCCCAGTTAAACGTTGCGTAATTTATGAATGTTTCTTTTGATTAAATGAAATTATCATTTAGATGAAATTGTGTTTTCGTACTATGTTTAGATGTACAACAAGTCCTAATACAATTTCATTATTTCGCTTCAGTGCTTTGTTCGCTAAGTCCTTTCTAACACCGAATTACTTCAACTTATCCTAAAAACTTGTGATAATTTCAAATTCTGTCCCTTTTTTCTCAGTTGTGGATCTTTACGCTTTGGAAGAAGTCTTATTTCGGCCGGAGATACGGGTTTGACATCATAACTTGGAGATTCATATGCGTATTCTTGCCCCACCGGTTCCTGCGTACTTTTACCCCACAGTCCCAAAAATTATTCAAGTAATGGTTTTGACTTCTTGGAAAACCAACCGGATTGCTGTTCTGTACCATAAAGTACTCTATACAATAAGTTATCGAGATGGTATAATGTTCACCTGATTGAACGTATATATGGTAATGAAATACTAGTTGCGGAAATCCAATTATTTTTAGCAAAATGATCAAAAAGTTATCTAACTCCATATCTCCCTTGTTGTTTATTCAAATCGTTTACAATTACACATGATAATAGTTGGCCAGAATACCTGTCAAACTGATGCAGTGCTGCTAGTTTATCTTTTTTTATTACTTCAAAAAATCGAAAACGTACTCTTACCCCACGCGCACTCTTGCCCCACTCTACTCTACAGATTGAGGTTTTAGTAGATTCAGGCGCAGATGCAAATTTGATAACGTTGAAGACTTGGAAGATGTTGAAGGCAAAGCAAGTGCAAATCGTGAAATCAACCAAGGGATCATCTCGGATTCTAAAAGGATACGGCAGCAACAAGCCACTTGATGTCGCTGGCACATTTAAATCGGAAATTGTTATTGGACGCAAATCCACTATTGCGGAGTTTTTCGTTGTGAATGGTGGTCAGAAGGATATTCTTGGTGATTATTCAGCAAAGCATTTAGGTGTTTTGAAGGTGGGCGTGGACGTGAACAACGTTAAGAGTGAACTCAAACCGTTTCCTAAAATAAGGGGAGTAAAAGCAACAATCGAAATGAATCCAGATGTTAGGCCGGTATTTCAGCCATTACGCAGAGTTCCAATACCATTGGAGGTGGCAGTGAACAGTAAGCTAGAGCAGCTACTAATGCGAGATATCATTGAAATCAAGAAAGGGCCAGCCACGTGGATATCTCCACTAGTGGTAGTTGGCAAAGCTTCCGGAGAACCGAGGATTTGTTTGGATTTGCGACGGGTTAACCAAGCTGTGGTTCGACAACACTTTCCAATGCCTGTGGTTGAGGAATATCTTGCGCGGTTAGGAAGGGGAAAGTTCTGGAGCAAACTGGATATACGAGAAGCTTTTCATCAAGTCGAGCTAAGTGAGGAATCAAGGGATGTAACGACGTTCATTACTAACCGTGGGTTGTTCAGGTTCAAGCGTTTACCTTTCGGTCTAGTGACAGCTCCTGAGATTTTTCAACGCATCATGGAAGAGATGCTTTCTGGATTTGAAGGCACTTACTGGTACCTTGACGATGTCATCGTGGAAGGAGAAACCAAGGAGGTTCATGATAGAAACTTGAAAAAGGTAGTGTTCTAAATGTATAGAATAGAAGAAATACTAATCACAAATAAATGAATTTTGTAAAACTATTATTAGGTTCTTGATAGGCTCAAAGAAAGAAATGTAGAACTTAATTGGGAAAAATGTGCTTTTGGAGTTTCCAAACTTGATTTTTTGGGACATCACATCTCAGATACCGGAATTAGTCCATCGCGTGAAAAACTTAAAGCTGTTTTGTCATTTCGTTCTCCATCCAATGAATCAGAAGTAAGAAGTTTCTTAGGTTTAGCCAATTATTTGAATAAATTTATTCCGGATCTTGCAACGATCGCTGAGCCTCTCCGAAAGCTTACTCGGAAGGAAACAACATTTAAATGGACAACAGTGCACGAGACATCATTTCAAGCTGTGAAAGCGAAACTTGCTTCTGCAAAAATGCTAGGATTTTTAAACAGAGAAGTGATATTTTAGTTCTGAATAAGTTACAAGACGAAAGCAGGTGTATACATTTTTCTTAGTTTTATTTGGCATTGAGTAAACTCGATAGAAGACAACACCATCGTTATAGCAGATGCAAGTCCTTCCGGATTAGGTGCAGTATTACTTCAAGAAGACACGGAAGGAAACCATAGAATCATTTCTTTTGCGTCAAAGTCATTAACGGATACTGAACGACGATATTGCCAAACTGAAAAGGAGGCATTGGCGTTAGTATGGAGCGTTGAGCGTTTCCGGATGTATCTGTATGGAAAACCATTTACTGTTATGACCGATTGTAAGGTGCTTGAGTATTTATTCACACCTCGTTCGAAACCTTGTGCCAGAATTGAGCGATGGGTGCTACGACTGCAGGCTTTCGATTATCATGTTGTGCATATACCAGGAAATCAAAATATCGCCGATTGTCTATCCCGTTTGGCAACTGTAAAATCGACCGCATTTGATCCAGAGGAGGAAGTCGTTATTCGTGAAATAGCCGTGCTGGATGCCTCGACATTTGCTCTCAAGTGGGATGAAATAAAAGACGAATGTCAGCAAGACTCAGAAATAACAGAAGTTGTAATGCTGCTGCAGGATGACAAATAATCAGAATTACCCTTACTGTATCGTGTAATAGCCAATGAACTCTGCATTGTTGATTCAGTCCTGCTAAGAGTTGATCGTATCGTCATACCTCGTGCTCTTCGAAGCAGAGTTCTGGAAATTGCCCACGAAGGACATCCTGGAATAAACATGATGAAAAGCCATCTAAGGACTAATGTTTGGTGGCCGAAAATGGATAATGATGTAGAAAAATTTGTAAAATTTTGTAAAGGCTATACTTTAGTGTCTGCACCCAATCCTCCGGAGCCATTAGTACGACGTGAACTTCCTAACCAACCTTGGGTAGATGTAGCTGCGGATTTTCTGGGCCCATTACCAGAGGGTCAATATTTGTTGGTAATCATTGACTACTATAGCCGATATATGGAGGTGTGCGAAATGAAGGAAATAACAGCAGCAGATACCATAAAAGAACTCGCCATCGTGTTCAGCCGTTATGGGATTCCACTGACATTGCGTGTAGATAACGGGCCACAGTTCAGTGCAAAATGCGAAGAATTCCATAGTTTTTGCGAAAGCAATGGCATCAAGATAATCAATACCATTCCGTATTGGCCAGCGATGAATGGCGAAGTTGAACGCCAGAATCGATCGATATTGAAAAGACTACGAATAGCACAAGATTTGGGAAAGGATTGGAGATTGGAGTTGCGACAATATCTACTTACATACCATTCAACGAATCATAGTGTCATCGGAAAATCACCTGCGGAACTTATGTTCGGAAGGAAGATTCGCAACAAGCTACCCGGTGTTCTAACGTCAGAATTGAAAGATGAAGAAGTTAGAGATAGAGACAAACTGCATAAGGAAAAACAGAAGGCATACACCGACAAGAGAAGGTTTGCTCAAGAAAGTGAAATCGATGTCGGAGACCAAGTGGTGATGAAAAGAATGAAGAAAACTCACAAACTGCAATCAGATTACTCGCCAGAAGAATTCCAGGTGATTCGTAAAGTAGGAGCAGATACAACTGTACGTTCATGCGTTTCAGGAAAGGAATTTAGACGAAACGTGGCACAATTGAAGAAAATTCAACAACCGGTTACAGTATCAGATGAACGAGAGGAAATGAAACAGTGTGAAGATTCTTGTAGAGTAGAGAAGGCATACGACAGTGAGAGATGTACTGAGCAAACGAAAGAAAATATTCCCGATGCAGAAAAAGCGAAAGAACCAAAAAGATTAAAACAACCAGAAGAAATGATCCAAAGGCAAAGAATTAGAACAGAACCACAGAGATATAAAGATTATGTTGCTTATTAAATTTATTAATGTAAGAGAGGGTTGTAGGATATAGGAGTAGGACAAAGAAGGAAGACTATCATAGTAGGCTAAGGACGGAGAGTTCAGTTATCAAGTGTGAACTAGTCGCGTGAGGTTGTGCTAACGGAGCAATTAATAAAACGAAGTTAAGTGTGTGTAAGAGAATTATTGTTGGTGTGTTATTCATCTTATCTGAAGATCCTAAACCATTACAGCCACATGTGAGTAGACATACAAAAATATTACAGGGATCACGTAAGTAATAAAGCTTGTTTGTTTCAACTTGTTTCAACAAGTGCCTGGGCAAACCGCCCCACCTTATCCAACGACGTTTCATAAGAAGGTTACAAACCTCTATGTGCTTGTCATCAAAAAGCTATTAGGGTAACTGTACCAGTTTTGGCAATGTTCCTAATTTGGTCAATTTCTCGCATTACTCCGAAAATAAAGAAATTTCCGAGGGTTTTATTACCTCTAATAGGAGATATATCCCTTACGCTTCTTCGCTGTGGAAAATGATCGATAGTTTTCTGGAAAATATCCATTTTTCAGGGTTGGCCAAATTAGGTACTAAGGTGGCCAAAACCGGTACACTTCCCTAGTTATTTTATGTTTACTACGTTATTCAGTTTAAGTTTATATTCATTGTTCATTATATGGAGATCGTAGTGTGCGCTGTAAAGAAACGGACGTGAAATTATATTTCCGTTCCGTCAAATCTATCATTTTCACCAAGAAAACATTTTTTTTTAAATACAAAGATCAGCAGCGGTGGTTGATAGCATTTCCGTTACCGTCAACAGAGGAATCGATAACCGAGTTTGCAGCTGTGGCAATGAATCTGGTGTTTGTTGTAAGTTCCCTTCGCCTAGTTCATCGGCTGGGAATGAAAACGAAGGACTTCGTCTCATGCGGCATGAAACTAAAAGGATCAACAGCGACTAATTCTACTGACTAGAAGGTGCTACCACGGCCGAAGATTCGGACCATGAAAACATAATGGCAAGATTCATGTTAATGTGTGAAAATATTGTTGGAAATTCTGCAAGAAACCAAGCTTGTGGACGGAAATATCAGCTGGATCGCATCCGGTTGGATGAGAATGAGTCTTGGAAGTGATAGAATTTGTCGGCTGTAAGTTATTGGGTTTTTGCCAGCAGCTGTGAATCAAGACACGATCAGTAAGTCAATTTAATTATGAATATTTCTGGGAATATACGATAAGGTGAGTGTAATTTTGCTTTTACTTCAATAATAGATTGGTACAATTGCAGTGGTGTCAGAGTCAAATATTGAAATCAGGAGCCACATTAATTAATGCGTTTTTATTTTTTTTATCCGTATCCGTATCCGGTTTATTTATTAATATGAATTTGGGATTTAGAGGAAAATAGTTATGTCACAACCCTGCGAGATGCGACGCACCTTTGCGTTCAACATCACCCTTGTCTATGAGTTTAGCTCCGACCCTGGCTCGTTAACTGTCAACCACCCACCGGTCGACGGGTGACAGGCAGCTAATCGTAAGTAGCAAAAAAAGAGCACAGTTGAGTCAGCAGAAAGTAAAAGTGCATTAGCATAGCTTAGTACTCATAAGGGCAGTGTCACGGTTGATTATATTATTACTTATACTTAAACTACATGCAAAAAGAAGGTAAAATCGAACATTGAATTCATGCAAACTTAACCTAACAGCTCATGCCTTCCACAGTAATTATATACTCACTACGAAAATAGTACGGATCGTTGCGAACTAGTACGGGCAAATTATCACTAGAAAGAAACTAAACGTAAGTAGTTAGCATGCTTTTGTTAATAACGAATATCTATGATGTATCCATGCCCAAGAAAAACCTAAAAACAAACACTTATACACTATAGCATGTGAAAACGATAAAACTAATTCGACATATGTATTCTCTCCCCAAAGGGATTTTATAACTCCTTCTCTAATTCAGAATAAATACAAGAGTTACGAAACCGGAAACAATACTTTCTATTTGTCCGATTGCTAGCGCAATAAGTTATTTTACATATTGTGAACGTTCGCTAATTGTTTTTAGCAGCTAAACGTCGAAATGTGATTTTAAAACCGCGTTGACGTCTTTAGCGGGATCGATATATTTTAGCGCGTACAATCCTTGGTTCAACGCAAAAAGTAAACAGAATTGACCCTTGTCGAAATGCCCCCATTAGCGAACGATCACTAGGTGTTTCCAGAAATAAAATTTATCTTGTATGGCATGATCACCTTTTACAACAGAAATTTATTTATTCTGTTTCAACCCTCTATTGCCTATGCAACTTGCCAATTATGCGCCAATCAATGAAACAAAGAACATCAGCACCCCCTTTCCGTATCCGGTTTGTCTGTCATGAATTATTTGATATATTTGAATATATGATGTACCTCACTATATATTTGAATACTTGATCTCATACAACACTCAAAATGTAGACTAGTTCTATTTTGGAAATTAATCAACAAAATATTGATGAAATATGACGATCTTTGAATTTTAGATCTTTTGTTCAAGAACCTACATCTGTCTTTGTTTTGTGTATTATTTGTCAGAAAATACCTTGAACATCGCCACGTATAGTTGCAATTAAAAACGTTTGGCTTGGAAGATGTTTGAAACTTGTTTGTAATTGAGTAATTGAGTTTTATGGCTTATTCAAATCTACCCGTGATTTTTTTTTGTTTTTCAACTTTTACTAGAAGTTTTTAAACGGAGACCAAGCTTGTTCTTTTATATACATGTTTATTAAGATGTCACTTCAGATGATAAAGGTGTCTTGAGGATGATTTTATTTTTGTTTCTTCATTTTTACTGCTCACTCACCTTTCGCGAAAATTTGTGGTAAGCAATTTCAATAAATTGTGTTTTGACGGGAGTAATTAAAAAAGAACGATTGCAAGCACAGAAAACATGGAGATTGTAAGTAAAAAATGACATAATTTTATCGTTTTATGAGTTTTCGCTTGTTTTCATCGCTTTTGTTTCTTTTTCTTTTTCTCGTTCCAGAGAGCGAGCAATGGCGCTTTAACCTAGGCCTATATTTACATTAATGTACATTCCTCATGTTTTCATAGTAATCTATCTGAATTTTGCGAATTTTTATCCATCAGTGTATAAGCCAGGGCACTAGACTAAAAACTGTGTCCCATCCCAAGACGTCGAGGACCCAAGGAGTGTACATTAATCTTCTTAGCAAAGTCACTCCCAACGATTCGTCAATCATCTTTCCCCCTGAATGTGAAACGGTTGGTACGGCTGTCCCCGTTTCTTCCTTTCGTAGATTCAAAACTCTTCGTTGATCATGTTATTTATTACTAAATAATCTGATTACCGGGGAGTTCTGGATTTTCTCCCAAATTCAAGCCTGCACGGTGGGCCTGGCCGTTTTAATATCTGTGTCATATTTACAATATGCTGCAAATATTAATGCAGACAAGAAAATGCTCGGGAATACAACCGACATTTCCAGGATGCTTTTCAATACTGGCTGTGCATGTGCTAAGACAAGACAAGACAAGACATATTCATTGTTCATTATATTGCGTTTAGCTGTTAGTTAATTGTTCCCATTGTCTAAAAGTTATCGCTAAAAGTCTCCTACGCTTAGACGAAACCTAATTCAAAATATATATAGAAGAGTATAAAAGATCAACGCTTAAAAGTAAATCGAAGGTGACGAAATGGTTCCTAAGTTGTCTACTCGTCGTAAAACCTTACAATCATTAGCAAGCATGGTATGGCATAATAGTATGGATCGTAATCAGCTATAAGATTTTCTTTTCGGTGGCGAAGTAAAGCTTTCACGCCTACTCCCTATCTATTATTAAAAAAATATCGAGAATGTAGCCAAGATTGTTTGCATACCATTGTTATAATGTATGGTATGGCAAGAAAATACCGAGACCAGCTTTGCCTGGTCCATCTGGAGCATGGTTCCATCATCTTCAAGGATCTGGAGCTGGTCGGAGTGATTAACTACACCGTCGTCGGCTGGGAGCGATACCGGCTCGTGCACCGTGACGTGACACAGTGCGCCAAATGTTATAACTTCGGGCATGGTACCCGGAATTGCCACAAGGCCGCGCTGCAACAAGTGAGGCGAAGTACACCCGACGGAAGAGTGCGGCAAGATGGAGGTGGCCGACCGTAAGTGCGCCAACTGTGGCGACAGACATCAGGCCATCACCGAAGGCTGTCCGAAACGCGCGGAGTTTCTGGAAATCCGAAAGAAAAGCATCCATTAAAGCCCATCCGAAGAAGAACCGTGTTCCAGTGATCGACGAGGTGAACCTTCCTGCTATCACGGCTCCCCGACGAGCGGTACCAATACTTCCACCGCTGCAGCCGCACAAGCGACTGGCCGCAGCAGCAACATCGATTCAAGCCCCAGCAGCACCAGCTCCATCCTTCAGCGAATGGATTCCGTCGACTGCTGTCGGAGAATCAAACTGACCCGCCGGAAGAATCTGCTCCGCTCTTCACTCCGGAGTAGCTGATGCCGATCTTTGCACAGCTCGCCACTCGGCTGCGCGGCTGCAAAACACGTTTCGGCCAGGTCTTCACTCTTGGCATGTTCATTATTGAAAATGACTGATAGGGTGGGGCTGGTCAACTGGAACGCTTGCTCGCTCAAGAGCATAAGAATCGAAATGGCTAATTGCCTCGAGGAGAAGGAGATCGACGTGGTGTTCATCACTGAAACGCACATTAAACTGGAGGTGAGCGTCCACATCCCGAGCTTCCGCATCATGCGACTCGATCGGCCATCCAGGGGAGGTGGTGCGGCCATCGCACTTCGATATAACATCAACTGTCGCCTGCTGCCAAGCTTCCAGCTGAGTATGGCCGAGGCCATCGATCGGTGTCGAAGTGACCACTTCCGTCGGCAAAAGCCGGCGATGGATCATCGGCTGCCCTTCGGAGGGACATCGTCAAGCTTGCGCGGAGAAATTGCCAGCGACCTGAATGCCAAACATCAAGCCTGGGGCAACAGTCACGGCAATCGAAACGACACCATCTGGAGCAACGACATGGAGGAAGGCCACTACACGATCTTGACCCCGTATTCCCCCACTCGGCTGAGTCGGTCCAGTGTCCACGCAACCCTCGACCTATACATAACCAACATGCACCACGGTCGTCTACCAGGAGCTCAGTTCGGATCACTATCCGATGGTAGCGCAAGTTGACTCCTCGGTCAATCGGCATCAGCAGTTCCGGCGCAACTACCACCGAGTCGACTGGTGCCGGTTCCAAAGGTGCGTGGGCAACAACATTGACTACGAGGCGCGGCCAATAACGCTCGAAGCAATCGATCGGCAGCTGCGTTCCATCGAGGAGGCGATCTCGGTGGCCCGAGAGCAACATGTACCGACGGCTCGGCAGGTAAGCAACTTCCTAAACATCGATACACTCACCAAAGATTTGATTCGATTGCGGAATGTCACTCGTAGGCAGTTTCAGCGTACTGGACTGCCTGAGCTTAAGGCACGCTGCAATCGAATCACAAAAATTATCAAGGCCAGAATGGTGGACTCAAAAATAACAATTTCTCGAATAAGATCCGCACGCTCCCAGATTATGCTAAGCCACTCTGGAAAATGACCAAAATACTAAAATCCATGCCTCGGCCCATTCCACCTTTGATTCCACTAGACAATAATGGCTCTAAGGATCGCTTGATTACTTCTGCAGAGAAGGTCGTTGAAATAGGTCGTCACTTCGTCAGCTCACACAATCTTGGACAGAGCATCGTCAGTCCACACGGAGCAGCCGTCAACGAGCATGCTAACAACATCCATTTGATTCCCGACGACTTCTCGGAGGAGTTGGAAATCTCAGCTGGCGAATCGACGAACTATGTCAAATCATCGAAGAACATGAAGGCTCCCAGGCTTCGACAGCATTCTGAATCTCGAGCTCAAACACATGAGTGCTCCGTTCTTTGAGCACCTCTCGCTGATCTTTACTCGGTGTCTCCAACTCAGCTACTTCCCATCACCCTGGAAGTCAGCGAAAGTCATCCCCATTCGGAAGCCTGGGAAGGATCCTTCCTCCCCCAAAAGTTATCGTCCCATCAGCCTTCTCTCAGGATTATCCAAGCTATCCAGTATTTTGCGCTTGGTAATGGCGGCCAAGTGAGTTCTAATGAGTGTCTTTTTGACATTCAAGAGGTAGAAAATATTTACATGCTTTGATCGAAGTCGGCCTAGATTTATTGAAAATATTTTGTAACTCAGGTTTTTCTTAAAACAAAACAGACTAATGTCAAATATTTCAGCTTATAATTGTCTGAATAAATTGAACATATCTTATTTTCTAGGAATGTGAATACAACAACCTATTCGTTCTAACCTATGAGTTCCTATGAGTTCTAATGTTTTCTACCTCTTGAATGTCAAATGAGAGGAACTCACGCCGCCATTCTTCTTCTTCTTCATTGGCATTATATCCCCCCATGGGACATTGCCGCCTCGCAGTTTAGTGTTCACTAAGCACTTCCACAGTTATTAACTGCGAGGTTTCTAAGCCAGGTTACCATTTTTGCATTCGTATATCATGAGGCTAACACGATGATACTTTTATGCCCAGGGAAGTCGAGACAATTTCCAATCCGAAAATTGCCTAGACCGGCAACGGAAATCGAACCCAGCCACCCTCACCATGGTCTTGCTTTGTAGCCGCGCGTCTTACCGCATGGCTAAGGAGGGCCCCTTACACGCCGCCATTATCGATCGCAAAATACTGGATTCGAAAAAGCTATTCATCACCGGTTACTTGAGTCTGCCGAAAATCTCAAAATCCTGCTCGAGGAACAGTTTGGTTTCCGACGCGGTCGGTCAACCGTTCACCAACTGACTCGAGTTACCAACGTCCTCAGACGGAACAAGTTTGTCTCGATGTCGAGAAGGCGTTTGACGATGTATGGCATGATGGCCTGGTGTACAAACTACAACGCTACAATCTTCCCAGCTACCTGTTGAAAATCATCAACAGTTACCTGTCGGCAAGGACATTCCGGGTCTCAATCAGCAGAGCGAGTTCCAATGCGCACAACATCGTCGCAGGCGTCCCCCAGGGCAGTATCCTCGGGCCCCTGCTTTTCAATCTGTTCACCTCCGACATGCCAGAACAGAACCTCTAGAAGGCGGCATTCTGTCTCGGTTTGCAGATGACACCTCCATTGTCTACAACGGAAAAGTATTCAGTGCGCTAGTGGCATAACTCCAACAAGGCCTGGATGCCCTGACAGAGTACCTCGCCAGCTGGAAGATCTGTATCAACGCGGCGAAGACCCAGGTCATCATTTTTTCCCACTCGAAATCCTCTAAACATGTTCCTCATGGGGACTGTAAAATCATCCTCAATGGCACGACTGTGGAATGCGCCAATGAGGCCAACTACCTTGACTTGACTCTCGACAGCAAGCTTATTTTCCGGCAACAGGTTGACAAGACGGTGACGAAGTGTAACGTTTTGTTGAAACTGCTGTACCCTTTGATCAACCGTCGGTCGTCATTGTTCCTGAAAAATAAGCTTGCCATCAGAAAGCAAATCATCCTCCCTGTGATCGAATACGGCATGCCGGTTTGGGAGAGCTGCGCTAGAACCCACCACCTCAAACTCCAACGGGTCCAAAACACATTCCTGAGGATGATCTTCAAAACAAAACAAAAAATTACAAAACAGGCCTGTAGATCATTGGTTACGCGTGTATATTGAAGGCCTTCACTTCAGGGATCTCTTGGATAACCGTGAAGATCTTCCATATGCAGATTCTATCATATGTACCACAATGGGTACATTACATTTACAAAACAGGCCTGTAGATCATTGGTTATGCCTGTAGACCTGATGGCCTTCACTTCAGGGATTTCTTGGATAACCGTGAAGATCTTCCATACGCACATTATATCATATGTACCACAACGGGTACATTACATTTACAAAACAGGCCTGTAGATCATTGGTTATGCCTGTAGACCTGATGGCCTTCACTTCAGGGATTTCTTGGATAATCGTGAAGATCTTCCATATGCAGATTCTATCATATGTACCACAATGGGTACATTACATTTACAAAACAGGCCTGTGGATCATTGGTTACGCGTGTAGATCTGAAGGTCTTCACTGCAGAGATCTCTTGGATAACCGTGAAGATCTTCCATACACACATTATATCATATGTACCACAACGCGTACATTACATTTACAGAACAGGCCTGTAGATCATTGATTATGCCTGTAGACCTGATGGCCTTCACTTCAGGGATCTCTTGGATAACCGTGAAGATCTTCCATATGTAGATTCTATCATATGTTCCACAATGTGTACATTACATTTACAAAACAGGCCTGTGGATCATTGGTTACGCGTGTAGATCTGAAGGTCTTCACTTCAGAGATCTCTTGGATAACCGTGAAGATCTTCCATACACACATTATATCATATGTACCACAACGCGTACATTACATTTACAGAACAGGCCTGTAGATCATTGATTATGCCTGTAGACCTGATGACCTTCACTTCAGGGATCTCTTGGATAACCGTGAAGATCTTCCATATGCAGGTTCTACCATATGTACCACAATGGGTACATTACATTTACAAAACAGGCCTGTAGATCATTGGTTATGCCTGTAGTCCTGATGGCCTTCACTTCAGGGATTTCTTGGATAATCGTGAAGATCTTCCATACGCACATTATATCATATGTACCACAACGCGTACATTACATTTACAAAACAGGCCTGTAGATCATTGGTTATACCTGTAGACCTGATGGCCTTCACTTCAGGGATTTCTTGGATAACCGTGAAGATCTTCCATATGCAGGTTCTATCATATGTACCACAACGCGTACATTACATTTACAAAACAGGCCTGTAGATCATTGGTTATGCCTGTAGACCTGATGGCCTTCACTTCAGGGATTTCTTGGATAACCGTGAAGATCTTCCATATGCAGGTTCTATCATATGTACCACAACGCGTACATTACATTTACAAAACAGGCCTGTAGATCATTGGTTATGCCTGTAGACCTGATGGCCTTCACTTCAGGGATTTCTTGGGTAACCGTGAAGATCTTCCATATGCAGATTCTATCATATGTACCACAATGGGTACATTACATTTACAAAACAGGCCTGTAGATCCTGTAGGAGGGATTTCTTGGATAATCGTGAAGATCTTCCATATGCAGATTCTATCATATGTACCACATTGGGTACATTACATTCACAAAACAAGCCTGTAGATCATTGGTTACGCGTGTAAATCTGAAGGCCTTCACTTCAGGGATCTCTTGGATAACCGTGAAGATCTTCCATATGCAGGTTCTATCATATGTACCAAAACAGGCCTGTAGATCATTGGTTATGCCTGTAGACCTGATGGCCTTCACTTCAGGGATTTCTTGGAGAACCATGAAGATCTTCCATACGCACATTATATCATATGTACCACAACGCGTACATTACATTTACAAAACAGGCCTGTAGATCATTGGTTATGCCTGTAGACCTGATGACCTTCACTTCAGGGATTTCTTGGATAACCACGAAGATTTTCCATATGCAGATTCTGTTATTTGTACCACAATGGGTACATTACATTTACAAAACAGGCCTGCAGATCATTGGTTACGCGTAAAGATCTGAATGCCTCCACTTCAGGTGTTTCTTGGATAACCGCGAACATCCTCCATACACATATTCTATTCTATGTTCCACAATGTACACATATCATATTCAGAACAGGCCAATATTAATTGAATTTATGTTATTTTTATTCAACACGGTATGATACCGCATAAAAAACTAATTTGGTGTACTTGTAGAAATCGCACACCAATACCAACAGATTTATTTGACAGCAATCCATTGAATTTTAAACTGGACGAATGAAAATTCTCATGGACGTAAACAGATTTTCGTAAGACAAATTTGAAAATTTTGAAGGGTGTTTTTGATTGCCGATTCTCAATAAACTATGATTTGTTCAATGCGCTAATAGTACACAATAAAAACTAGGAACTCTAAAATACGTGTTACATACAACTTAGTTAGAGTAAGTAGTTGGGATAGCGTATAAATTAGATTCGAAAACCAAGCACTACCTACTACGACGGGAATTAGCTCACTACCCTATTTATATTTTTATATTTTTTTGTATTTTTTCGCCAAAATTTTGTATGGGTGAGTAATGGTGGATCAAGTATCCCCATATTGAGGCAATTACTTCAAATCCAAATATCCTAAAACTTTGATGGAATGTTTACATTTTCATTAGGCATATTTATAGCTTTGTGCTGTAAAAAAACGAAAGCATTTGGTCATTTTTATGAAAAGTTGTGCAAATTTTGCGTGGCCAATAAAAAAAATCTTTAGAAAGATCAAAACATACAAACCGCTCTGCAGAATAAATAAGGTTGTCAATCCAAAACATAACTCACCACATAAAGGTCATTTGTCTAGAGGACTAAAAAATACTCTAGAACAAAACTACTTTAGTTCTCGATAAAACAGGGGTTGATCAAGTCTACCCACCTTCCCCTACATAAACGCTTTGGTGAGTGTAAAGAAAAGTTTAGGGTCCGTTGCTTACATTCGGATCAGGCTCCAATTAGGGCGCTAGTTCCAATCTAGGTTTTCAAATTTTTAATTTAAATATTAGTGTACATAGTAGTGTTATCAAATTTAATATTTATTTAATGCCTCTATAAGGCTATCATGATACATTAGATAAATTTTCAAATTTTGTAAACAAGCATTTTTAATCAAAATCAGAACAAAACTGAAAAATAAACTTGAATTTATTGATTTAAATTTAATAGATTTATTATGAAAGTACTGCGCATCTGTTTATCATATATAGTGAATTATATTTTCAAAGTGCGTACCAAAAATGCTTTCTTGGCCAAAATTACCCACCAGCGGGAAAGCAATATCAGTCATCGATCAATCATCATGATCACAAATAAAGTAAACCGGATCAATGGCTTTACGGACTGCAAGCTTCCTTGCTTCATTGTGTGCATTATGTCGAACAATGACCATGTTTACGCTAAAGCCTCAAGAAGTCCACTCATCCTATGCCAGCAACGCATATATTCCAAAGCAACCTAATTGCACAGAGTGATGCAGTCAGATTAGATCCCACACAGTTTGAACTCTGTGTCAAACCAGGAACAAACATCTCCTCCTGACAGTGCAGTGCCACGACCTCAATACTCGTTCGTTGGGACAAATTCATTACGAGCCCAGCGGGTGGATCCAATTGCACAATGCAAACAAGAACTGCGCACAAAACGTCCCTCCGAAGGTGGTCGATCGAGTGATCAATAGCCGCATGGAAGGGAGGCTTTGTCTGTCAGGTATCCTTATTAAGAAATAAAGGATGTAAGCAAACTTCGAGCCATTGCTTCTACTTCCTGTGGTTCACAGAAAACCAGACGTAGATAAAGTATTTTTGCCTTTCTCGTACAACTAAGTTGTACCGAAAGGCTCCAAAATCGAACTTTTGATAGAAGTCCCGGAGACCCATAGTGTTATATACCATTCGACTCAGCTCGATGAGCTGAATAAATGTCTGTCTGTCCGTGTGTGCGTGTGTGTGTGTGTGTATGTGTGTGCGTGTGTGTGTGCACAAAATGCCATAAAAAACATTAGCCAAATTTTCACATAGAAACTCTTAATCGATTTTCTTGCAACAAGTTGCATCCGACAGAGACTAAAACGTTGTTGATCACTATTGAATTTCATAATAATTGCAAATTGCAAAAAATAGATAATATTAAAATAGTGATGAGACATAGTCACATAGAACAATAATGTGTTATGAAAAATGCCTTGCATCTATGAATATTTTATACGTGGCTTCCCATTAAGAGTTTCATCGTACTATAAAGATGCTCGTGTTGCACGCATTTAGGCGTAAGTATGCTCTTCGTTCAGTTTCATAGTACTAAATTGTCCGAAAGTCAAAATTCGAACATAGGAAATTCGAGAAACTTTTGACAGCGCCATCTGTCGTCTACTAGTGTAAATTTTCTATCATAACATTAGACGGTGTAACTGTTTTGCCTTTCTTGTACATCATCGAGGTGTAAGCGTAAAGGCTACATTTATTACCTTTTTACGCGAGAAAGGCGCCAACATCGCTAGGTGGATTAATCTGGGTTTTTTAAATGTAATGTCGTGCAAAATATATAACAATCAAAAATATATCGTCTCAGAAAATTTTACATGACTCGAATTCCAAAATTTTTTCATACAAATTCGATTGCAAACATAAAGATGAGAAAAGAACGTCTGTTTGTCTGTTTCATGAGGGCCAGAATAAAATACTCATCTAACGACGAATGTAGCAAATGTAATGATATAGCTGATATTGAAGGGTGCCTCTTCCGATGCAGGAAGAATTAACTTGTTTTGCTTTGGTTACGTACAACAACCGAAGAAATCACTCGTCCTTGCCAAGAAATAGGATTTGGCACTTCCGCATCTTCTTTTCCGTGATCTTTGATGATTTGCTTCAATTGCGAGTCCTGCGAAGGCTTTTGATTCCTTTTGGTGACATATTTTGAAATGTTCTTCCGTTTGCCTTTTGGTGTACGTACCCTCATTGAATGCAATATTCTGTTTTGAAATGTCGTCTAACAATTAGTGATTCATTTTTTTTATCGGAATCGAAGTTGGATAGAAGGGGCTGGAGAGCATTAATGGATTTGAAAGCCCATTTCAATTGATTTTTGGCATCAGGCTTCTTGGGTAGTTTGAACAATACTAAAAGTTTTAACAATAATAAAGAATATGCAGGTGGTCTCAGAAATCATAGGATCGAATTTAAAAAGACCCATCCTTTTGAAGACAAAAGCCCGGAATACTGAAAACTTATACTTAGACATGACACATTTAATTTAAAACAAATCGTAATAAATGCAAGCAAAGGCGTAGGATTGCCAATCCGGAGATGGCGAGTTCGAGCTAGATAAATGCACAATACATGCTCTTTTCACTATAAACTAAAAGGGGGAGATCAATGGCGGTGCTAAGCTGGGGCACATGACCCATCAAATCTAATATTTTTTCTTTGAAATTTAATTATATTATATGCCAAACTTGCTCTGAAAAAAAAACTGATTTTCCTAGAGTTTCTTAGGGTTATTTCCAAACGAGTTTTTGGATAAATCTTGGAATTTCTTTAAAAATATATATTTAGGTATTTCTCCAAAGATTCTATTGGAAAATCCTTCGTAAATTTCTTTAGATCTTTCTTTGCAAAATCTTCAAGATTTTGCTTTGGAAATTTGTTCGAGAATTCATTCTAAAATTTCTCCAGAAATTTCTTCGATAATCTGAACGGTCTTTTTTTTTCAATAAATTCAAGTTTATTTTTCAGTTTTGTACTAATCCTAATATTAACATTTCAATTGTTGTAGTGATGAACTTTGTTTAAACTTAAAAATCACTTTGGTAAAGATTTGTGTGTTGTGTTCGGCCACATTGTGTTCGGCCAAAAATTGTGTTCGGCCACATGGCCCTCCATCTTCTCCCTGATTTTGATTTTAAATAGGGGAACTGTTTTGATCTCCATCTCACTGTACATATATCCATCTCATCGCTAAACAAAGAAATACGGCACCAAATTTGTCGCTTCTTTTTGTCAACATGCGTGCTCACTGCTGAAAAAAATCACAAAAATAATAAACAAACCAAATTCCTTTCCATTGCTTTGTTTTTGATGGGATGGAAATAGGAGCTATGAGATGAAGTGGCGAACCGTTCTCCTATGTGCTTACAAAAATTGAAAATTTAACTAATGAATCATGATAGCCTTATAGAGGCGTTAATTAAATATTAAATTTAGTGACCTTACTACTATGTACACTAATATTTACATCAAAAATTTAATAACCTAGATTGGAACTAGCGTCCTTATTGGAGCCTGATCCGAATGCAAGCAACGGACCCTAAACTTTTCTTTACACTCACCAAAGCGTTCATGTAAGGTTTTTATCCCGGCCAGACGGTGGACCTCGGATGTTCTTGTCCTGGGAGGGGTGTTGAGGATCATCATCAGGAATATGTTTTTGGACCCGTTGAAGTTTGAGGTGGTGGATTTTAGCGCAGCTCTCCCAAACCGGCATGCCGTATTCGATCATAGGGAGGATGATTTGCTTGTAGACAGCAAGCCTTTTTTTCAGGGACAATGACGACCGACGGTTGATCAAAGGGTACAGCAGTTTCAACAAGACGTTACACACACACATACACACGGACAGACAGACATTTCTCGCTTAACTTTTCAAAAGGACCTAAGTAACATTTTTTTTTCATGAATTAATTTGAGTACTGCAATCAAAAACTTTCATGTTTTTCAAATTAATTCATGAAAAAATGTTACTTAGGTCCTTTTGAAAAGATAAGCGGGATTTGTTCAGTTTGACGAGCTGAGTCGATTGGTATATAACATCATGGGTCTCCGAGACTTCTATAAAAAGTTCGATTTTGGAGTGAAATAATAGCCTTTCGGTACAACTTTGTTGTACGAGAAAGGCAAAAACCCAGAATAATCCACCTAGCGGTGATGGTGCCTTTCTCGTGTATTATAAAACAAGAAAACACATAAGCATTACAAGAAAAGCACATAAGAGAGGTTTTGACCTTTGATTGTACTTTAGGGAGATAGATTCAGCTATTTCCAACAATTCACATTTATGTGCGTTCATTTGAATGCATTGCAACAGTTTTTGAAAAAAAAAATTTTTCGATTTTGGAATTTTTTTTGGGAAAAATGGGGAAAAAAACAATGTTTTTTTTAATAACTCTGGAACGCAATGGCCGATTGGGCCAATTTTCAATAACAAAAAATTAGGCAAGATTTTGCGTCTGTTGCAAGCAAATCGGATAAGGGTAAGTACAAAAAAGTGTGTCTCACATTTTTTTGAACACACACACATACATGCATACATACATACACACATACAGACATCACCTCAATTCGTCGAGCTGGGTCGATTGGTATACAACACTATGGGTCTCCGAGCCTTCTATCAAAAGTTCGGTTTTGCAGTGATCCTATAGCCTTTACGTATACTTAGTATCAAGGAATGTAATTGTCGCTGAAAAATGCAAAAAACAAGCGACAAAAGAGAATAGCGATAACTCTTTGTCCTCATCTGCAGAGCATAAAGACATTGTTGCGCTTCATTTTATTTGCAACAAACATATGGAGAGATAATTGTTGTAAACTTTTCAAACTGCGATAACTTGTATATTTCAGAAGTAAAACACAAATCATGTCAACAAATGGTAAAGTGTATTGTGTATTCTGTTGCAGTTTGGGACAAACGCTTATTTCGAGTTGAGTTTGTCCCAACATTTACAAGAAAGGACAATGTTGCACGGTGTAAAAAAATGGATTATTATCGAAGTTTCATGTACCTCTGATTTTTTTTTCACAGAAAGTTAGGCAAGGTCATTAGAAATGAGGCACGGGGTGTTTTAAAATATTTCATCGGCGATTTTTTGAAAAAAGTGATTTTTATTGTTTTCTTCTCCAATATTCGGTATAAAAAGTCAATTGACAACTCAGCAAGGGATGAATCATAGTAATTAACACTCAAAATAGGAAATATACACATATGTAACATTTGTTTTTATAAAATCAATTTTTAAACGGATCAAAAATGTTGAAAAATAATTTGTTTCTGTATTTTGAGCGTTTTAGAAGTATTTTTAGGGATTTTTTTTTATTTTTGCATGAATCACAATCTGTTCCTGCAATTATCATCTATTTCCAGCCTTTATCCAGTTCTCTGGTCAATCTTGTATTTGTATTTTTTTTTCTTCGAACATTCGTACTAGATAGCCGGCCCATTGTCAGTCTGCCATACTTTATTTGATTCATAATATTTTCCTCTTGATACACTGTCTCATAGTTTCTGTGGTACACATCATATTTTACTTGAAAACCACAAAAGCTTCTCATGATTTCCATATTCCATGTCCGATAATGGCTACTGGATGAACTAAAGTTTTATATAGAACGAATGTCTTTTATGTATGTATGTTACGGAAGCTATGCTGCTGCTACATAGTGTCACATTTAATTCGTTCCATACCTGCGGGGGTTATCCATGCTTTTATGGGTAGTGAACTAGTTACTTACGTCTGAGAAGGCCATTTTCGCAGCAGCAATACGTCTTTCAACTTTACTGGAAACATCCCAAGTAATTATTATGGCTTTATAATATTCTTCAAGATAGCGATTTACTCTTTAAGTGTGCAATAAAACCATTATAAATACAACGATATTACTAGGGACCATTGTCCCACTTCAAGGTTACCTTCGGCTTACGTAATCAGTTCTAGGACCAATTTTACCTTTCGAATTTTACGAGTGGAAGGTGTTACGTACAATACTCAGTGAGAGGCCAGAAAAAAGCGTGTGGCGCATGAGTTACGAGCTGTATCATATGTTCAAAAAAGAAAATGTTTTCATAAAAAACGGCATTTCATAAAAAACGGCGCACTTCAGTGGGCAGGTCATCTAGCGCAAAAGTTGGAAGATGGAATTGTAGACATTTTATTTAACAGAGAACAGGATAGATGATAGATGGTGGAGATAGATGATAATTGCTGAAAAAAGAATGTAATTCACGCAAAAAATAACAAAAAAAAACACCTCGACTTAAGTCCACACCTCTGAACCCCGCTCGCCCAGAGACTTTTGGAACTATAGAAAATAGCCACCGTCCAAGTTCGTTGTGTGTCCAATTTTTTGCCAACTTTGAAGAGTACTCTGACGGACTAATGGGAAAAACTCGTTGCTCGAGAATTGTCTATCATAAACCTCACCTTTCTGTGCGCCCACCTTTGCCAGCGAGTCTGCCTTCTCATTGCCGTAGATTTAGCACTGAGAAGGGACCCAAACAAAGGTAATCTTGAATGATCTTTCGACCAAAACACGCATCTGCTCTCTTATGTTTGAAAGAAAGTAAGCTGCGTGCTTAACAGGTTTCATCGACCGGAGTGCCTCGATAGAACTAAGACTATCCGAGAAGATGAAATAATGGTCTACGGGCTGATTGGAAATTATCCCCAAAGCGAAGTTAATTGCTGCCAGCTCAGCAACATAAGCCGAACACGGTTCCTGAAGTTTTTGGAAAATGGTTGAAGTTACATTGAAAACACCGAAGCCAGTGGATCCGTTGATGCGAGAACCATCAGTGAAATATCTGTTGTTGCAATTGACATGTTCATATTTTTCATGGACAGATCGTATTCAACAACATCAAAGGCCAACATCAAAGTGAATTTAATCAAGTGTAAATTTTTCGTTAAAGAGTTGAATCATTTAGGACACGTCATTAGTGAGAACGGATTGAAACCTTGTTTGGATAAGATTTCCACTATAAAACAAGCAAAAGCGCCTCAAAATGCAGCCAAACTCAAATCATTCTTAGGTTTGATTAATTTTTACCACAAATTTATACCACGATTATCTTCCAAACTTTATCATTTATATAATTTACTTAAAACTGGAACCAAATTCATTTGGGATGAAAACTGCAATAAGGCATTCGAGGATAGCAAAGGCTCATTGGTAAATGCAGATTTTCTAGAATTTTACGATCCAAAGAAACCTATAGTTGTTGTTTCAGATGCTTCAGGATATGGTCTAGGAGGGGTAAATTGACGGAATTGAAAAACCCATATATTTTACATCATTCTCGTTAAACGGCACAAAAAACTACCCTATTATTCATTTGGAAGCGCTTGCCTTAGTGTATACGGTAAAGAAGTTCCATAAATTTTTGTTTGGGAAAAAGTTCCACATTTATACAGATCATAAACCACTAGTGGGAATTTTTGGAAAAGAAGGCAAGAACTCTATTTATGCTACAAGATTACAAAGATTTGTTCTTGAATTATCCATATATGAATTTGAAATAAGCTATAGACCAGCGGTTCTCAACCTTTTCTTGAGAGGTTATTCTTCGAACTTTTGCATTAATTGAGGTACAAATCCTCTTGAATGAATAATTCCGAGCCCTTTGAAGGGAAGCTCCTTTCAGCTTTTGAATCCCTTCGAAGTAGACTTCCACGCCTCTTGATTAGAGGATTCCGAGCCTCATGAAGGCGGTTTTCGAGCCACTTAAAAGGAGGCTTCCTTTGCATCTTAAAATGACGCTTCCAAGCCTCTTGAAAGAAGAATTCCGAGTCTCTTGAAAGGAGGCTTCCGAACCAATTGAAAATAGACTTCCGAGCGTCTTGAACGCAGGCTTCCGAGCCTTTTAAAATGAGGCTTACGAGCCTCTTGAAAGGAGGCAACCTAACCACTTGAAAGGAGGCTTCCGAACCTCTCGAACGAAGCCTTCTGAGCCTCTTGAAAGGAGGATTCTGAGCCTCTTGAAAGGAGGATTCTGAGCCTCTTGAAAGAAGGCTTCCGAGCCTCTCGAAAGGAGCCTTCTTTCAAGCCTCTTGAAAGCAGCCTTTCGAGCCTCTTGAAGGGAGGCTTCTGTGTCTCTTGAAAGGACTCTTCCAAGCCTATTAGAAGGAGGCTTTTAGGCCTCTTGAAAGGATTCTTTTGATTCTCTTGAAATAAGGCTTCCGAGCCTCTTGAAATGAGGCTTCCGAGCCTCTTGAAAGGAGACTTTTGAGCCTCTTGAAAGGAGGCTTTTGATCCTGGAAGGAGCTTTTTGAGCCTCTTTAAAGGTGGCTTCCGAGCCTGGAAGGAGGTTTTTGAGCCTCTTGAAAGGAGGTTTTTGAGCCTCTAGAAAGAAGGCTTCTGAGCCTCTTGAAAAGAGGCTTCAGAGCCACTTGAAAGGATCTTGAAAGGAGACTTCCGAACCTCTTGAAAAGTGGCTTCCGAGCCTCTCTAAAAGAACCTTCCGAGCCTCTTAAAGGGAGGCTTCCGAACCTCTTCGAAGAAGGCTTCCGAGCCTTTTGAAAGAAGGCTCCCCAGCCTCTTAAAAGGATCTTGAAAGGTGGCTTTTGATCCTCTAGAAAAGGAGCATTTTGAGCCTCTAGAAAAGAAGGCTTTTGAGCCTTTTGGAAGAATGCTTCCGAGCGTTTTGAAAGGAGGCTTTTGAGCATCTTGAAAGGGATTTTTGAGCCTCTTGAAAGGAGACTTCCGAGCCTCTTGAAAGGCTTCCGAGCCTCTTGAAAAGACGCTTCTGAGCCTTCTAGAGGGAGGCTTTTGAGCCTCTTGAAAGGATGCTTCTGAGTCTCTTGAAAGGAGGCTTCCGAGCCTCTTGAAAGGAGCCTTCCGAGCCTCTTTGGTTTTTGAGCCTCTAGAAAAGAAGGCTTTTGAGCTTCTTGAAAAGAGGCTTCCGAGCCTCTTGAAAGCAGGCTTCCGAGCCTCTTAAAAGGAGGCTTACGAGCCTCTTGAAAGGAGGCTACCTAACCACTTGAAAGGAGGCTTCCGAATCTCTCGAAACGAGCCTTCTGAGCCTCTTGAAAGGAGGACTCTGAGCCTCTTGAAAGGGGGCTTCCGAGACTCGTGAAAGGAGGCTTCTGAGCCTCTTGAAAGGATGCTTCCAAGCCTCTTACAAGTAGGCTTCTGAGCCTCTTGAAAGGACGCTTCCGAGCTTCTTAGAAGGAAGCTTTTGATCCTTTTGAAAGGATGCTTTTGAGCCTCTTTAAATGAATCTTCCGAGCCTCTTGAAGGAGGCTTTTGAGCCTCTAGAAAAGAAGGCTTTTGAGCTTCTTGAAAGGGAGGCTTCCGAGCCTCTTGAAATGAGGCTTTTGAGCCTCTTAAAAGGGATTTTTGAGCCTCTTGAAAGGAGGCTTCCGATCCTCTTGAAAATAGGCTTCCGAGCCTCTTGGAAAGAGGTTTTTCAGCCACTTGAAAGGAGGCTTCTGAACCTCTTGAAAACGGCTTCCGATCCTCTTGAAAATACTACCGTATTTTCCGTATCTCTTGAAAGGAGGCTTCCGAGCCTCTTAAAAGGAGGCTTCCGAGCCTTTTGAAAGGAGGCCTTCAAGCTGCTTGGAAGAAGGCTTCCGAGATGCGTAGAAGGATGTTTCTAATCCTTTTTGCAGCGAAGCAACCGAGCATTAGTGAAAAAAATTCAATTTGTTCATTCGACGTTTTGCTCGTTCGATCTTTTGTTCTGCAGCCCATCATACATTGTGCTGGTTGTGGAAGGCAGAATTCAATTGGGATTCATTGATCGCATTGCATATTATGATTATAATAAAATTTTTAAATAAAAATACACAATTATCAAAACTATATCAATGAGTTTTGATTGGAATTGTAATACGTCCGCCATTCCATTCTAGCTATTCCAAATGGATAGAAATTGATTGGATGAAAAATGGTACGGATTGTACAAAGGTGTTAAAAAAATAAGTGGCTATATTTGCTAGGTTTGGGCTTCCAGATGTTTTGGTTTCTGACGGAGGCCCACCTTTCAATGCTTTTGCATTTGTAAAATTTCTTAAACAGCAGGGAATAAATGTTCTTAAAAGTCCACCTTATAATCCGACTAGTAATGGTCAAGCAGAACGATTGGTGCGAACGGTAAAAGACGTATTAAAAAAGTTTTTATTGGATTCGGAGTACTCACATTTGGAAATAGAACATCAAATTAGCTTATTTCTAATGAATTACAGAAATAATTGCTTAACAATTGAGGGTAATTGCCCAACAAATATGGTATTTTCTTATAAGCCAAAAACCATCTTAGATTTGTTAAACCCAAAAAATCATTATAAAAACTTTTTATGTTCAAAAAAATTGCATGACACTTCAATCGACACTTCTGATCGACACTTCAAAGCAGACAGTTCAACTTATTTCAGTGCTTCAGAAAACCTACAACCAGACAATACACTGAGGACGTTGGTAACTCGAGTCAGTTGGTGTACGGTTGACCGTCCGTGACGAAAACCAAACTGTTCTTCGAGCAAGATGTTGAGATTTTCGACAGACTCAAGTAACCGGTGATGAATAGCTTTTTCGAATAGCTTGGATAATCCTGAAAGAAGGCTGATGGGACGATAACTTTTGGGGAAGGAAGGATCCTTCCCAGGCTTCCGGATTGGATGACTTTCGCTGACATCCAGTACGATGGGAAGTAGCTGAGCCGGAGACACTGATTAAAGATCAGTGAGAGGTGCCCAAAGAACGGAGCTGATTTTTCAGCGGCGGCACGCTTTCACGGATCACCAATTCTTGTGAATGGCTTTTAAAGCGCATTCCTTCCGTCTTTTTACTGGACAAAAAAACAAAGCAACTCCACTCCACAAAAAAGAAAACTTCCACTGGATGGACTCACTGGATTCTGATGGCTTACCGGCCCAGTCGTTGACCTACGTTGACCTCGAGCGGCGACGATGACGCCAAGCGCCTGCTTGGTCGATGGCGGTTGGCTTGCCCGTTCCAACAGCGGCGATTCAGCGATGGCGACACGCGGTTGGCGGTACGATGAAACGGACCAATTTCTGGACCCTGACCACGATGAGGTCCCCCAGGCCTCGCCCCCCAATTTGCTGACGGATCGTCCAGCTTCCAGCGGGTTGACGGTTGCTGGGAAGCCTTTCGTCCGTGGCGGGGAAGGAATTCGCACGCTTGGGTGCGAGTACGGTTGCTGCGAATTAAATAGCCAAAACGGGTTATACGATTGGCTTTAATTTAATTTTCGCACACAAATCCTGACCACACACAATTTACTTCTAATTTATTAGAAAAAACGAATAAACTACAGTCAAACCTCCATGAGTCGATATTGAAGGGACCATCGACTCATGGAAAAATCGAGATGTGGAGTAGCAAAACCTTGGAAAGCTCTTTGGAGGGACCATCACAGTAACCCAGAAAATATTTTTTAGTATGGAATAATTTGCTTCCATGAGTCGATATCGAGTCATAGAACATCGACTCATGGAGGTTTGACTGTAACAAACGCGCACACTTCCTATACACTTGCTGTTCACAGACGAAATGGGAGAATCTATGTTCCCTCAGATTAAGGAAAGTGAATCCCGGACAACCCTGAGATTAGCCATATCCGAAATTTCTTCGTGCACATTCGTGATTGCACAATTCCGAAGAATAACTCAGTGCGCTGGAGCTGCTGCCGTCCCTTTCCAACCTTTCGAGGCGACAAATAAACTCGCCTAAAGATTGGGCATTATGGCTTGTTGCCTATGCTAAGGGACAGTTAAACATTTAAACACTTAGAAAGGCATTTTCGCCCATTCACATATAGGTGTATACCTATAGAAGCAAATTTACTATTCACAAAATTCTGACAGTTACAACATGAGTAAAGACATCATTGAGAATGGCGTTCTATGCAGAGCTGGAGTAGACATATGATGGATGCCCACTGCGGGACGTCAAAATCGTCATCGGTGACATAAACGCTCAGGTATAAATCGGTCATCGGACCGGATAGTCTGCATGCCCGGCCGTATCGAACGACAACGGCATTAATTTTGCAGCATCCCGCGGAATGGTAGTCCGAAGCACTTTCTTCCCCCGCAAGAATATCCACAAAGCCACATGGAAATCACCTAATTAAGAAACGGAAAACCAAATCGACCACGTTTTAATCGACGTTTTTTCTCCGCCATCACGAACGTACGCATTTACCGCAGTGCGAATATTGAATCCGACCTCTACCTCGTTGCGGTATACATGCACTCAAAACTCTAGACGGTGTGCAACACGTGGCGAAGTCGATCGCTGCGGCTCAACATTGGGCGATCATAAGACGATAGACTACCCCAAGACTATATACGCTGCACTGGGTCATTACTAAGATTGGGGAAGATGAGATACTGCCGTAGGAGTGGATGAAAGGTGTCGTGTGCCCCATCCACAAAAAGGCCGTAAGCTGGATTTTAGCAACTACCGCGCTATCAAATTGCAAAACGTCGCCTGCAAGGTACTCTCCCAAGTTTTATGCCGCCGACTAACACCAATTGCAAGAAAGTTCGTGGGGCATACCAGGCGGGATTTATGGGTGAACGCTCTACCACAGACCAGGCCGTACGTCAGGTATTGCAGAAATGCCGCGAATGCAACGTGCCTACAACATCTATTCATCGACTTCAAAGCTATGGCAGCTAATGCACGAATAACAGATCGGGTGATGTGCGTAGTTCGAGTTCTAGGGGCATTTTCGAGTCCCTTCGAAACGCACAGAGAGCAATGGCAAGAGCATCAGACTGAAGAACGACGCTAACCGGTTTGGACTAGTCATCTACACGTCGTATATAAAGTACATGATAGGAAGAGGTTCGAGAGAAGACAATACCGATGACGATGCTCGTGGCAGACCAACGCGCACTTGAAGTTTTCGAAAGGAAAGTGTTGCGTATCCTCTATGGTGAAGTGCAGATGGCGGACAGTACGTGGAGAAGGCGATTGAACCACGAATTTCATCAGCTGTTGGATGAACCACCCATCGTTCACATCGCATAAATCGAACGACTGCGGTAAGCCGGCCACGTAGCCGTAGCCAATAATCCGATGAAAATGGTTCTCGACAACAAAATAAAACTAGATGGCGATCAAGTGGAGAACGATTTCCGGACTCTCCGCAGACTGCGTGGCTGACGACGTGCCGTTATGAACCGGGCTGAATTGAAAAGACTTTTATGCACTGCATAGGCCAATCTGGAAGGAAGCAGGGGCGTTGACATGATAGACTGACATTTCGACTTGTGGAGGAGTCAATTAGCGTGATATTAGGACAAACGGTTAGAACTTTATCGGCCCTGAAGTACATTAGTGCAATAGTTTCTTTTCACATCGATAAATGGCGAACCTAGTAGCTTATTAGTTTTGAGTTCGGGATTTCGAAATGGAGCCATGTCTCTGTGAATATAATGGCATCAAAATCACAAGACCACAGTGAATTGAATAGAGTGCTTATTTTTGTCCTCAATCTTTAATCATTTTGGTAGTTGACGGCGTGAGGAGGTAACGGTAGCGAAAAAAAATCAGTGAATGACTTTTCAAATGTGTTAAAAAACTACAATAAATCTGGGGATGTTACCAGGGGGAAAGACAGATGCATCAATAGAAGAGGCTTCACGAGCGGAAGCAGCTTCTAAATGCTGATGACTAGGCAGTAAGCTAGACGAGTATTTTAACCAACTAAGTTATGAAGGACTTTCGTTACCTTCCGCAACTTAGCGACTGAGTGGTGGTTACCACCAGTACATTTTTTGAATTTAATCTTTTACACACTGTGTATATGCGCATTGAGTTTTCAAACAAATCAATAAATTAACACTATTGAAAAAGCGATGTTATTCCAAAATGTCTCAATTCCATTTAAAATTAACTATGCTGGGCAGGAGGGGTCGAATTTCTCACTCACTCACGCGACAACAGATCACTCCACCAAGATTTTTGTTATGTACAGGTTATCCGACTTCGTCAGTAGATGGGAATAACCAGCGCGGAGGGGAAACATACATTTTCAGTGCAAAACGTAAACAAACGTCCATAATTCTTCTTTTATATATAAAAATGAAATGGTTGTGTTCGTATCCACATAACTCGAAAACGGCTGGATTCTTCAGCAGAAACATTCTTTATAGTTTCCGACGGGTTTATATGATATTTGAACGTGATATATCGTGAAAAACTAAAATTGTGATTCCTATGCGAACTTTGCATGGGCAATTCGGAACGCACATTCTCGCCTACTATGCAGGACAACGTCTGCCGGGTCAACTAGCTCCATACAAAAATCCAAGATGGCTGAGTTGGGGATATTGACAAGTCGGATAACCTGTATACATAAAAAAAATCTTGCACTCCACCATGCATTTTATCCGGTTAAATTACAGTGCGATAAACTCCGAAAAACTCCTGCGATAGTGCGAAAAATTGTTATCCTTCTTCCCATGTTTCGCGAAAATCAAATGCTGCTTACTTTGCATCTCCAAGCTGATTGAATCTGACTATGCGCCACGATAAGCAGAAGGTTCAATATGTAGTGTCTAGTTGGACGCTTTCGAACAAGGTTTACTTTCAGTGTAAACTTATTAATTGAATTGCCTAATTACTACCATGAATTTGTTTACTATTAATTATATGTGCGAACAGCTGTCAATTGACATGAAACGAATTGTAACGTCATGAAAAGATGATCTGAAATATACGAGTGATGAGCTGGGCTCATTCGCTATCTGAATCCCCAACTGGTTAGTTCATTTTTACTGTAGAAGAAACACATTAACTGGCGACGAGGTGAAACAAAAAAAAAAGTTTGGAAAGTTTTCTAGGAAATAGATCCGGTAAAGTGTTAGTGAAAAATTTGCCTGTTGGAGCGCTCAAGCACCTTCCCGGTTACTGGTAACCAGCACTGAAGAGGAATACCAAATCTCAGGAAGAGACCAGACCTGCAGCAAGGCCTTCATCGACACGGGCGCGGTGCATGTCGAACCATCTAAGAGCGGTCTTAGTGGTTTTGCTTATCCGGTGAAGTGAGTATCGAAGCCGGTAGCCATTTTGACGGCATTATTGTGCTCAAAAGTTGGTTTTTGTTGGTAGTGAATGGAAAAAACGGCGCAAGAAGCTAGTAATTGTTCTTAAAAAGAATTAATTAAGTTTGTGTGATTTAAATTGTTTGAACAAACAATACCTGCATTGTTTTAACGTTTGTCTTTTTATTTTATTATTCAGGATTGAAAAACAACTGCTAATTGGCACGGTTTCGGTGGAACGGAGTTTATTTTACACGACGGTTGAAGTTGACCACATTTTCGTTCGATCGCTAGTGATCTTTGCTTCCGCTGATTTGGCGATTCCGCAGGCTAACTGGCTGGTGTGGATTGTGATCCCGGTAAATTGGTAAGCTATTATTTTACTTATTACGGTTGCTGGTGAAGATGGCGTCGGCTGCATTAACCACTATTATGGAGCCATATCGGAAGGGAACATCCTTTACAGAATGGATTGAGAGATTAGGATCAGTATTTAGATTAAATAAAATTCAGGAAGCGGATAAAAAAGATTATTTTGCGACCTTGTGCGGTCCCGCTGTTTACAGCGAAGTAAAATTATTGTTCCCTAACACGGATTATGGCGACATTTCATATGACGAAATGGTAGCGAAACTCAAAGGCCGATTCGATAAAACCGAATCTGATATGATTCAACGTTTCAAATTTAACCATCGGGTGCAACAGCCTGATGAGACTGTAGAGGACTTTGTCCTCTCAGTTAAGCTGCAAGCGGAGTTTTGTTCCTTTGATAATTTCAAACAAAAGGCCATTTTAGACAGGATTATTGCCGGAGTTAAAGATAAGGCTTTACAGCAGCGTTTGCTTAGCGAGGAAAATTTATCTTTAACAAATGCAGAAAAAATAGTAGTAACCTGGGAAATGGCGAGTTCTAATGCAAGACATATGAAAGTGAATAGTTTTGAACAAATTGCTTCGTTAAAACATGGTGGAGCAAAAGGTACCGCTTACAAGAGAATTGCAGATAGTTTTGAATTAGCTAGAGCTTTAAATGACAGAGGATCAGTAAAGGATAGGCTCGGTTTTAGGCCATACAATAGAAACAAACAAGTTGACTGGAAAAGAGATAACAGTGGAAATCGGGGGGCTTATCAAGATCTTTGCGGTTTGAAAGGCCATTTAAAGCGCAAATGCTTCAAATTGAAAAACCTTAAGAGGGATACAGTGAAATTTATGGATACATGGCAAGCGGAACATAGCGGCAACGGAGCTACAGATGAAGCGACCATTAGTGGACTATTCAATCGCCTTAGGACAGACAAGTCAGACAGTGAAGACGAGGATTATGACGCAGGTGAATTGGAATGCATGATGGTTTCCTCTATCAATAAGATTAATAATCCGTGTCTAGTTAATACTTTAGTCGAAGGGAAGCATTTAACAATGGAGGTAGATTGTGGTTCATCCGTGTCCGTCATTGGCAAAAATCAATACAACCGCGTTTTTGATAAACCTTTGAGCAAAAGCAACAAACAATTAATTGTGGTAAACGGTAATAAATTATGTATAAAAGGAGAAGCAAATGTTATGGTGAAATTTAGAGGAAATTAGCTGATTTACAATTGTTGGTTATTGACTGTGAGAATGAATTCATTCCACTACTAGGGCGAACATGGCTTGATGTATTTTTTTCTAATTGGAGAGAATTTTTTTCCACTTCCTTGAAGATAAATAATTTGACTGAAAATGATGTGGACACAGCTGTGGTAAATTTAAAGCAGAAATTTCCTGGAGTTTTTAAAAAAGATTTTTCTTCACCAATAAACAAATTTGAAGCGGATCTAGTTCTTAAAAGTGAAACGCCGATATTCAAAAAAGCGTATGATGTGCCATATCGTCTACGCGATAAGGTGTTAAATTATTTGGATCGTTTGGAAAGGGAAGAAGTAATAACTCCAATTGAAACCAGCGAATGGGCATCACCTGTGGTCGTCGTAATTAAGAAAAACAATGACATTCGGCTTGTCATAGATTGCAAGGTATCAATAAACAAATTAATTATTCCACACACATATCCATTGCCAACGGTGCAGGATTTGTTTGCCGGTCTATCAGGTTGTAAAATTTTTTGTTCCTTGGATTTGGAAGGAGCCTACACCCAACTGTCCTTAACGGAAAGGTCCAGAAAGTTTATGGTTATAAACACAATAAAAGGATTATTTGTTTACAATAGATTACCACAGGGGGCTTCTTCTAGCGCCTCTATATTTCAGCAGGTGATGGACCAGGTTTTAGAAGGACTGAAATATGTGTATTGTTATTTGGATGATGTTTTGATTGCCGGAGTGGACTTTGATGATTGTAAAGAAAAGCTGATTTTAGTATTAGGAAGGCTAAATGACTTTAATATTAAAGTAAACTTGGACAAAGGTAAGTTTTTTGTTCCACAACTGGACTATCTGGGTCATGTTCTAAGTGGAAAAGGATTATCACCCTGCCCTGATAAAGTTGCTACAATACAAAAGGCAAAAATACCCCAAAATGTAACTGAGCTAAAATCGTTCCTTGGATTGATCAATTACTACAATAAGTTTATACCAAATTTATCGACAAAATTGTATTATTTGTACAACCTTTTGAAAAAAAATGTTAAATTTACATGGGATCAAAATTGCACCGAAGCTTTTGAAAGTGCCAAACGTTCTTTGCTAGGTGCAAATTTTTTAGAGTACTATGACCCCAAGAAACCAATTGCAGTTATAACGGATGCTTCCAGCTACGGATTAGGAGGGGTGATTGCCCACATTGTAGACGGTGTCGAAAGGCCAATTTGCTTCACTTCTTTTTCTTTAAACACAGCACAGAAATCATACCCCATTTTACATCTCGAGGCACTTGCACTGGTGTGCACCATAAAAAAATTCCATAAATATCTGTATGGTCAGGAATTCAAGATTTTCACAGACCATAAGCCTCTATTGGGTATATTTGGGAAATTGGGCAGAAACTCGATCATAGTTACTAGACTGCAACGGTTTATAATAGAGTTGTCTATATATGATTTTGAGATTATTTATAGGCCTTCGCATAAGATGGGTAACGCGGATTTCTGTTCGCGTTTTCCTTTAGAGCAAACTATACCAAGTGAATTTGGTCTTGAATATGTAAGAAGTATAAATTTCACCGGGGAATCCACTGGACTTTAAAGCGATTGCCAATGAAACAAACAAGGATAATTTCTTATTGGAGGTAATTTCATTTATGCAGAAAGGCTGGCCTGAACGTATGGATAAAAAGTTTTTAAATGTGTTTTCCAATCAATCTGATTTGGAAATGGTGGATGGTTGCTTATTGTATCAAGACAGGGTGGTTATTCCACAGAAGCTACAGAAGGACATTTTAAAACTATTGCATGTTAATCATAACGGAATGGTGAAGATGAAGCAGTTGGCTAGGAGAGCTGTGTATTGGTTCGGTATAAATAACGCAATAGAAAACTTCTCAAAAATTTGCGAAGTGTGTAACGAAATGGCAGTAGTTCCTAAGCCAAAAATAGAATCCAAATGGACTCCCTCCACTAAACCTTTCAGTAGAATACACATAGATTTTTTTCATTTCAGTGGGTATACATTTTTACTTATTGTTGACAGTTTCTCTAAATGGTTAGAAATAGAATTGATGAAAAAAGGTACGGATTGTGCTAAAGTGTTGACAAAATTGGTGGAGTATTTTGCAAGATTTGGATTACCCGATTTATTAGTCTCGGACGGAGGACCTCCATTCAACTCTTATTCCTTTGTGGGGTTCTTGGAAAAGCAGGGTATTAAAGTACTTAAAAGCCCTCCATACAACCCTGCTAGCAATGGTCAGGCGGAGCGGATGGTGAGAACAACAAAAGAAGTATTACTGGAATATGAGCTGGAGGATCAAATTAATTTGTTCTTATTCAACTATCGCAATACATGTCTGACGAACGATGAGGAATTCCCATCAGAGAAGATTTTCTCATACAAGCCTAAGACTATAATAGATCTTATAAATCCTAAGAAGCAATTCAAATATAACTTGGCTACTCAAGCCGACCTCTCTCATGATGTTGTCATGCCTACCAGTATTAGAGGGGATCCCATTGATCTTCTGGATAATCTGACAAGTGGCGACATAGTTTGGTATAAAAACCACAATCCCCATAACCCATCTAGATGGTTGAAGGCTATCTTTCTAAAACGTGTTTCTCGACATATATTACAGGTGGAAATTGAAGCGCGCGAACCACGGCTCATCGAACGCAAGTCAGACTATTTAATGATCCGAGTCCACTGGAGCGGCCAAACATCACGCTTCCTGTTCCCTGTATCCAAGATAACATGGCTCGAACGAGCAGCCTGCCGGTTACTGCCGGTGATGAGCAGAACGAAGATTGTGGGAGAGATCGCCCACTCAAGGAATCAAACGTAAACGCGTAGAGCAGTATCAGCCGGAGCAGACCTTGCGGCGATCGAAGCGCGTCAAGCAAACTAAAACGGACTCAAACTTTGTTTATTACAATTAATTAATTAAGACATTGGATTCATTTTGAAATCAAAGATTAGTTATGTAATACTATAATGATAGATCTCATTTTGAAAGGGGGAAGAACTTGTAGTGTCTAGTTGGACGCTTTCGAACAAGGTTTACTTTCAGTGTAAACTTATTAATTGAATTGCCTAATTACTACCATGAATTTGTTTACTATTAATTATATGTGCGAACAGCTGTCAATTGACATGAAACGAATTGTAACGTCATGAAAAGATGATCTGAAATATACGAGTGATGAGCTGGGCTCATTCGCTATCTGAATCCCCAACTGGTTAGTTCATTTTTACTGTAGAAGAAACACATTACAATACAGCAGTTTTTTCCATCGCTTCATGTGGTGGCGTGGTTATAGTGGGCGCTCTAAACATTTTAAAATTGTTTTGGGTTCGAATCCCGTTGCGGTCCTAAATTTTTGTAAATATGCTTGTAAAATTTATCTGGTGAGGCGAAGAGAAGGAAAATTTGTGGACCTGCCATTCTATCCGGATAAAAATGTTGTGTGAGAATACTTCCTTGCAAGGGACCACGAAAAATCACACTCCGCTTAATGGATTAATCGCAGATTTTTATTCATATGAGTGAGAGTTCCGAAGCCTGATGCTGGGTGAAATGCACCCCCCAAAAACGATGTTGTTTTAATTTTAGAAAAGCTGTAATATACTAAATGCTTTCGGATTTGCTGTCAAAGTAAACAGAATAATGTATGATTGAGAATAAATTTCTTTCTCTCGTATTATGTAAATTATCTAAAAATTTAACATTAGGTACCGTCATATCAATGACTCTAAACGAATGCTGCCGTTTCTTTTTTTTACAAAATGCAACCTTGAATAACATAAAACAAAAACATGTATAAAATAACTTACGAAATAAGGCATGGATAAATGCGGTATCAGTGCTTCCGTCGTCGATGGCCCATCAACGAGTTTAGGGTAGTTGGCGTTATTTCCAGTGGGTTGGCTTCCTCCTGCAGCTTGATACGGGCGAGCGCTTGCTTACGATCGGTGTAGTCGTACTTTTTCATCCAAATGCGAAGCCCCCACTCCATGACTAGGGTTGATGCTAAGAATTCCGTGTACTATAAAATTACAGTCAAAAAAATCTCGTGTTAGTCTCAGACAGAAGTTTTGGTGTTTTTTTTCTGGCAAATTGGAGAAAATTTTCTAACGTAATTTTACCATCCCACTTTGCTCCGCGGAATTGAACTGCTCGAGGCGAGAAATCATTACGTAGGTCTGCTGGTCGCTCAGAACGCTCGTAACTTCTTGCCAGTTGCACAGACTAGTTTCAAGCAACTCTCGTTCTGATTTATCCTTGTGCTCATCGTAGATTTCCTTAAGTTCTTCTCGGTAATCGACAAATGTCGCGTTAATCTCATCCGCCGACATTTCATGGCAATTTCTGTGAAATAAAATTAGAAATTATATGAATATTTGTCGGTCGTTCCTTTAATAGTACTACTACGGGTAGAAGAAAATAGCAAAAACAAATTTAACAAAAAATAACAAACCATTAATAAATGAATAACAGAATAGCAAAATCTGATGTTGGTTTGTTTGATATAGGGGAGCTGTTCCGTTTTTAATCTCACTGAACATATATTCATCTCATCGCAAAACAAAGTAATACAACACCCAGAGGCGACGCGTCCGCATGTGCAACCTGTGCACTGCACATGTTGCAATTTTATCCCCAACATTTAAACTCTAGATAGATTTCTTGTCTTTTCTAATCCAAGCATGTATTTGAATTATGTGCATTTGAAAGATGTTTCATGCAAATTTGACTATTAGATACATAAACGGAAAATATGCATGTTTTTTTATAGGCGGCATGTGATGTGAGGCAACCAAATGCTGCGATGGGGACGCGTTATATTTTTTCTCTACGATACCGAACCGACCCACCGACACCACATGTTGTATCAACACGGAACTTTCAGCCGAGAACGTTTTGTCATGCATCATATACTAGAGTGGCCCAAGCTTATATGTGAAAGTGAAAAGTCTGGAATTTCAAACCTTGCACCCTTAAATGACAGTTTGGGGGTCCCAGAAGCTACCCTGAAAATTTCAGCTCATTCCGTCCAGTGGTTGGCGTGCGCAAATGGCTCAAAGTTTGTATGGAAAAAGTGATCCAAATGTATGGGGAAACGCAACCGTTCAGTTTTTTTTCTTCTAGGTGGCGCTGTAGTCGACGGATTCCTGTTGTGGACAAAATGTAGACCCTTTTCTATATAAGGAAGCGACTGGTGAAGACCGGATGTAAATCCCTTTGAAATTGGCCAAGTTATAAGCATCCAAAGTCGAGGGTGTCGAGCGTGTCCTCCAGGGGTGTTTAAAATGAGAGCAACGTACCACCGACCATTGCGGCGGCGATGCAGGCGTATTCGGTGCCGTGCGAAATTAAATGCATGATTATCACGCCATCTCGCGAATTTTTATCCGATTGGTAAATACTTTCCGTGCTCTGTACAGTAGTGTAGCTAGAGAGGGAGGGGGTGACTTACCACTGAAGCCAACGAGCTGAAGTTTTTAAGGGGAGACAAAATTCATGAAATATTTGCAACGAGTTGTTTTCGGACATCGTGATGCCCGTTGCATCAATTTTAGAACGATATGATATAATCGTTACAGACAGAGGGACAGAAGGACAGAAAGACAGAGAGACCTGGGATATTATATAAGTTATATATTTTTCAAACAACAGTTTTAATGTTTATAGCATAATTTATTAACTGTATAAAACTATATAGGACATTGCGAATACAAAGTTATCAACAAAAAACACTTATACCTATATTAATTATTTATTTCAACTGCTAGGCCTTCCTTTATAACAGAGCGAGTGCAACCTGGAAAATTTTGCCTATGCTGTTGAACAACTTTGAGAAGATATTGAAGCTGTCATTTAAGGGTGCAAGGTTTGAAATTCAGGATTTCATGCATTTTGGGCCAGTCTAATCATACACGCATTATTTTGTATGTGTGGATCATCTGCTCTAACCGCAATCGGCGATGTATAGGTAGTCAAAGCGTTCCTCGCAGGCAGTGCACGGTTGGGGCAGCAGGGACAGCAGGGACAGCATGATGTCCAAGGGCTTGACGACCCCTCCCCAGCTGTCTGCGAGTCAGGGAGAACTGCCTAGGGCGTGGTGGGATTTAGCAGTGGGCTCTGCTAAAATCCCTCCCAAAAAACCACAAGTGCCCGTAAGCGGACTCTATCAAAGCGACTGTGTGCCGCTTCAAAAGCACAAGCCCAGGGAGGGAGTGCCAACTGGCATGTGGAGTGTCCCTACTTCGGTAGGGTAGTGCGTGAGCTGCTTCGGCAGGGAGTGAGTGATCTGTTTGTGCTGAGGCAGGGGGGTCATAGCGAGTCGCCGCCGCTATGGCAGCCTCGAAGCGCAGCAGAAGTCTGAGTATGGACTGCACATGCTAAGGTAAGAGTGTCGTAGCGTTGCTACCGCTATCGACACCTCGAGGCATGGCAGTGGAGTGTTAGAATAAGTTGTGGAGTGTACCTACTTCGGTAGGGTAGCGCGTGAGCTGCTTCGGCAGGGAGTGAGTGATCTGGTTGTGCTGAGGCAGGAGTGTCATAGCGTGTCTCCGCCGCTATTGTCACCTCGAAGCGCAGCAGAAGTCTGAGTATGGACTGCACATGCTGAGGCAGGAGTCGAGGGACCTATCGACACCTCGAGGCATGGCAGCGGAGTGTTAGAGTGAGCACCCGAAAAGGGTCACATGGAGCGAATGGTCTTTGGAGAAGCTGCTTCGGCGGCAGGGTAGCAGTGGGTTGTACCCACACACCTACAGTTGTGCACATGTGGTGCATGGGGAGTGTCCCTGCTTCGGCAGGGTAGCGTGTGGTCTGCTTCGGCAGTGGTGTGATTGATCTGCTCGTGCTGAGGCAGGAGTGTCGTAGCGTAATATCTGTAGGCCCAGGCAGTTACCGCTATTGACACCTCGAGGCATGGCAGCGGTGCGCCCGGGAGAGCATCCAAGTAAGACTCAAATGGAGTGAATGGGGTGCGAGCACCCAAGTCAGTCTCGCGTGGGACGAGTGCCTGTGTGAGCGATAATGAGTGAGTACGCTTAGTACTGCCGTCCCCCCAGAAGTAGTACTGCGAGGTAGTTCCTGGGGGAAACGATGGTGGAGCCCAAGGGAGTTTAGTCGGTATTACCGGTATGGTCGAGTCCGACACTCCAGTACACTTCCGTGTGGTAGTTTGGCAACTACAATGCACGTGTACTGGGTTAGTGTGTAAATGCATTCTCCTTGAAAAAAAAAAAAAAAAAAAAGGCAGTGCACGGTTTGGTGCCTATCGAGAACCGGTTCAAACAGCGCATGCGCGATTCAGTGAAGAGGGCGCGATCGGAACAAAATCGAAAGAGAAGAGTGAAGCGCGCGCATTTTTGCTCCCTCAAAGCGTTCCATGACGAAAGTTCCGCTTTGTATAAGCAACGCGAAGCAAAAGCGCTTTTGATATTTTAAGCTATATCTGGAATAAGGGCGAATGTCGCAAGAGAGGATTCTCTTCGTCGACTTCCCCTCTTTTAAATAAAAGTGACAAGCAGCAGATTTCTTTTTGGTTTATCCCCTCAGAACAATAGAAAACAATGCAAACTTGCATTCTGAGGTGATAAGCTGCAAAGAAATCATCTGCTTGTCACTTTTATTCAAAAGAAGAGAAGTCGACGAAGAGAATTCTCTCCTGCGACATTCGCCCTTTTACCAGATAGAGCTTGAATTTGATGTTAAAATATGGGATGGCCCGTTTACACATCCACTAATCCTGACGACAATGTACTGTCCGATAATACTAACGCGACATTAGCTCAATTTAAACAGAAATTGTCATCTGCTAATAAGCGCAATAATTATTTATTTATTTAATCAGACTAAGGCCGAAGTGGCCTGTGCGGTATATAAGAGTCTTCTCCATTCGGCTCGGTCCATGGCTACACGTCGCCAACCACGCAGTCTACGGAGGGTCCGCAAGTCATCTTCCACCTGATCGATCCACCTTGCCCGCTGCGCACCTCGCCTTCTTGTACCCGTCGGATCGTTGTCGAGAACCATTTTCACCGGGTTACTGTCCGACATTCTGGCTACGTGCCCGGCCCATCGCAGTCGTCCGATTTTCGCGGTGTGAACGATGGATGGTTCTCCCAACAGCTGATGCAATTCGTGGTTCATTCGCATCCTCCACGTACCGTCCGCCATCTGCACCCCACCATAGATGGTACGCAGAACTTTCCTTTCGAAAACTCCAAGTGCGCGTTGGTCCTCCACGAGCATCGTCCAGGTCTCGTGTCCGTAGAGGACTACCGGTCTAATTAGCGTTTTGTAGATTGTCAGTTTGGTACGGCGGCGAACTCTATTCGATCGGAGCGTCTTGCGGAGTCCAAAGTACGTACGATTTCCAGCCACTATGCGTCTCCGAATTTCTCTGCTGGTGTCATTTTCGGCAGTCACCAGTGAGCCCAAGTACACAAATTCTTCTACCACCTCGATTTCGTCACCACCGATGCAAACTCGCGGTGGGTGGCTCACATTGTCTTCTCTTGAACCTCTTCCTATCATGTACTTCGTCTTCGACGTGTTGATGACTAGTCCGATCCGCTTAGCTTCCCTCTTCAGTCTGATGTAGGCTTCCTCCATCTTCTCAAAGTTACGTGCCATAATATCTATGTCGTCGACGAAACCAAATAGCTGGACGGACTTATTGAAAATTGTACCACTCGTGTTAATCCCTGCTCTTCGTTTTACCACAGACAAACAGACGTAACAGTTTGAACATTTTTCAGAAAAATCCATCGCCCAACTCCTCTACCACCATCTTGCGAGCATGTTGCACGAAACAATGTTTCGTATGACATTGTCACCAGAAGGCGCTGGAGTGAAATGTCAAACTCGAAGGATTACGACGCTAGCGCCTCTAGTTGTGAAACGCGCAATCGATCAAATTCAAATTGATCGTTGAAGTCATGGTCGATGGAAATTTCTCTAGTGTTACGTCTGTTTGTCTGTGGTTTTACCCCTTCCAAAGCGATGTTGAATAACAAACACGAAAGACCATCACCTTGCCGTAACCCTCTGCGGGTTTCGAGGGACTCGAGAATGCCCCTGAAACTCGAACTACGCACATCACCCGATCCATCGTCGCTTTGATCAACCGTGTCAGTTTATCCAGAAAACCGTGTTCGTGCATTAGCTGCCATAGCTGGTCCCGATCGATTGTATCATATGCGGCTTTGAGGTCGATGAATAGATGATGTGTGGGCACGTTGTATTCGCGGCATTTCTGCAGTACTTGGCGAATGGCGAACACCTGGTCCGTGGTGGAGCGTTCGCCCATAAAACCCGCCTGGTACTGCCCCACGAACTCCCTTGCAGTTGGTGCTAGTCGACGGCATAAAATTTGGGAGAGTACCTTGTAGGCGGCGTTCAGCAATGTGATTGCGCGGTAGTTGCTACAATCCAGCTTATCGCCCTTTTTGTAGATGGGACACACGACACCTTCCATCCACTCCTGCGGCAAAACTTCCTCCTCCCAAATCTTGGTAATGACCCAGTGCAGCGCTCTAGCCAGTGCCTCACCACCGTGTTTGAAAAGCTCTCCTGGTAGTTGGTCAACCCCAGGGGCTTTGTTGTTCTTCAGCCGGCCAATCTCCTCCTGGATTTCCTGGAGATCCGGAGCCGGTAGAATTATGTCCTGCGCGCGTTCTCCCAGGTCCATCACCATACCGCCATCTTCGTCTGCCACATCGCCATTCAGGTGTTCTTCGTAGTGCTGCCGCCACCTTTGGATCACCTCACGCTCGTTCGTAAGAAGGTTCCCGTTTATGTCCTTACACATATCAGGCTGTGGCACGTGGCCCTTACGTGAACGGTTCAACTTCTCATAGAACTTTCGTGTGTTATTAGCGCGGTACAGTTGCTCCGTTTCTTCACGGTCTCGATCTTCCTGCTGGCGCTTTTCCTCTGGAAAATCGAGTTTTGTCTGTTCCGCGCCTGTTTATATCGTGCCTCGTTCGCCCTCGTGCGGTGTTGCAGCAATCTCGCCCATGCTGCATTCTTCTCTTCCACTAACTGCTCACATTCGCCGTCATACCAGTCGTTTCTCTGATCCGGGGGCACCGTGCCAAGTGCAGCGGTTGCGGTGCTACCAATGGCGGATCGAATATCTCTCCAGCCATCTTCAAGAGACGCTGCGCCTAGCTGCTCTTCCGTTGGAAGTGCCACTTCCAGCTGCTGCGCGTATTCTTGGGCTAGTCTACCATCTTGTAGCCGCCCAATGTTAAGCCGCGGCGTCCGACTTCGACGCGTGTTGTACACCATAAGCGCAATAAAGCCTGTTTATAAATACGCCTATTATATTAGACATTGAAGTACCCTACAATATTAACATATTGTAAACGCATAATTATGAAACGGGTCAACATTTTTTAAGAAATTTATTTTTAAAGGTTTTTTTTTTCGAGAAATCCAATATATTTAGTTAGGAAGGGGGTAAGTCAAATGTCAATGGTCATGGTCCACAAAAAATTATGATTTTTCTTATGAGCAAGTTTCCATGCTGATGGACGGAGAACTTCTCGACATCTGTCCAATCTAGAATATTGATTACTAGGGTAAAATGCCCAATAGTGGACCCCCTAGTAGCGAAATTTTGCTCTTCCTGTCAAACGGCTTAAACATTTTCAAAATATTAACTCTGCTTGATGTCTAACAACAAGCTCTGCATTCCCTCTTCACGATACATACATAAAACACCCAAATACACGACGTTATTCGTTGAAATTACAATTTTAAAGTCTAACTGAATTCGCCCTATAGTAGACCCCCTGGGGGTCCATAATAGGAAATTGCTTCCCTATAGTCGACACTTCATTTGATTTTCATGTCCCGTTTCGGGACGTTCTTCTTCCCTATTATGGACCCCCCAAAATTTTCCTATAATGGCCACTCTCGTGTTTATTTTTTATAGAATTGTAAAAAATCATCTAATTTGACTTTCCATAGCATTTCCAGCGCATGTAATCAAATCATAGGACTGTAAGGTAGGTTCTCCCGATAGAATTTCATAGCGAAATGTTGACATTGTGCAGTAACAATGCAAAAATGGCTGGAGGGTCCACTATTAGTTGGGGGTCCACTATTGGTCACTTTACCCTATGTCTGGAACTTGATTATGCATATGTACAACATGTGATAGATTTAGTTCGGAAAAGGTATTGGAGGTAACCGCCCCTTCGGTGGGGTTTGATCCCACGACCCCAGTTCGCATGACAGGTGCTTTCCCTACTAAGCTACGAAGGACCTCCGTCGTCCACCGCAGCTTAGCGGGTACTGATGAAACCAAATTCCCAGCACCAGGTACCAGCCGATCTCTCGCAATACATTTTCAGAACTAACTCTCTCAATTTTTTTTTTGTACACATCATGTCAACCAAGTAGAATGAGTATTTAGTATTGTCCGGCTCCTACACACTTGCTTCATCAGCAACGGCGCTCAATGAAGTAGGGTTGTGTGAGGTTGTGCCAGTTTGGTCGTCAGATCCCAACACGACCACACAAGCGAAGAGAGATCGCCACTCGAGATCAGTACATTCAAAGTTAATTGCCTATATGCCGGGTATTAAGCCACCCGGAGTGGAAATTAATTACTATGTCTGAAACTTGATTATGCATATGTACAACATGTGATAGATTTAGTTCGGAAAAGGTATTGGAGGGTAACCGCCCCTTCGGTGGGGTAGCTTAGTAGGGAAAGCACCTGTCATGCGAACTGGGGTCGTGGGATCAAACCCCACCGAAGGGGCGGTTACCCTCCAATACCTTTTCCGAACTAAATCTATCACATGTTGTACATATGCATAATCAAGTTTCAGACATAGTAATTAATTTCCACTCCGGGTGGCTTAATACCCGGCATATAGGCAATTAACTTTGAATGTACCAGAATATTGATCAAAGATATAAATTGTTAATAGAATAATTATTAATTGAGAAGAGTAAAGGGCTATGAACTTCATTGTTCTCTCTTTTCTGATATGACATGCTAATTACAAATTATTATTAGAGCCTTTGCATGATTGATATATTTCAATTTCCTTTTCTGTATTTAATACTTCGTCTCATTTTACGAATAACTCAAATTAGAATTGAAAGTGCCAGCTCAATAATTTCCGAATAGATATATTGCTTATTTGTCACATTGGAAACGATTCTGATGATAGTAATTTTTAATCACTTTGAAGCTTAGTTAAGTTTGAGTTAATTCAGAAATTAAGAGATAGCTAAGAACCAATTAGATGCAACAAAATAAGCAAACATATTGAGATACGCGCTGGAAAATAATTTGTTTTTTTCTTGTGCAACAAAGTTGGCTATCATTTCACTCCAATATTGAACTTTTTTTAGAAGGCTCAGAGGCCCATAGTGTTATATACCCAGCGCCGTAGCGTGTGGTTGGCCAGGTTGGCCCCCGCCAAGGGCGCCAGCCTCAAGGGGGCGCCAAAATCACTGTTTGCTCTATAATAAATAGAACAGTTTTATTACTTAAAGGCCATGTAATAAGCAAACCGACTATTGGTTGGTCCAAAAATCTATAGGTATATGGTAGATGCGTAATCTTGATGGAGCAAACAAAGAATATTTTCCATTATTTCACATCTACATGCTAAATGGATTGGTTTTAGTTTTGACTGCTATTCAGGATTCTCATGGACCTCTGGGATCGGGTTGAAGGAGCCAATTGAATAAGAAAAAATCTGAGAGTATCTTATTAAGTTATTTGAAAATCAATTTGTTTGATATCCACATTGCGATTGGAAAAATTTTTGGTCACTATTATGGCCAGCGAGAGTTTTTCGGAATTGTAATGTTTCAGCATTGTGGAGTGAATAGTGAAGAAATGATTCAGTTTTTCCATGTGGGTTCCTTCAAATGAATACGTCTACAAATAAGCGATTGAACAAATTCCGAGGGCCCTTTTGCTCCTATGATTGATATCAGGAATCCTCCAGGAATTCTTCCTACAGTTCTTCCAGCAATTCCTCCAGGAATCCCTTCTTCCGGTTGTTCCTCCAAGAATTCCTTCGTTAGTTCCTCCAGAAGCTCCTACAGGAATTTCTCCAAATGTTCCTCCAAGAATTTCTTTGAAAGTTTCTGCCAGAATTCCTCCAGAAGTTTCTTCGGGAATTCATTCGGAACTTTCTCAAGTTATTCCTCCGGAAGTTCCTTTAGCAATTCCTCAGGAAGTTCCTCGAGGAATTCTTCCAAAAGTTCCTCAGGAATTCCTCCGGAAGTTCATCCAGAAATATATCTGAAAATTTCTTCAAGAATTCCTAAAAAAGGTTCTTAAGAAATTCCTCCGGAATTTATTGCAGGATTTCATCCAGAAATTTGTTCAGACTTAATTTCCGGAAGTTTATCCCCCAATTCCCCCGGAAGATCGTCCAGTATTTTTGCAGAATTTGCTCAGGAAATCTTTCAGAAGCTCCGCCAGGAGTTCCACTAGGAGCTACTCCAGAAATTCATATAAGAATTCCATTAGATTATTTTACAGATACAAGAACTTTGAATATTTTAATAATTTTAATATATAAATATTTTAATAATTCCTTTTGAAATTCACTTACTTAGAATTTATCTATACCCATCTACCATCCAGCTCTCGAGAATTCTACTGGAAATTCCTCCAGGTATTTCCCCCAAAAAATTTCCAAGAACTTTACTTGAAAACGTTTAGAAATGCTCAAAAGTTCCTTAAGGATTTATTCTACAAAATTCAGATATTAAGGGGGTTATTTCTACAGAAAATGTTACAACAATTCTTCCGAAAATTTCTATAAAAACATCTTTGTATGTTCTTATAAGAATCCATCCGGAAATTTCTCATCAAATCCGGATAATCGAAATGTCGGAGCAAAAAACGTATTTATTAATACTTATTAAAACTGCTTTCGCCGGAAGACTCCAGTCTTAAAAGTACAACTTCAGTCATTAACTCTTATATGGAATATTACTAGGTACCCATATCCAAACATTACTGCCGTAAGTTCTCCAGGTAATCCCCAACAGTTTGTCAAGAAATCAACCAAATGTGGGCTTCCTGGCCGTGCGGATAGCGACGTCAATCGTCTAGATGTGTGTGTTATGGGGTGTGGGTTCGATTCCCGCCCGGTGAGGAGGAAACTTTTCATTATAGAAATATTCTCCACTGGTCCACTGGGTGTTATGTGTCATGTCCGTTGTCTCATGCTATGTGTTAAGTGTTCAGTCTGTACGACCTCTGGTGGAAGACGGTGTCCCCGTTTTTCTTTTTTTAAACCTTTCTGGATTTTTTTCCGCTAAATTCCTTCTGGAACTCACCCCAGAATATCCTAAAGAATCTACCCTGGAAATTCTCCCAATTTTTCTTCCACGAGGTCTTAAAGGAGCTCTCCCAAAAAATATATCCGGTAATATCAGCGAATTTACTTCAAAAATTCTTTTTAGAAATTCCTCCATGAATTTCATGAATGGTGCCGGAATACTTTTTTCAAAAGAAGAATTTATTTGTTTAATAAAAATAAAATAAAACTCAATCCCATCTTCTTCGTAATATACTTTAGAGATGGCCGTAAAAAGTTTCAGCAATTTTAATGAGATTCTAACCCGGCTCTACAAGTTTGCTTATTTGCGTCATTTTGTTCAAGCCTTCTATGTGTATGTAAGGTATCAGGTTCCACTACATCTCTGAATATTGAACGCTATTTAAAGCACGTTTGAATCATTAAACTTTTTTGTTGGCATGAGATTCAAATTGCTTTCCAAATATAACATTTTAGCGTTTGATTTCTCTTAGTAGAAGAGGGGCGCCCAACAAACGATTCGCCAAGGGCGCTGGGAGTCCACGCTACGGCTCTGTATATACCAATCGACCCAGTTCGACGAACTGAGTAAATGTCTGTCTGTCCGTGTGTATGTGTGTGCGTGCACATGTGCCATAAAAAACATTAGCCAATTTTTCAGATAGTAATTCTAAACCGATTCTCTTACAAGTTACATTCGACAGAGAATAAAGCGTAGTGAATCACTATTGAATGTCATAACGATTGCGCATTGTAAAGAAAAATCTAAATATTAAAATAGTTATGAAACATAGTAATTAATTTACAATGTTATGAAAACTCATATGTCAATATGTACGTTATGTGGAATATATTGATTTGGAAAATGTATTGGAGGCAGGGCCTGATTTAAGGGGGGCCGGGGGGGCCATGGCCCCGGGCCCCCACAAATCTTATGTACCAAAACCAACCTATTTTGTACATTTTGGGGCCCCCACATACTGTCGGCCCCGGGGCCCCCTTCCGGCTAAATCCGGCCCTGATTGGAGGTAACCACTTTCCCTTCGATGGGACTCGAACCCATGACCCTACAGTACGCTAGACTGGTGCCAACTAAGCTACGAAGGCCTTCGGCCTAGCGGCTACTAAACGAGCTCGAGATTCCGAAATTGGACGCTTAGTCAAATCACTCGCAATCCATTTCTCAAGCCAACACTTCCACACGTATTCACATATGAGTTTTCATAACATTGTAAATTAACGTCCAAGTCGGGTGGTTTAATCCTCGGAAATAGGCAATTAACTTTGATTGAACTGAACCTGAGTTGCGTGCTCTTGCCTACGCAATGCGGTCGGGTCTGAGCTTGACGACCGACTGGTCCGACCGATAGCTTACACAACCTCACTTGATCAGTACAGTTGCTGATGAAGAATGTGTATAGCCGCCAGACATTCTAAATACTCACGCTCCTCTAATGTGGACCTGTACTGCCGTTCGTAATGGCATAGAAGATAATACGACTCGATACAATCGGCAACGACCTAGGCGACGAATAAAGGATCCCGATTGGAAGCTTGGAACATGGAACTGCAAGTTGCTAGGCTTCGCAGGATGCGACTGGATAATCCACGATGAATTACATCCCCGCAACTTCGACGTCGTAGCGCCAGCCAAATTGACCAAATTGACCACGTTCTAATCGACGGTAAATTCTTCCCCGACATCACGAACGTACGCACTTACCGCAGTGCGAATATTGAATCCGACCACTACCTCGTTGCAGTATGTCTGCGCTCAAAACTTTCGACGGTGTACAACACGCGTCGGAGTCGTCCGCCGCGGCTAAACATTGGGCGGCTACAAGACGGGAGACTAGACCAAGACTACCCCGACCAGAAGGTCATATCAAAATTATATCATCATATGTTATTATGTTATACAAAATTTTTATAACAAAATTTGTTAGAAATATGGTGCAGGATGTTGTTAAAATATCTAAATTTCTATCAAAAATTACACTACTCGAAACAAAAAACTATCAAATTTTGTTACAATTTTATCATAAAATACATATTTTGTTAGAAATTTATAACAGAATCAGATACAAAATATATTGTTTACTGTGCATTTAGATTTTTTACAGGTCGTGATAGGTCTCCAGATTGTGATCAACAATTAGAAATATTTTTTTTTCTGAACAAGAATATTTTTCAAGAACATGAGACTAAAAACATTACAAATTAGACAACTTTTTCAAATTATATCAGCGTTTGTGATATCTATGGCAGTGGACTTTTGTTACATCTATTTTAATTGCCTACTGTTGGGCAATTCGGTATTAAGCATTTTTTAAATCTTATTATGTTAAAATCCTGTTACAACATTTGACAGATAATGGCTACTAAGAACAAAATTGTATCAAAATAAGTTATAAAGATCACAATATGTTAAAATTATGTTAAGTTTTAGTTATGCTCTTCTAGTCGGGGCGCTAATAACGCACGAAAGTTCTATGAGAAGTTGAACCGTTCACGTAAGGACCACGTGCCACAGCCCCATATGTGTAAGGACATAAACGGGAACCTTCTTACAAATGAGCGTGAGGTGATCCAAAGGTGACGGCAGCACTACGAAGAGCACCAGAATAAGGATGTGGCAGACAACGGTGGCGGTATGATGATGAACCTAGGAGCACGCGCGCAAGACATACGACTTCCGGCACCGAATCTCAAGGAAATCCCGGAGGAGATCGGCCGGCTGGAAAACAACAAAGCCCCTGGAGTTGACCAACTACAAGGAGAGCTGTTTAAACACGGTGGTGAGGCACTGGCTAGAGCGCTGCACTGGATAATTACCAAGGTTTGGGAGGATGAGGTTCTGCCGCAAGAGTGGATGGAAGGTGTCGCGTGTCCCATCTACGATAAGCTGGATTGTAGCAACTACCGCGCAATCACATTGCTGAACGCCGCCTACAAGGTACTCTCCCAAATTTTATGCCGCCGACTAACACCAATTGCAAGAGAGTTCGTGGGGCAGTACCAGGCGGGACACGGTTGATCAAAGCGACGATGGATCGGGTGATGTGCGTAGTTCGAGTTTCAGGGGCATTCTCGAGTTCCTTCGAAACCCGCAGAGGGTTACGGCAAGGTGATGGTCTTTCGTGTCTACTATTCAACATCGTTTTGGAGGGAGTAATACGAAGGGCAAGGATTGACACGAGTGGTACGATTTTCACGAAGTCCGTCCAGTTATTTGGTTTCGCCGACGACATTGATATCATGGCACGTAACTTTGAGAGGATGGTGGAAGCCTACATCAGACTGAAAAGCGAAGCTAAACGGATTGGACTAGTCATCAACACGTCGAAGACGAAGTACATGATAGGACGAGGCTCAAGAGAGGTCAATATAAGCCATCAACCACGAGTTTCTATCAGTGGTGACGAAATCGAGGTGGTTGAAGAATTTGTGTACTTGGGCTCACTGGTGACTGCCGATAACGATACCAGCAGAGAAATTCGGAGACACATAATAACAGGCAATCGTGCGTACTTTGGACTCCGCAAAACGCTTCGATCGAATAGAGTTCGACGCAGTACCAAACTGACAATCTAAAAAACGCTTATTAGATCGTTAGTTCTCTACGGACACGACGATGCTCGTGGAGGACCAACGCGCACAGGGAGTTTTCAAAAGGAAAGTGCTGCGTACCATCAATGGTGGGGTGCAGATGGCAGACGGTACGTGGAGGAGGCGAATGAACCACGAGTTGCATCAGCTGTTGGGAGAACCATCCATCGTTCACACCGCGAAAATCGGAAGACTACGGTGGGCCGGACACGTAGCCAGCATGTCGGACAGTAATCCGGTAAAAATGGTTCTCGACAACGATCCGACGGGAACAAGAAGGCGAGGTGCACAGCGGGCAAGGTGGATCGATTTGGTGGAGGACGATTTGCGGACCCTCCGCAGACTGCGTGGTTGGCGAAGTACAGCCATGGACCGAGCTGAATGGTGAAGAGTTTTATGTATTGCAAAGGCCACTCCGGCCTTATTCTGGTAAATAAATAAATTGTGTCAACATTACTTTCTATTTCAGGTTTAAAGTAAGATAATGAACCTTCGCGATAGTGTTGTTTTGTGTATGCAGAGAAATATTATTCAAAACAATCCACTTAGGATTTCAGTAGAACAGTTTACATTAACAAATGGCCAAGTCTTCTAAATTTCGGCTAAATAAATCATAGTTGTTGATATATCTGCAATAGTATGTGGTTCTAGTATTTAAGCTCCACGAATACCAATTTTTACAGATTTATTTCCAAACATGGATTACTTAATAAATACCCTGACACGATTTGCATTTTCGGTTCCTGATTTAGTATTACCACGTATCACTCTAATAACCAAAAGCTTTCGAATGAGTTTAAATTGGTATCAATGGTTCATATACGCTCAATAAAAAATATTTGTGTTCGAAAAAATAGAGAAATACATTCAGTGACGGAAAATTTTCACTTGCCCCACTCGTGGTAAAAAACATGCCAGTCAATTTTTTTCAAATTTTTTGATGTTCGTATCAATATTTCTGTGGCTGGAATTCAAAACTACAATGAAAACCAACTTGATAGGTACTAATTTGAATATGTTATGAAAACCATTATAAATAATATTCGTACACGAATTGAAAGTTTCGATAGTTTATCGTAAATAATCTTGGGTTTCAATAAAATTGACAAATTGCTGGAGAGTTTTTGAGTTTTGAGTTTTTACATCTCCAAAATCCATCGAAAGATAAAGGCTCTATTACCGTTTAAAATCTTACATGATTTAGTGACCCCAATTCTAGATGCTGATTTGACACCCAATACCTTCGGATAAGACGTTGTCCAACGTCAAAAACCCACACGTTTTTAAAAGCAAAAATCTTAGGAAATTGATAAATAAAATTTATGTTTGTGTTAAGAAATAACTATTCGCTATAGGGGAATCCCCATTCAGGGTCATAAGTCAAATAAAGGTTATGTGTGTTTCCACATACATGCCAGGCAAATTCATAAACTTTTATGTTAGCCACACATAAATACAATGAATGCATTTTCGGCTGTGTAAGATTTTTCAGACTTGTCAAAAAATACTCCTTACGTTAGTACGCTTTTTATACCGAAGTTGGATTTATCTCCAGACACAGGCAACTTTCCCAACTTCGGAAGTAGTGCGCTGGATTCATCTAAAGATGCGCTAAACAACGCATCAATTAGTTTGACAGATAAAACTTCGGAAGAAAGTTCGTTTCGAAAGTCCCGACTTTCGAATTCTAATTTGGTGCTACGCCAACAATATTATTCGAAGACATTTGAAGCTGGGGCCTCATGGTCCAATGCACCGAATGAACACAATGACGTTTGAGACGGGCGCTGTTTACTAAAAATGAACACTTGCATGAACTCGATGAATGAAAAAGTATTCATTCTTAGTAAACAGCGCCCGTCTCAAACGTCAATGATGAACTCGGTGCATTGGACCATTGCGCATCTCCTTTCGACAGCTCTTTCGTATGACAGTTTGCATGGTTTGCTCGTTTCGAGTCGAGGTGCGCAATGCCACCCCTGCTTTTGAACTCGTTAGGAAATGTGCTGACTGCCCTCTCAAGCATGGTTGTCCCATGTCGTTTTTAGTTGATGGCATTTTTGCTGCCCTGATGGCCAACAAAAGAATCCATCAATGGATTTAATAACTAGAAATGATTGCTGGCAAGCCTAGCCATGCTGTCTGATAGAGAAATAACTTATCTGAGCAAATGCGACACCGCCGCGCCAGCACAGTTGAAAATGGCATCGTAAAAAAACGACATGGGACAACTATGCTTGGCACAGCAGTTTAAAGCCTTCATGAATTCCTTCAAAATGATCACGACAAGTGAGTGCTTCCTAACTATCACAGACAATTGGAACACAGACCCATTCAGCGTAGTGACCTTTGAAATAATGGCATTCTGGGTACCTGGCGGTCTGAACTCAAGAACAATTTGGAGTGTCGTAGAGAAGGTAAAAGTACTCACAGAACGGGTACATCCAGCAGAGTCTTATCCTCCGGTAAGGATTTGTTCAGCATTTCCAAGGCAACGATCATTTTTCGCATTTTTTCCGCATCTTTTCTAAGTTGATCATGATCAACCTTTGTGGGAGTCGCTACAGTTTTTTCCTCGTCATCCTTTTTCGACTTACGGCGCTTATCTTTGTTGCTTTCATCCTTAGGCGATGACTGAGTACCTTCGTCCTCCTTACGGCGACGTTTGGTCACGGAACACGACGGCAGAGGAGACTTCTCTTCCGGAATCATCTTTTGTGCTTTGGTTTTCCGCGGCATTTGCTTACGCGTGGGACTTTCTACTTTGGCACTAGTTGAAGTAGAATTTACTTCGTTTTCGTCGTCGGAATCAAAAACAGCTTGCCGGCGTCTGCGTCTTTTCCCAACAATCGCATTCTCATTGGCATCAGAAGCTGGCAATTCTGTATATGACTCCGACTTGATAGGAGCACCTAAACTATCAGGGGCATAGGCAATTTTGTCTGAACTGTTCATCAGACTTGATTGTTCTTTGAGCTTCTTATATTTCTTATTCAGCTTTTCGATGGTCTTATTTTGGTCCTCCACTTTTTGAAACAAATCCATCGTTTCATCCACAATCTGAACCATGAGGCATTCTTTGTGCAGTTTTTCAACATCACCGTTAAAAACTACGTGCAGTATCGTCCGAGTGTTCTCATCTTTGAATTGATACTTGAGCAAGTAGGTCGGTTTGCTGTCCAACCGGCATTCGTACTCTGTATCTAGCTCGTACTTGCTGCCCTTGGCTCTGCCTCGCCTATTAAACTGACTCTGGCAGATGTCCTCCAGTTTTTCGTAGATCATTCTCCACACCTCCACCGGAATGAACTTATTTTCCGGCCCAGCACTTTGCCACGGCTGCTCACAGTCGGGATGAATCACCATGTCCAGCAGAACATACTTTTTCCCAATCTTGAATCAAAAAACAATAGAGAGATTGTATTCAATTATTCGGCACGCCGGACGCTTACCTTCAGTTTTTCCAGGAAATGGGACAGGTTCATGGTATTGCCGTTTAAACTAAACTATCGATGCGAAACTGTTCTACATGAGAATATTTTTACACGACAGCCGACAGAGGTTTCAAGCTGTTTGTATTTGTTTATGATTAAAAATGAGTAATCATGAATCGATAACAATGAGTTCTTCAAACACAGTCAAAGAACGAAATGACTGTGAAAGATATATAAAATAAAAATAATTAGTAATTCGGTTACAGAAACATATTTACAAACACTTTGGGACGAAACTGACAGTGTCCACATAACGTGTATGGTGTGCAGTTGCTTATCAGTATACGCTTGGGAACTCTGCTATCACGCTCCCCGCTGATATTAGTTCCAAATGGCAAACGCCCGTGCATGGTTACACAACAGATAAAATAGCAACCAAGTCTAATACAGTTAAGTTCTTTTGAAACTGTATGGAACGCAAGTGATTTAGTGATAACAATTTGTGCCGCCGATAATGCTGTCTAGTATCTACATTCCACACACTTTTGCGCGCGAATTAATTTTTCAATTCAGAAATAATGAATCTGTATCGAGTGCCTAAATTTGCAGTCCAACAACAGTTTAAGTTGTCTTCGAAGTTAATGTTGACCTTTTCGAGGGAACAGCTGGAACAACATGCCAAAGTACAACGGTGCTAGATTTGCGTCGGACATTAAACTAGAAAAGAAGTAGTACCGTGCACGCACCATACTTTGCGCAGTTAAGGAAATGCAAAATTGAATCAACTCGTACAACTTACAGAAAGTAGCTATCAGCCTGAAATAGTTTTCATGCTGTAGTATTATTATCATATTATTGTTTGAGAACTAAATTTGTTACAAAAATTTGAAATAAATAGTAAATTGAACTTCAAAGCAGACCCCTTATTATATGCCTAACTTTGCGCACATAACTTGAAAAATTTCTAACACGAAGCAAGCGTCTATCATTCAATTTTTCATTAAAATTTTATTTTTTCGGCTAATACTACTATTACAATTTATGTTTATTCCATTTGTAGGCATATTTGAGCATATTAGAGGTGATAAGGATGCCCAGCATTATTTTCTTATGATTCGACATACTTAGTATGTTTTTACGTCTGTTGGTGTATGTACAGCCTCATTTATGTACATTGGCCACAGCTAACAAAAGTTCTTTTTTACGTAAACCCTATTCCGACGAGGTATATCATAAATGTTGAAAATATCGAAGAAATACGAGTTGAGCTTGATTGACTGCTCGTAGTTGCTACTCCATTATGACCAGATCAGCTGTTCTTGCACAGGGAACCAACAGATGTTTGCTTGGGACTAGCACACATCTTCAATGTACAAGTACTGGTGATCTCATTTGTTAGGTCATACTGGCGCCTGCCACGTCAGAATGCAAGTCAATATAGGGAAGGGGGAGGAAATGATGATGCAATCACTCGCCCACTGCAAGCCGAATATACCTCTGCACTTGCCACGAGTTCATGCGGAATTTGTTGGAATTTCTGGGTTAGGTTGGAGAGGCAGAGGTCCGTCTTGGTTAACGAGCTGCCAATGTGATAGATAGGAGAAGGTAACTGATGGAATTTCTAATACGCTAAGAGAAGAATGAATTCTGTCATCAAAAGAAAAAGTAGAATCATGAAAAGAATTTCACAGCGAGGTATGGAATGCAACTTTCAAAATAATTTTCAAAATTTCAAAATAAAATTTATTTATAAATAATTTATAGCATGAGGTTAGAATTTTTATTATCTACATTATACATATATTAATTTGATTGCTAATGACAATGAAGTTTTTTCTTGAAATGATTCCGGAGATAGTACTACTTTTAATCTTAATTGAATTTCTAATCCCGCCTAATAAATCATTTTCAAAAAAATTTCTGTTTGTAATTTTTAAAATTATTTTCAATTCCATTGGCTATACCTTGCCGTGTTAAATTTCAGTGATTCTACTTTTCCTCTGATGACAGCGTTCATCCACTTCTCCTCGCGTATTGGATGTAGGAAACGAGCTCTATAGTTCATTTCCAATTTTATCAGATTACTGATAGAATACTCAAGTTGAAGGTATAGGAATAATGATGGAAACGGTATGGAAGTCCATTTCCAATTCTAGCGATTGCTAGAACATGAGAAATAAAGAGAAAGATACAAAGTAGGAGAATGGAAAGGACCTGGGATTGAACCCACGACCTCCTGCGTATGAGGCAGAAGCAGTAGCCATATGACTACCAGGCCCGCTTCGAAACAAGAGAGATCACGCACTGAACTGATTAATTTTATTACCGACCGCGCAATGCAGAACACAATAATTCGGCCGACCGCGCGATCGTTCTGCTGTCCGACACATGATAGAACACACACTGAACTGATTAATTTTATTACCGGCCGCGCAATGCAGAACACAATAATTCGGCCGACCGCGCGATCGTTCTGCTGTCCGACACATGATAGAACACACACTGAACTGATTAATTTTATTACCGGCCGCGCAATGCAGAACACAATAATTCGGCCGACCGCGCGATCGTTCTGCTGTCCGAAACAAGAGAGATCACGCACTGAACTCCCGTCCGAAACAAGAGCCAACACGCACTGAACTAATTAACTTTACTACCGGCCGCGGAATGCAAATCACAAAATTTCGGCAAATCGCGCGATCGTTCGACCGTCCGAAACAAGAGCCAACACGCACTGAACTAATTAACTTTATTACCGGCCGCTCAATGCAAATCACAAAATTTCGGCAAATCGCGCGATCGTACGACCGTCCGAAACAAGAGCCAACACGCACTGAACTCATGAAAATATCGAAGAAATACGAGTTGTGCGCAAAATTAGGTACACTGTATTGAAAAATTGTTCCTAACATTGCGCATCATATATTTTAACGAAAAATGTAAATAACTAACCAAATTCTCATAAGATGGCTTCAACAATATTATAATTATTGGGTCCTGTCGTAGCCAAGCAAATTCGTCTTCCGATTTGCTTCTTACCAACGAAAACAAGCGCGGAACACCGAAGGATAATTCGCATGTTCACGCCTCAAAAACAGAACACTGAATGATCGTTTATTTTCACCGTTCCGGTCAGCCTACTGAGATTGAATTTCAAATTTCTTCTCATTAGCTTCTTAGTATGCTGGCATTTCAAATGCCAACTACGATTGAATTTCAAATTCGTTATCATTTATTCTATTAATGTCATTTTTAAATATTTTTGTATATTTCATTATTTTTATCATGAAATAAGAAATACGTTCCACTTTATCCATCAATGTAACCAACAAATGCAAATGCATTTTTCGGACTCACTTTATTCCCCACAATATTCACCGTCTCTGCTCTTTCTTTTTTTTTTTTTGGTGAGGAAATTTTTTTTTTTGAGCTGTTAATACGAAAACATAAATTTAATTGTATTCTTTTTTCATACCGGCGCAGTAGTTTATATATCAATAACAGCTGTGAATTTATTATTTGTGGCACTAAAGCATTGACGCTGTCCTTAAATTGTCCTTAAATTCTATTGAAACTATTGATTTACTAAACCATTAACTAAACCAATCTAACCCATATCTTATCCACATTCTACACAAATCCAATCCAAATCCAATCAGAATCCAATCCAAAACTAATCCAAATCCAATCCAAATCCAATCCAATCCAAATCCAATCCAAATCCAATCCAACTCTAATCCAAATCCAATCCAAATACAAATCCAATCCAAATCCAATCCAAATCCAATCCAAATCCAATCCAAATCCAATCCAAATCCAATCCAAATCCAATCCAAATCCATTCCAAATCCAATCCAAATCCAATCCAAACCCAAAACCAATCCAAATCCAATCCAAATCCAATCCAAATCCAATCCAAAGCCAATCCAAATCCAATCCAAATCCAAATCCAATCCAAATCCAATCCAAATCCAATCCAAATCCAATCCAACCCAATCCAACCCAATCCAAATCAATCCAAATCAATCCAACCCAATCCAACTCAATCCAACTCAATCCAAATCCAATCCAAACCAATCCAACTCAATTCAAACCAATCTAAATCCAATCCAAACCAATCCAAATCCAATCCAAATTCAATCCAACTCAATCCAACTCCAATCCAACCCAATCCAAACCAATGCAAATCAATCCAAATCAATCCAAACCAATCCAAACCAATCCAAACCAATCCAAACCAATCCAAACCAATCCAAACCAATCCAAACCAATCCAAACCAATCCAAACCAATCCAAATCCATTCCAAACCAATCAAATCCAAAACCAATCCAAACCAATCCAAACCAATCCAAACCAATCCAAACCAAAACCAATCCAAATCAATCCAAACCAATCTAAACCAATCCAAACCAATCCAAACCAGTCCAAACCAATCCAAACCAATCAAACCAATCCAAACCAATCCAAACCAATCCAAACCAATCCAAATCAATCCAAATCAATCCAAACCAATCCAAACCAATCCAAACCAATCCAAACCAATCCAAATCAATCCAAACCAATCCAAACCAATCCAAACCAATCCAAATCAATCCAAACCAATCCAAACCAATCCAAACCAATCCAAACCAATCCAAACCAATCCAAACCAATCCAAACCAATCCAAATCAATCCAAACCAATCTAAACCAATCCAAATCAATCCAAACCAATCCAAATCCAATCCAAATCAATCCAAACCAATCCAAAACCAATCCAAACCAATCCAAACCAATCCAAACCAATCCAAACCAATCCAAACCAATCCAAACCAATCCAAATCTAATCCAAACCAATCCAAACCAATCCAAACCAATCCAAATCAATCCAAATCAATCCAAACCAATCCAAACCAATCCAAATCAATCCAAACCAATCCAAACCAATCCAAACCAATCCAAATCAATCCAAACCATTCCAAACCAATCCAAATCAATCCAAACCAAAACCAATCCAAACCAATCCAAACCAATCCAAATCAATCCAAATTCAATCCAAACCAATCAAATTCAATCCAAATCAATCCAAACCAATCCAAATCTAATCCAAATCTAATCCAAACCAATCCAAACCAATCAAATCCAATTGAAATCAATCTAAATCCAATCCAAATCCAATCCAAACCAATCCAAACCAATCCAAACCAATCCAAATCAATCCAAATCCAATCCAAACCAATCCAAATCAATCCAAATCAATCCAAATCCAATCCAAATCCAATCCAAATCCAATCCAAATCGAACCAAATCCAATCCAAATCCAATCCAAATCCAATCCAAATCCAATCCAAATCCAATCCAAATCCAATCCAAATCCAATCCAAATCCAATCCAAATCCAATCCAAATTCAATCCAAATCCAAATCCAATTCAAATCCAATCCAAATCCAATCCAAATCCAATCCAAATCCAATCCAAATCCAATCCAAATCCAATCCAAATCCAATCCATATCAAATCCAAATCAAATCTAAATCCAATCTATATCCAATCTATATCCAATCAAAATCCAAGATTTTGAGATACTTAACCGAATTGGCAAACTTATTCAATCTGATGCCACCAAGCAGATGTACTGCAATCAACACCATCTTCAATTCAGTAAATTTTTTTTAATTTTTTTTCCACAACTTTTTAGATTACGAAAACTTTTCAAATCTCACCGACAAAGAGATATTCAACTCAACCTACTATCTTGAACAACAGCTCCGTCGATCAGATAAATTTAAGACTTAACAAATATTCATCTCATTGATTTTGATTTTCTCAACGACTCTGTAGAAGACAACTTTCCAAATCTTATAGATGTCAAGATATTCAACCGAACTGCCAATGTAACTGTCAATATAACGCGCTGCATAGCGGATGAGTTCCAAACAACTGATCTTGAAATGGTAGACCTTCGTTTTTTATATTTCTCAATATTGTTTATTTTGCTCATTGAAACACAATCAATTTTTTTCTTTATCACTATTCTGTCAAGAATCTCTCTCGCCTATTGACACCCCTTATTTTTTTATATGTGTGTAATTTTTTCATGACTTTTCTTAATTTTTTTGCCATATTATTTTCTCGCGTTCTCTCTCTCTCTCTCTCTCTCTCTCTCTCTCTCTCTCTCTCTCTCTCTCTCTCTCTCTCTCTCTCTCTCTCTCTCTCTCTCTCTCTCTCTCTCTCTCTCTCTCTCTCTCTCTCTTTTTTTCTATTTGCCCTTAGCATATCATGGCTTATCTTTTTTTTCCGTTCTCTTTTCCAACTTAGGCTTACCTCTTTTTTTGGACTTTTATATTGCATGGCTTACCATTATTTTTGACATTTTTTCAGACTGAGGCTTACCATTATTTTTTGCCATATCTCGTCTGGGGTTTACCTTTTTTTTCACCCTTCACCAATTATAGCTTATCTTTTTTTTTGCCATGTTTTTTTACGTCGGAGGCTTACCATATTTTTTGCCTCATTTAGCTTTTCTTCTACTGCTGATCTCTCTTACCTTCTAGGGAGCAACGACTACGTCATTGTCGTAGCCAAGCAAATTCGTCTTCCGATTTGCTTCTTACCAACGAAAACAAGCGCGGAACACCGAAGGATAATTCGCATGTTCACGCCTCAAAAACAGAACACTGAATGATCGTTTATTTTCACCGTTCCGGTCAGCCTACTGAGATTGAATTTCAAATTTCTTCTCATTAGCTTCTTATCCATCAATGTAACCAACAAATGCAAATGCATTTTTCGGACTCACTTTATTCCCCACAGGTCCAAGTGTAATCAGTTGTCAACGAATGTAAAAATTTTCAAAAAATACAGTTTTTCGGGTAGACCGTCACTTGTCATTTGTGCTAAGAACACGCCATTTTGGTCATTTTCACTGTTTTCAGTACAAGTTTCAACTATTAAAATGAAAAAAAAAATGGGGTTGTATACAAGACACGACCGCTCGACGTAAACTACGTAAAACCAAATCTCGGGTACTTATTCAAAAGGACGTATGTGATTTTGTAAACAAAGATTCAAACGTTGATTTGTCCGATCTGATGTCACTCCCACGCAAACCAACACCACCACCAGGTAGCCGAAGCCTCCCCCTATCTGTCTATGGTAATGGTTTGCGTGGGAGTGCCATCAGATCGGACAAATCGACGTTTGAATCTTTGTTTACAAAATCACATACGTCCTTTTGAATAAGTACCCGAGAAATATAGTACACTGAACCAACTATTCCGCTCTATATAGAAGAGAAGGAACCAGCGACAACCACGACAATAGGTACTACCCAGCTTTAGCAGCATCTCCTACTCTATGACTCCACTGTCTAGCGGCTGGGCCACCCCATTCATACAACCCAGTTCAATAATAGATAATACCCTAAAAGTAGGCAATTACCAAGGATTGGAACGCGCTGTATAGGGGATGCATGATGCATGAAAGAACTAAATTTTTCAATAGTTTAGCGTTGATAATCAAAAGTTTCAGTACTACTGGCAAATTGGTGGAGAGTTTACGAATCGATTGATAAATAAATCATTAAAATCCATTGAGAGATAAAGGACCTATTAATGGTACAAATCTTACATGATTTCGTGACGGTCCCCAGTTTTGAAATTTCCATTTGACCCCCTGTATCCGAGTCTTCCCCTTAGACGTAGTTTACGTCAAAATGTGTCATTAAACAGCAAAAAAATGCATGCCCTTTTATGATAACATGTATATTGTGCTGACAAGTTATAATTATGTTTCGAAATTCAATTTAAACGCATTCTATTACAAAAATAATCGCAAAATGCGCAAAGTTAGGAGCTGCGCAAAGTTGGGTGCGTGCACGGTAATCAACAAATATGATTACGTCAGAATACCACCCGGGAAAGTGGAACTGAAAAAACTAAAACGATCCAGAACATTAAATTAAAGGTAGGTACAACGAAGCCACACGACGATCATCTTCATAACCACGTGATAATGCTCAGATTTTTCTTCATAGATACAAATTGAGGTAACCATTACGCATATGATGGTGAAACGATTGCAGATTGCTAAACAACCGTACAAAAGTCACTGTCATTTGTCCTTTGTCAAAAAAAATGTCGGAATATTTTGTGGGTTCAAGAAATGAAATGAAGACACCATGGCCACCATTAATTTTCGCTAAATGTGACGAATCAGAATTAAGCACCAAATCAATTTTCACCCTGTCCGAAGGTCACCAGGTATGCTTTATTTCAAAGGTAACCGAGACTACTGGAAGAAATTCTGGGTCTGCTCATGGTGCTGTGAAACAGGATGATTGGCAACTACGGAATGCCCAACTTATGACATGCACAACTGAGTAATGATATCAATCGGATGGATCAAGAACATTCTGAACTATTCCTGCTCATATTCTGCAGTTTTGTCAGGTAATTATACAATATGGGCCCCAGTATGCTGCCTTGGGGAACACCAGCTCTTACAGGTAATCTATCGGATTTAGAATTCTGATAGTTTACCTGCAGTGAGCGATCTGATAAATAATTTTGGATCAGTTTAATAATGTACAGAGGTAAATTAAAATTCATCAATTTTACAATCAAACCTTCATGCCAAACACTGTCAAATGCTTTCTCTATATCAAGAAGAGCAACTCCAGTCGAATATCCTGCAGATTTGTTGAGCCGAATTAAGTTCGTAACTCTTAATAACTGATGAGTGGTTGAATGCCCATGGCGAAAACCAAATTGCTCATCAGCAAAAATAGAATTGTCATTAATATGAACCATCGTTCTATTTAAAATAATCTTTTCAAACAGTTTGCTTATTGAAGAAAGCAAACTGGTTGGGCGATAACTAGCAGCCTCAGCTGGATTTTTGTCCGGCTTCAAAATTGGAACAACTTTGGCGTTTTTCCATTTATCTGGGAAGTATGCCAATTGATAAATAAATTAACCAAAAAGGATAAAGAGCTCTCAGGAAGTTTTTTGATAAGTATGTAGAAAATATCATCATTACCCGGGGCTTTCATATTTTTAAATTTTCTAATTTTCTTAAATTTTTAAATTTTCTAGTAGTCACTTCATCCAAATTAGTTCCCAACGAAGAGTCAAAAATATTCTCTTGGTTGAGAATGTCTTCGAAGCTCCGTGTAACCTAATTCTCAATTGGACTAGTGCAGCGGTTCTCAACCTGGGGTACATGTACCCCTGGGGGTACCTTCGCTGGCCCTAGGGGGTACCTCGGACAAAAATGCGTAATGGCGGACGTATTACAATTCCAATCAAAACTCATTGATAAAGTTTTGATAATTGCGTATTTTCTATTTCAAAAATTTATTTTGTACATAATATGCAACGCGATCAATAAATCCCAATTGAATCCAGCCTTCCACAACCAAGACAATGTTTGAAGGGCTGCGGAACAATAGATCAAACGAACAAAACGCCGAATGAACAAAATGGATTTTTTCACTAAAGCTCGGTTGCTTCGTTGCCAGAGGATTAGAAGAACCTTCTACACTTCTCGGAAGACTTCTTCCAAGCAGCTCGAAGGCCTCCTTTCAGGAGGCTCGGAAGCCTCCTTTCAAGAGGCTCGGAAGCCTCCTTCCAAGAGGCTCGGAAGCCTCCTTCCAAGAGGCTCGGAAGCCTCCTTTCAAGAGGCTCGGAAGCCTCCTTCCAAGAGGCTCGGAAGCCTCCTTCCAAGAGGCTCGGAAGCCTCCTTCCAAGAGGCTCGGAAGCCTCCTTCCAAGAGGCTCGGAAGCCTCCTTCCAAGAGGCTCGGAAGCCTCCTTCCAAGAGGCGTGGAAGCCTCCTTCCAAAAGGCTTGGAAGCCTCCTTCCAAGAGGCTCGGAAGCCTCCTCCAAGAGGCCTGGAAGCCTCCTTCCAAGAGGCTCGGAAGCCTCCTTCCAAGAGGCTCAGAAGCCTCCTCCAAGAGGCTCGGAAGCCTCCTTCCAAGAGGCCTGGAAGCCTCCTTCCAAGAGGCTCAAGCCTCCTTCCAAGAGGCCCGGAAGCCTCCTTCCAAGAGGCTCAGGAAGCCTCCTTTCAAGAGGCTCAGGAAGCCCTCCTTCCAAGAGGCTCTGGAAGCCTCCTTCCAAGAGGCTCGGAAGCCTCCTTCCAAGAGGCTCAAGCCTCCTTCCAAGAGGCTGGAAGCCTCCTTCCAAGAGGCCTCAAGCCTCCTTCCAAGAGGCTCAGAGCCTCCTTCCAAGAGGCTCGGAAGCCTCCTTCCAAGAGGCTCAGAAGCCTCCTTCCAAGAGGCTCTGGAAGCCTCCTTCCAAGAGGCTCAGAAGCCTCCTTCCAAGAGGCTCAAGCCTCCTCCAAGAGGCTCAGAAGCCTCCTTCCAAGAGGCTCAGAAGCCTCCTTCCAAGAGGCTCAAGCCTCCTTCCAAGAGGCCTGGAAGCCTCCTTCCAAGAGGCTCGGAAGCCTCCTTCCAAGAGGCTGGAAGCCTCCTTCCAAGAGGCCTCAAGCCTCCTTCCAAGAGGCTCGGAAGCCTCCTTCCAAGAGGCTCGGAAGCCTCCTTCCAAGAGGCCTGGAAGCCTCCTTCCAAGAGGCTCGGGAGCCTCCTTCCAAGAGGCTCGGAAGCCTCCTTCCAAGAGGCTCGGAAGCCTCCTTCCAAGAGGCTCGGAAGCCTCCTTCCAAGAGGCTCGGAAGCCTCCTTCCAAGAGGCTCGGAAGCCTCCTTCTAAGAGGCTCGGAAGCCTCCTTCTAAGAGGCTCGGAAGCCTCCTTCTAAGAGGCTCGGAAGCCTCCTTCTAAGAGGCTCGGAAGCCTCCTTCCAAGGAGCTCGGAAGCCTCCTTCCAAGAGGCTCGGAAGCCTCCTTCCAAGGAGCTCGGAAGCCTCCTTCCAAGGAGCTCGGAAGCCTCCTTCCAAGGAGCTCGGAAGCCTCCTTCCAAGGAGCTCGGAAGCCTCCTTCCAAGAGGCTCGGAAGCCTCCTTTCAAGATGCAAAGGAAACTTCCTTTTAAGTGGCTTGAAAACCATATTCAAGAGGCTCGGAAGCCTTTCTACAAGAGGCTCAGAAGCCTCTAATAAAGAGGCGCGGAAGCCTACTTTAAAGGGATTCAAAAGCTGAAAGGAGCTTCTCTTCAAAAAGCTCGGAATTATGTATCCAAGAGGATTAGAAGCCTGCTTTTGAGAGGGGGTACCTCAATTATTGCAAAAGCTCGAAGGGGTACCTCTCAAGAAAAAGGTTGAGAACCGCTGGACAAGTGAGACCTAGACTACAATTATGGGCACTCTCGAACTGGTGAGCGAGCCTTTTCGCCATTTGTTAATAAAATTTTATTTCCATCTTTAACTTCTACGACTGAACGTTTCCATCCGGAAAAAAAGATAACTGAGCGATTCCAAGCAACAGCATCAAAATTTAAGAAAATTTTTAATTCATGATTTTCTATTGAGTTGAAACTTTGCACAGTTTTTCAATTTCATCTAAATCGTCATTTTTCGATATCAAATCTTCATATTGAGTCACGACTAACTTTTCAAAAGGGTGTATGTGAAAATGGTTCAAAAATATTTAAAAAGCTGCACAGCAAAAACGGAATGTTCGATTGTTATGATTTTTTCAGCAAAGTTAGACAACTAAATGGTGATTCTTAAGAAAATGTGCACAGTAAAAAAAAATGTTTTTTTACCTTCAAAAATATCATGTTTGTCACAAAAACTCGAATATCTCAAAACCCTATCTTTTTACGAACGTATTTTTTTTAGGGAAAACGGTCCATTATATTAGCTATCTACCATAAAAATTTGGTGATGGTAAACTAATAAACAAAAAAGTTATGACATTTCAAACATTTCACAATTTTCACACATAGTAAACAAAAAAAAATACCGTGTATTTTTTTTCAAGAATCGCAGTTTGATGCTGATTTTATTGTTAAGGGCCTTGCGTGAGTTAAACAAGTTGTTTGTATGATATTCCATATTTATGTATTCATCGATATTATGTATATTATATGTATAAATATTATATGTATAAATAAATAAAAATGAATTAATATTATCCTAAGTATTAAATAAAATGTGGCAGTTACACAATGTTGTTATAGAAACTCTAAGAGTTTTGGGTTTGAATTTTGGTATGGGTTATGATATCATGAAAACAGTTTATTAATACTTATTTTTTATTTATTTTTATTCAAATTTTTTAAAATATCGAACACTTTTGAATTATTATCAGCACAGTTTGAGTATAGTTTTGCTTTAATTTTATTTTCCGACAATGGAATGACACAGTGAAATTTTTGGGTTCCTTGGATCGTTTTCGCGTTATTAAATTGCTCGCTGAGCTCTGGAGCCTTTATTTCGTACTCTTCAGTAGTAGTAAAACAAAATGATAATTTGGTTAAATCTTTTTCTTTTATACGATTTGCCCAATCAAAAAGTTCTTTCGCAGTTTTAATTGGATGCTCACGTTCTTTGGCTAAACTTGCTCTTGTGGCCATGCGCTTTATTGTTCCTCCAATAGCATCACAAGGACCTTTGCCATGTGATGTAGCAAAAAATGCCATTCTGCATCAATTCCGTACATTGATTTAAATTGACATAGGCTCGAAAAATTCTTACGATTTTTGTACTGCGACGCTGCTCCATCAGACATGAAATATATCTTTTTGACTTCTTTATGCTTATCAACGCGTAAAAAGTTAATCATTTTTTCAATGAACAAGTTTACGGATACTGAATCGTGTCTTAAATCTTCGGAAATTATAATAAAACTTGAGTGTTCAATTTGCGTACTTCCATTAAAATAAATAACGAATGGATGAATTGTAGCTTGTTGTACGTTCTAGTGATGGGACTGCACTTCATCTTGCAATACAAAGCTGTAATTTTCAGAAAAATCACAAATGACTAAAAATTCACCATTTTGTAATGTATTTTTCGTATTTTTTAAAAAGCTGGATTGTTCTGTTTTAATGAAATCGTGAGGGATTAAACTTTCTAATTTCAAGCAAAAATATGACACAAACTCATCTACAGGTTTTACAATAGTTTCTATGTCACACCTATCCGTGGTCACCCATTGCTCAAATGATAACTGATCAATATAGTTTTCTTCAAACTCAGCGAATAAAGTATTTTCCAATGATGAAGAATCTGGACAATCCGAACAAGATCGTAGATAGCAATTTGATGTTGTATTTTCACACAAAAGACTACCAGTTAACATTTTAATATCCTTTGTTAAATTGATTCTTTTCAAACTATGTAAAATAAGATTAATATTCTCATGGGTTGTGCACACACACACACACACATTATGTGTTCCTGAATTGGAAAGAAGCTTACATTGCCTTGGCCGAAGGCTTGCAAATGAGGAAAAACCTATTTTAATATTATCGTGAATTTCCTTGAAGCGTGTGTACGCTTCTTTCAAAGTCGTCATCATTAATCGTTTTTGGATTGCTTGACGCTTTCCATCTTTTTTACTGATACATAATCTTTTTGACCAGGCATAGCTCGACTTACTTCATCATCTTCAAAATATTGAACTACTATTTCTTTTGTCTCATCTGTTAATGCAGTACTAGACCTAGTATTTTTGGTTGAAAGACAGTTATTCTTCAATTGTTTTGCCTCTTTTACTGTATTTCTATTGGTTTTGAACTCATCAATGGCATCCTGAATAGACCACGAACTTGGCAGCATCGACAAAATCAATAATTTCTTTCCTTGTCGTGGCTGCATTCGAGAACCTTTCCTTCATATTTATAATTACCTCATCGTAGTCTGTATTTTCCACATCATCAGGTCCTAATTTGAAGAGGTTTCTTCGTACAGCTTCGTTTATTTCACGGTATTTTTCTCCGGGTAATAAACGTAGTCCATCTTACTCCATTTAATCGGAGTCACTTTTATCCCAGCTATGCCCTCGTTAAAGCGTTCGATGTTGACCTTTTGGATACACTCATCTTCCGATTGATTTGTTGAAACAGATTTCGCTGATGGTACGGTGGCAAGGCTCTCAGCACTTAATACTTCTGGTAATTCCTCAGTTGTTGTCGATACATCTGGCAATTCCTCAGTTGCTGTCGTTTTCGAACTTCCTGCGCTCTGCTCAACCGATGATATACAGATTGCTCTTTTGTCAACGTTTAGACGGCAGGACGTGCAAATGCGTAAATTTGTATTCAATGTGGACATTGGAGCATAACCAGTCGCTTTCAGTTTATCTATGGTGCTTTCGGTGAGATTTCGTAACTCTTTTGAACACTTTTTCCATCAAACGGCCTACAACAGTTGAGAAAGCGGCTACTCATGTTGTTCGTAATATTTCAATAAACAAAATCACTTTTAAGTTTTTACTGACTAGTTTGGTGTCATTTGCTTGACTGAAGAAAAAAATTACTATAAGATCTTTAACAACCTTAGTAGTAGTAATTTTTTTGCTTTTTCGTGAGCATTGTCATGGTTTGTACCTATCATGCATTTGTTGTTGTTGAAGATACCCGTTTCCTCCCGATCATAAAGTCTATTCTCTAAGAGGTATATTTTTTGCAGGTAAACTATAGACGTACACGTGTATATAAATCTTTGATTTTGCAGCTTTTGTCTTAAAAATAACATTTCTGATATGTTTCTATCAACGTTATTATCAACAGGTTTCAACACTATTAAAAGAATTTTTCGCCAGTCACGTGCAATGAAAATTATGACACTATCAATACTTTTGATCACAACACTGGATCGTGTCTAAGTTTCTTATAGATGCTATGAATAATTAAATCAAAATATCATGAAAACAACTTGTTTAAATCACGTCCCTTAACAATAAAATCTGCATCAAACTGCAATTCTCGAAATAACTTACACAGAAAAAATTTTTTTTTACTAAATGTGAAAATTGTGAAATGTTTGAAATGTCATAACTTTTTGTTTATTAGTTTACCATCACCAAATTTTTATGGTAGATGGCTAATATAATGGACCGTTTTCCCTAAAAATACGTTCAAAAAAGATAGGGTTTTGAGATATTTGAGTTTTTGTGACAAAATGATATTTTTAAAGGCAAAAAAATTTTTTTTTACTGTGCACATTTTCTTAAGAATCACCATTTAGTTGTCTAACTTTGCTGAAAAAATCATAACAATCGAACATTCCGTTTTTGCTGTGCAGCTTTTTAAATATTTTTGAACCATTTTCACATACACCCTTTTGAAAAGTTAGTCGTGACTCAATATGAAGATTTGATATCGAAAAATGACGATTTAGATGAAATTGAAAAACTGTGCAGAGTTTCAAATATTTTCGAAATGGTCGCTCAGGATCGACTGACATGCCCCCGTGGAATGCCTCAACTATGATGTGGAAAGATGTGATGCGGAAGATTTAAAAACATCAATTTGGTGAGATCCATGCAATTTACATTACATTAAAATATTTGCATTTCATGTAATTTTTCGACATTGTGGTTAAACTATTGTTCCGGGATCCTGAGATTCATTCGTTTTTTTTATGGAGAAGGCTAGTGCAGGGTGTCCATTAGAGTGATTCAAATTTTGATTTTTTTGCCCCCCGATGCTTGAATGACTGCATTTGCCATTTTAATAATCCTCCTAAATTTTTAGCAATGTTGGATGTAAATTGACTGTGCACACGTCATTTGAAGTTTGTATGGAAATTACTGTGAAAACTGACCCTTATGGGGAAGACCGTTCCGTGAGGTGGCCCATGAACTATTTAAATATAATCAACACATTACTTACACAGAATACTTCTCAAGCTGAAAGGCAGTTGTTGTTGCGAAGCGATTTCTCGTTTGGAAGCAAAGTTATGAAGCGAACAAAAATGCTCATTATTGATATTGATGTTATTCTTTCACGTGTTAAATTGAATTTCCCACGATTCAGTATTTTCCTAATAACTTTTCTTGTGATCCTCAAATCGTTTCGCAACGAGGACGGCCTGTTTCCTTGTAAAATTTCTCATGTTGCCGATGTACTCATATGTTTTTAGAGCTTAAAGGGAAGCGTTGGAGAACGATTTTCCATGAAAGATACTGTTTTCATAGCAATTTTCATACAAACTTCAAACCGTGCGTGCTCACTCAATTTACTTCCATATTAGCTAAAAATTTAGGTGGGTTAATAAAAAGGCAAATGCAATCGTTTAAGCATGGGGGAGCAAAAAGTCAAAATTTGAATCACTCTAGTGACCATATTTTCAGAAAAAGTGGTAATTCTTGTTTGAATTGTAGCCAATATAAGTCGCTTACACTTGTTTTTTCAACTAATCAGTTACAATGATAAAATATGATTATTGAAATTAATAATACTACCTTAATCGGAAGAAAGATTAGTTTAATTCCGAAATATTAAAATTGCGCTGTTCTAAACCAAATCAAAGTCGACGCTTTTTGATTTTGCTAAGGAGGATCTATAAGGATCTTGCATCTGTTTTCTTTATTCTGAGATGTGTTTCGATAGTTCTCAAAAGCCTTAGCCATGACATATACACAAGTGTATCACACCATCTCAGTATTCTAAAGTAAACAATTCGTGGTTACCTGGGAAACCCCGGGTGGTGTTCTGACTTGACTTGTCTTACCAACAGGTTAAAAGTCATATTTTTACCATAGAATAACAAAGAAAATATTTTGTGCAATTAACAACAAATCTTCCATGAAGAATTGCTGATTAAAAAACCTTGTGGAATTTCTTGAGCAATCACAATCTTAATGAAACTTATTGAAAAATATCATAATGAACTACTTCCAAAGTTTACAACAAACTCCTTAAACACCAATCAGTTTCACTTGTGAATTAGAATAATTTTTTTTAGAAGAACACCATGGTATCGTGCCAGCGAGTTGCAACACGTGTTCCGCCGTTTCCTCTAAACCTGCGCACACCAAACACTCGGGCGAGGCCGAGCAAGCCAGCTGCGTTACCTGCACTGTGATTTTGCAGCACGCTTAAACGCCGGGCATATCGAACCCCCCATGGGGTGCTTGCTGTTCACAGTTTTGCTGGAACAAATCAAACAATTGGGAGGGTTCGTGCAGCATTGTGCCTTATGTCCCTCCAATGCGCAGCGTCGGCAGAGATTGCTTCTGTCAGGGCCTTTGCAGTCCCATTGCTTGTGCCCCGGTTCCAGGCACTTGAAGCAAACTTCGGGTTGCTCGTATATGCCCACAGGGCATACCGACCATCCCACCTTGACGCTCCCTAACTTGACTACCTTGGAGGCGTCCGCTGCAGATAGCCGAACCAATGCTACCTGCGTCCCTGCCGGACCTTTCCGTAGCCGAACGGCTGCGGTTGGCGTCTTCACTTCACACTGTCGCCGCAGTGCCGTGACGAGCTCTTCGACTTCGGTGATCTCGTCCAGGTCTTTAACCCTTAGATTCACCTCCGTCGTGAGTGCACTCACCTTGACCGTCTCGCCTTGTAGGCGGCGCCCTTTTGCGAGACGCCCCGCTTCAGCTCGAGGATCAACTCGCCCATCCGGGTACGTCTTATTCGACGTACGTCGGCGCCGAGTTCACCGAGCTTGACGTCACTCCTCATCACCTTCAAGACATCCGAGTACTTAGCCTCGTCCGCCGTGATGACTAGGGCATCGCCCCTGGAGCGATTGGCGCCTACCCTAGACTTCTTGCTACCCTCATTCGCCTGGGCCTTCTTTTTGGCCCTTGACGTCTTCGGTTTCCTCTTGTTCTTGACCAGGGTCCAGGAGGCGTCATCCCCCTCTATTTCCCTGGTCTGGTGCGGCTGAGAGCTCTCAGCCTGCCGTAACCCCTTACCACCGTCTTTCCTGGGTGGACGGACCTTTCCAGGTCCTTCCTCCCCCGGTTTTGGAGGTACCTGGCCGGGGTTCAGCTTCCCAGCCCCACTCCGCGTTTTGGAGCGGCCTCCAGGGAGCTCATCCCCCGTTTTTGTGTCTGCTCCGTTAGAGCAGTCACCCCCGACGTACCCGCAAATACTTGAGTCTCAGTCTGGGTAGACTTTGGTACCACCGTCTTCGCTGACACGCCTTCTGTCGATTCGACCTTGCCCGAGTCCGCGAATCCTTGGGCCTCAGTCTGGGTCGACCTCGACTCCACGGATTTCACGGGTTTACACTTGGCCGTCCCGACAGCCCACTCCAGCTTGCCGACTTTCGAAGTTTCTGCAAGCTCCTCTTGAGGTCCTTACTGATATTATGCTTCGATGACGCAAAGTCGATAATGGCGTCCAGCTGTTCCGTGGCCACCTCGTGGGCCGAAAGCCCATCGCGTTTGCGGTTCATCGCCTCCACAAGCCATGGGCCGTCAATAACCTCTACCGGCGTTTTTTAGGCGAGATGAAGGTTAAGTGACCCACGCTGGCGCTGCGCACTGAGCTGCCGACTATTGCCTCTGGCCTCCTAGGCGGAGACCTGAACAACCCACCTCTTGTGAAGGGGTTGTCGCCTACACTACTACCACTAATTGAAGAATTGACTTGGTTTTCCATTTTGGTCCCACGAGTTGCTCGGGAAAAGAGGTCCACCACGGCAGACGCGGTAAGGGACAATTACTGTGGAGGGTGCCCAGGTACCCCACCACAGGCTCCGTTAAAGGCCTAGCTTATTATTTCACCCCCCTGGCCATGCATCCCCTCGGCACGGGTCGCTTGACGCCTTGGGATTAGGGGTTAGGGACGATGGTCCCGGTCTAACTCGCAGTGGCCATGGGGAGGGGTCGTCAAGCCCTTCGACAAAGTCCCTGCTGCCCCTTAACAAATGTCTGTCTGTCCGTGTGTATGTGTGTGTGTGGATGTGTGTGTGTGTGTGTGCACACGTAAACCGAAAAACATTAGCCACTTTTTCATATAGTAATTCTTAACCGATTTTCTCGCAACAATTCATTCGATGGGGGACAAACCCGAGTTGATCACTATTGAATTTGATAACGGTCGACCATTGCGTTTAAAAGTTATTAAGAAAATGGAATCGAATTATGTAAGCGCCATATAAGGTTGGTGTCTTGGCTAAATGCGAGAAAGGCAGTGTCACCACTCGGTGAATTAAGTTGAGTTTTTTAAATAAATTTCAAATCAATTTGTTGAGAAAAAGAAGAACGGTACTTGTTTTGGAATAAATTCTCAGAAATGTAGTAAAGGTATTATTTCGAAATTCAATTCATTTATCTTTGAGAATCTTTGGAATATTTTAAAGGTGGGTGAGGGTAAGAAGAGTAACCGGTGCAATACAAAATGTAGAAATCGTGTTGAAATGCGCGTCGGTTTATGAGCTTTCTAGCTTAACAATTGATTGTGGCCTACAATGAAAAGTAAACAAATTCAATTTTAACACCCTTCGATAGCATCCTCTAATAGCTACTAATAGCTACTGACCACCAATCCCGACCATTTAAGGCTGTGAACCAATCCACCGATTAGTTTAACTTTTAGTTAAAATTTTAGTTCGATAGTTATTTTGCCGTGGTTAAAAATAACCCTGCTCCGGAGCATGGTTAGATTTGACAGTTCGATAGTTCAAGCTCTATCTGGTAAAAGGGCGAATGTCGCAAGAGAGGATTCTCTTCGTCGACTTCCCCTCTTTTAAATAAAAGTGACAAGCAGAGGATTTCATTGCGATTTATCACCTCAGGATGCAAGTTTTCATTATTTTCTTTCGTTCTGAGGGGAGAAACCGTAAAGAAATCATCTGCTTGTCACTTTAATTAAAAGAGGGGAAGTCGGCGAAGAGAATTCTCTCTTGCGACATTCGCCCTTATTCCAGCTAGAGCTTGAGTTAAACTTTGTTCGCGAGAAAATTGGCGCCAAATCCATTTTGTTCCGAATAACTATCAATCTGTCAAAACTCAAATGGGTCGGCTTCGGAGTAAAATTTTAACCACGATGGGAAAATAACCATCGAAGTGTCATATTTTAACTAAAAGTTAAACGAATCGGAGGAATGGTTCACAGCCTAAGTACCGACTTCATTTTTATTCCAAAAACAAATGGGTGAAATTAAATTTAAACCCCTGATAAATCCACCTAGGGGTAATGGTGCCTTTCTCGTATATTATAATAATAGTATTTCGGCCATAACTTTTGAACCCATAGTCTGTATTTTGATTGAATAAACAGACCCCATTCGATTTTGGCAACAGGTTCGGAAAATTTATGTTGCCAAAATCGAATGGCTTTTGTTTCCTCATGATACTTCAACATTTCTTCACTTTTTGTGACGCTACACACATTGTGACCCTTCTTAACGCCAATTTAGACATCTTAACGTTTAAACAAAAAAAATCATGCTTTTTTTTCTTAAATTGTTTTTTTGTCGGTTTCGGGGTCTAATCAATTTCTTTTACGAAAATTTGGACATTTAGGAGGTTATCTTAAAAAAAACTTAAGCGATTTTTTTTTACCTTTTTATACGTCGGTTTTTGGGTCTTACCAATTTGTTTTAAGAGGGTTACGTTATTTAGGTGGTTTATAAGCAATAAACCAATAAGGGGCCCTCCTTAGCCGTGCGGTAAGACGCGCGGCTACAAAGCAAGACCATGCTGAGGGTGGCTGGGTTCGATTCCCGGTGCCGGTCTAGGCAATTTTCGGATTAGAAATTGTCTCGACTTCCCTGGGCATAAAAGTATCATCGTGTTAGCCTCATGATATACGAATGCAAAAATGGTAACTTGGCTTAGAAACCTCGCAGTTAATAGCTGTGGAAGTGCTTAATGAACACTAAGCTGCGAGGCGGCTCTGTCTCAGTGTGGGGATGTAATGCCAATAAGAAGAAGAAGAAGAAGAAGAAGCTAAGCAATATCAAAAAATTAAAAAAATTAAACTGTATTGCCAAAATCGAATGGGGTCTGTATTGGTTTTTCGGGGCTTCCTTAGCCGTGCACTGAGATGCGCGGGTACAAAGCAAGACCATGCTGAAGGTGGCTGGGTTTAATTCCCGGTCCGGTCTAGGAAATTTTTGGGTATCTGGCATAAAAGTAAAGCTATGTCCATTTAGAATCCGGAATCATTTATTGTATTGCAGCGGCACGGAAAGTGACCGCTGCAAGAATTCTTTTACAGCGGTTTGTCTACCTAGGCGCCCACTTGCTGTGGTATAAATTTCACGAAGTTTTCACGAAAAATTATTCCAGATGGAAGCCGAAAGGAGAGAAAAAAGTCTGCACACCCACGTTGATAATCCTGCTCATCGACGATGGAACCTACATCAAAATGGATTTTGGACAGCTTCCTAGCCAAAAATTCTACATGGTGATGGCACGAGGAGTAGTTCCTGCGAAGTTTAAGTTTGATTTTTGGACAAACTTGCAAAAAAACGGATGATTTTGGCAAGGGATATGCAACTGTGGGGCAAAGACCTAAGTGTTTGTGACGAATAAGACGATGGACTCGAAGCTGTACAAGGAGGAATGTCTCAAAAACCGCGGTCGACCTTCCATAAAGCCCATAAAGATCCTGTGAAGTTTTGGCCAGATTTGGCGAGTTGCCACTACAGCCGGGAAGTCATCCAGTGGTACCGCGATAATAACGAAGATTTCTTCGATAAAAACATAAATCCACGCAACTGCCCACAGCTCCGGCCCATCGAGGCATTTTGGGCAGTAATGAAGCGGAAACTTAGGAAAAGTGGAAAAAGTGGAAAAACAGCTCGGGACGCGACTCAGATGACCAAAATGTGGAACAAATGTGCCAAGGAAGTTGACTCCGGAGGTGTGCAACTTTTGATGAGAGGAATAAAGAAGAAGGTGCGAATTTTCACTAGAAACAAAAAGAAATTATTTGTATCAATAGTTTTTCCTTAAAGTACAGTGAATTACCCTTGTTTTGATGTATTAACCTTCTTCCGTTACGTCAATCCGTTACCGAGATACAGATGATTTTATTATTCCGGATTCTAAATGGACATAGCTTTATCATTGTGTTAGCCTCATGCAAACGAATGCAAAAATTGTAATTTGGCAATCCCAGTGGCAGTAAGTGGTCGTACACTAATTACGTAAACATTTTTTCTGGGTTTTTTGAACCCCTCCTCCCTTCATATAAGAATTTTTCCCACTTAAATGATTTTTCGTTTATACGGAGCGTAAGAAAATGGCAGATCCCCCTTCCCTTTAAGTGCTTATGTAATTAGAGCTGTGCGCCGCCGCGCCGCGCCGCGGCCGCCGACGATTTTTAAGCGCCACCGCCGCCACCATTTTTGACCGGCGCGCCGCTGCAATTTTTTGACCGAGCCGCCGGTGAATTTTAGGCGAGCCGGTGAAATAATTTGGTCTAATTCTAATCCTTCGATTTGTTAGAAGAAAAATTCCGTTCAAACTCTTATACGTTTGAAAAATTTCGGCTGCGCCGCTGAAATAGCATGTACATCAAACCTCTTTTTACCTCACTTATTGGGAGGACGTAAAACGAATAATGATGTGCAAAGAATTTTGGTTCATATCACTTGTTTTTCACTAAATGTATGGTTCTTTGGATTCTTTTAAATATCATTCTACGTCCACTAGTTGAACTTTTGTGGTGAATATGTTATCGTAAAATGCTTCAGGTCTTTCAAGATTTCCCTGGAGCTTAGGCTTTCACACCCCCACGCGGAAACTAAAATATTTTTGCCTCTTGGTATGGTAAATGCTTCCTACTGACTATATATCAATATTCCTAACGAGTATTATATTAGCATTTTCTCAGTTATTAATTGAAAGCTTTTCTATGCCTGCCAATGTATGAGTATTGAGTATGCATCTTGTGTGGCAAGTACAAGGATACACTATGCCCAGGGTTCCGAGAAAGTTTCCAAAACATCCATCTCCGGATTGGCAATCCTACGCCTTGGCTCGCAAGGCTATTGGAGACCTTAGTGATCATTTGAATCAAATTGACTTTTGTTTCATTCCAAGAAATCCAAGAAGTCCAAGAATTGGAGTACAGGCATTAATGTCTAAAAATCTATCAGTTCCTTTTAGATACGGAACATGTTCTTCATTTCAATCATATTATATATGAATTGACCTTTCCGGTCAGAAATTTTTATTCTTTAATTTATTTAAGATTAACTTTCCCAAAGAATCCATTTTTTACACTTCTAACTATTTAAAGAAATTAAAACAAAAATTGGAAAAATGCCGTTTTTCAAGTTTGGCCTAGCATTTGCCCGATCTGAAACCAACATCAGTTCAATTCTTCAGGCCGGTTCATACGTGAATCACTTTTTCATCTTACGGTTTCAATTTTTAAAATAGTAAAAAGGTTTAAAAATGTGAGCTCTTGGGAAAAGTTGACCTTAAATAAGCCAAAGAATCGACTGAAGTAATAAGAACGACACGCAAGGAAAAGTCAATTAAATTCCTGTTCCATTCCAAGCCAAAATTGTCTAGAATTGATAACGAAAGATCTATTTGCATCTTTCAGAAATGAACATGCGGTTAGTGATCTTTTCATTACAATTACATATCTTACTGGGACATCACCGACTCGCAGCTTAGTACTCATCTAGCACATCCACAGTTGTTAACTTCGAGGTTTCTAAGCCAAGTTATCATTTTTGCATTCGTATATAAGGCTGACACGATAATACTTTCATGCCAAGTTGAGAAAACTTCCAATCCGAAAGTTTCCTAGACCAGACCGGAAGTACCTTCCGCTTGGTCTTGCTTTGTAGCTACGCATCTTACCGCATGGCTAAGAAAGACCTCGCTGTTTGCGATCATTTGAATGAAATAGTATTTGACTTCATATTAAAGGCTTATGCAATTTAATTATATGGATCACACAGAGCATGAACCATCTTTAGAAAAATAAAAGCAGTCAATACTCCAAGGAAATTCTCAGAGGATCTGGAATAATATACTTTTTGAGGGCATATATTTCGGTTTTATAGATCACAAGGCACATTGCTAGTTTTTTAAAACATATTTCTGCTGTTAAAATACCCGTGCAGACCTTAAGGCCTACATTCCAGTGAATTATTGGATGAACTGAAATGGAACATTGTTGAACGTTCATCCAATTCAATTAAAAAAACACAATCAACATAAACGATTTAGGAAAGCCAGCAGCTCTGAAGGAGGTCAAGACCTATACTTCAGGTAATTCTTATATGAATGTTGAAGGAATGTCCATTTTTATTCTATGTCGGTAGGGACGAGTCCTTTCAAATTATTCGTGAAAATTGGGGAACGGTACTTTGTGTTTATTATTTTATTTGCTCGAAAGAAGCTTAAGAAACGAAAAGATTGTGAGCCATTGTATTTGAACGACGGCGGTCACAATGTCTAGCTCCCTCTCTCTTAAGAAAATTTTCTCGCAATGCCGGATAAGGTATCTTTTTTAAAGAAATCTGATTTTATTACTGTTGACAGATATTTTGTTGTAATGTGCTATCAGATGGTGCGATACGTTGATCAGCATTGCATTTCTGGCAATGTCAAAACCAACATTGAACCATTTCACATAGAAAAGCTAAAATATCAGCGTTCACCTTGTTACATAACTAGTACCAAATCAGAAAATCTTCCTCATACCATTTAAAAAAAACACTTCCTAAAAAAAGTTCTCTAGGAATTCTGTAAAATTCATTTCTGTAAACTCCTCCATCATCGATTCTTTCGACAGGAAATCTGAGGAACTACTCTCAAAGAAGAATTTCCCATTTGAGAATTTTGGAAACTTCCTTTTCCTTAATTCTGTTGAAATCCTCCCCCAGGAGTTCTGCGAAACTCCTTCTTCGTAAATTCTTGGAAGCTCATATTATTAGAATTTTTTTAGGTTTTTTTTCTGCCTTATAATTATGGAGAATCCCTTCCCAGTAGTTCTGATTATGAACCCTGTAAACCTTCAGATTTCATGGAGAATTCTTCCTCCAAGGATTTTTGGGAACTTTGGACTCCATCAGATTGTAATTTTTCTTCAATTCTGTACAAATTCTTCTTCAGGTATTCTAGAAAATTCCAGCTCCATGAATTCTGGGAAATTGATTTTCCAATCTTCTTGGTTTCTCGATATCCAAAAATTCCTTCTCAGGAGTACTAAGGACTTACCCGATCCGGAATTATGGGAAATTATTCCACAAAAAAAATAAAGGACTACAGCCCACCTTCTCACTTCAAACCAATTATTCCTTTTTCTTAAATTTCTGTGGAAATCTCCCACCAAGATATGTCGGAGGAAGTCTTCTTTGGGAATTATAGGAGCTTGGTATGCAAGAATTGTGATATATTTCTGTTTTAGAATTTCTAGAGAATTTCGTCTTAAGAACTCGGAGAATTACTGCTACGGAAATATTCCGGAATGCTCATTAAGACATTTTTGGGAATGGCCCCTTCAAAAGATCTTGCTAGAATTTTGAGAAATCCCTTCCCCAGAAATTAAGAGGAATTTCTTCTTTAGGAATTTGAGAAAATATATCCTCTTATGTTCCTGGTGAATTTCGCGCCATAGGCCAGATAATTATTCTCTCTGATAATTCTGAGGAATTTCTGTCTCACGAATTATTAAAAAAAATGAATAGGCTAGATGTACCAGTTGTGGCTATAGCACCAGTTGTCGCACTAGTGCTTTATATGCCAAATGGCCAATCAAATCACCGTGAACCAAATTCATATCGATAGAGCATATTCATATGATACGATTAAACCTTTGATCTCCTACAAAACAAGCAAAGCATAATCGTAAAAATTGATTTTGCTTAACTTTTGACGTCCTTTGCACCAGTTGTCGCACTAGCGGTCCCTATTTGGCCAGTCCCATAAGAAAACAATGGGATTTGCCAAATAAGGAACCAAAATTAAGAATAGTGCCATAACTGGTGCATGCGTTCCTATTATGGATTAATCAATTTTGATGATTATAACAAATTTCTTGTGGTTTTCACAGCTGTTCTAAGGAGCAGGAAGTAAAACCTTTTGCTTGATATATAAAGTCCACCCACATACCTTTTACTTATTTTAAAAAAAAAGTAGTTGTTCTTATGTATGGCGTGATTGGGTGGCAGCCAATCAACGCAAGGATGTGCAAGCTGAGGATTAAAGGCCGTTTCTTCAACTATAGCATCATCAACGTGCACTGCCCACACGAAGGGAGACCCGACGACGAGAAAGAAGCGTTCTACGCACAGCTGGAGCAGACATACGATGGATGCCCACTGCGGGACGTTAAAATCGTCATCGGTGACATGAACGCACAGGTAGGAAGGGAGGAAATGTATAGACCGGTCATCGGATAGTCTGCACACCGTATCGAATGACAACGGCCAACGATGCATAAACTTCGCAGCCTCCCGCGGAATGGTAGTCCGAAGCACCTTCTTTCCCCGCGAAAATATCCACAAGGCCACATGGAGATCACCTAACCAAGAAACGGAAAACCAAATTGACCACGTTCTAATCGACGGTAAATTCTTCTCCGACATCACGAACGTCCGCACCTACCGCAGTGCGAATATTGAATCCGACCACTACCTCGTTGCAGTATGCCTGCGCTCAAAACTCTCGACGGTGTACAACACGCGTCGAAGTCGGACGCCGCGGCTTAACATTGGGCGGCTACAAGACGGTATACTAGCCCAAGAATACGCGCAGTAGCTGGAAGTGGCACTTCCAACGGAAGAGCAGCTAGGCGCAGCGTCTCTTGAAGATGGCTGGAGAGATATTCGATCCGCCATTGGTAGCACCGCAACCGCTGCACTTGGCACGGTGCCCCCGGATCAGAGAAACGACTGGTATGACGGCGAATGTGAGCAGTTAGTGGAAGAGAAGAATGCAGCATGGGCGAGATTGCTGCAACACCACACGAGGGCGAACGAGGCACGATATAAACAGGCGCGGAACAGACAAAACTCGATTTTCCGGAGGAAAAAGCGCCAGCAGGAAGATCGAGACCGTGAAGAAACGGAGCAACTGTACCGCGCTAATAACACACGAAAGTTCTATGAGAAGTTAAACCGTTCAAGTAAGCGCCACGTGCCACAGCCCGATATGTGTAAGGACATAAACGGGAACCTTCTTACGAACGAGCGTGAGGTGATCCAAAGGTGGCGGCAGCACTACGAAGAACACCTGAATGGCGATGTGGCAGACGAAGATGGCGGTATGGTGATGGACCTGGGAGAACGCGCGCAGGACATAATTCTACCGGCTCCGGATCTCCAGGAAATCCAGAAGGAGATTGGCCGGCTCAAGAACAACAAAGCCCCTGGGGTTGACCAACTACCAGGAGAGCTATTTAAACACGGTGGTGAGGCACTGGCTAGAGCGCTGCACTGGGTCATTACCAAGATTTGGGAGGAGGAAGTTTTGCCGCAGGAGTGGATGGAAGGTGTCGTGTGTCCCATCTACAAAAAAGGCGATAAGCTGGATTGCAGCAACTACCGCGCAATCACATTGCTGAACGCCGCCTACAAGGTACTCTCCCAAATTTTATGCCGTCGACTAGCACCAACTGCAAGGGAGTTCGTGGGGCAGTACCAGGCGGGTTTTATGGGCGAACGCTCCACCACGGACCAGGTGTTTGCCATTCGCCAAGTACTGCAGAAATGCCGCGAATACAACGTGCCCACACATCATCTATTCATCGACTTCAAAGCCGCATATGATACAATCGATCGGGACCAGCTATGGCAGCTAATGCACGAACACGGTTTTCCGGATAAACTGACACGGTTGATCAAAGCGACGATGGATCGGGTGATGTGCGTAGTTCGAGTTTCAGGGACATTCTCGAGCCCCTTCGAAACCCGCAGAGGGTTACGGCAAGGTGATGGTCTTTCGTGTTTGCTATTCAACATCGCTTTGGAAGGTGTAATACGAAGAGCAGGGATTAGCACGAGTGGTACAATTTTCAATAAGTCCGTCCAGCTATTTGGTTTCGCCGACGACATAGATATTATGGCACGTAACTTTGAGAAGATGGAGGAAGCCTACATCAGACTGAAGAGGGAAGCTAAGCGGATCGGACTAGTCATCAACACGTCGAAGACGAAGTACATGATAGGAAGAGGTTCAAGAGAAGACAATGTGAGCCACCCACCGCGAGTTTGCATCGGTGGTGACGAAATCGAGGTGGTAGAAGAATTTGTGTACTTGGGCTCACTGGTGACTGCCGAAAATGACACCAGCAGAGCAATTCGGAGACGCATAGTGGCTGGAAATCGTACGTACTTTGGACTCCGCAAGACGCTCCGATCGAATAGAGTTCGCCGCCGTACCAAACTGACAATCTACAAAACGCTAATTAGACCGGTAGTCCTCTACGGACACGAGACCTGGACGATGCTCGTGGAGGACCAACGCGCACTTGGAGTTTTCGAAAGGAAAGGGCTGCGTACCATCTATGGTGGGGTGCAGATGGCGGACGGTACGTGGAGGAGGCGAATGAACCACGAATTGCATCAGCTGTTGGGAGAACCATCCATCGTTCACACCGCGAAAATCGGACGACTGCGATGGGCCGGGCACGTAGCCAGAATGTCGGACAGTAACCCGGTGAAAATGGTTCTCGACAACGATCCGACGGGCACAAGAAGGCGAGGTGCGCAGCGGGCAAGGTGGATCGATCAGGTGGAAGATGACTTGCGGACCCTCCGTAGACTGCGTGGTTGGCGACGTGTAGCCATGGACCGAGCCGAATGGAGAAGACTCTTATATACCGCACAGGCCACTTCGGCCTTAGTCTGAATAAATAATAATAATCTTATGTATGGCGACAATTGGTACACCCACCCTAATAGGAAATTCCTCCCACTTGACTTCTAAGAACTTTCTTACACAAGAATTACTTTGAAACTCAGAACTCTTAGGGTTTTATTCTCCCAGATTTTTTATTCAATATAAGAATTCCTTACCTAGGACTTTTAGGGATTCCCTTATTCAGAAGTTCTAAGGAATGAATAAAACGTATCTTAGATTTTCTGGATGAGAAAAAAAGGAAAAGTTCCCAGAAAATGTCTTTAGGATTGTCACGTATGTCCTGCTGGAATTTTTGGTTGGCACTACATTCCCCATTTGAAAATTGCCATGTTGCAGCTTAGTGTTTATTAAGAACCTTCACAGTTATTAATTGTGGGGTCTCTAAGTAGACTAAGTAAACTAACACGATTATCCTCATAGGCATAGGGAAGTACCAAAAAACTTACACCGTACCATGCTTGGCCTTGCTTTGTAGCCGTCAGGCTAAGGAAGCCATAATTTAGATTTTATGCTAGTGTTCTCATTAGGAATTACACGCTCTCCTGGACTAACTATTGAAAAATTCATGAAGAAAATTCAAGAAAAAATTCTGGAGGAAACCGTAAAGAAATTCCTGCGAAAAGTTTGAAAGAATTTTGAAGGAACCTTAGGTGATTCTTCTCATGGTATTCCCGAAGGAGTACTTTACAGCGTATGTACAATATAAATTATACTTATTGCGATTAGGGCACGAAAAGCAAATATTTAAAGAAGGTATTTTCGTCACCCACCGACGAAATGTTTGAAGGATAATTTTGAACCGCGCCGATCCGAGCCGCCGCCGCCGCCGCCGAGAGCAACCGCGGCGTGGCGCCGGCTAAGCCGCCGCCGCCGTTAGCAAATTGCGGTCACGCCGCCGCCGGCTCAAAGTAGATCGGCGCACAGGTCTATAATGTAATAAGTGTACGGCCCTAATGCCAATAAGAAGAAGATTATATTGGCTTTTTGCTACTTCTTGGTATACGAGAAAACGAAACAGTTGCTCAGTCTAGGCTAGATAAGTTATAATTCGTCATAAATACTATACTTCATGATAGGCCAGAGCTTACTAATTTTCTAGGGCTCAGGGTCTCCAGTAGCATTGCGAGCAAAAGCGTAGGATTGGCAATCCGGAGATGGCGAGTTCGATTCTCGGTCCGGTCTAGGATGTTTTCTGGTTGGAAACATTCTCGACACCCTGGGCATAGTGTATCCTTATGCTTGCCACACAAGATACATACTCATGCAATGGCGGGCATAGAAAGCTTTCAATTAATAACTGAGAAAAGGCTAATAAAATACTAATTTGAAAAGTAGGCCAAGTTCCAGTTGGAATGTAGAGCCATTGAAGAAGAAGAAGAAAGATCCAGATAATCTCTCAGGTAATAAAAATTACGAACACTTTGAATTTAATAATACTTTTTGTTGACCGCACGAAACAATACACAATTCGAAGAAAAATTAGGTGGTATTAAAAAGTTGTAGGAATTGCTGTAACCCGAGAAATTTTATTGAAGCCGATACTGAATAAAAGGCGTGAGCCTTTGGGAGACGGCGTAAGCCAGGAATATACATAGCGAAACTTTAATCTAAAGTAGCCTCGAATATAAGAAATATGTATCTGCATAAAAGGAGTGCTTCATTTCTTGTCAATAGGAATGGAGTGGGGGGTCTCCAGTTAGTCGCGAGCAAAGGCATAGGATTTCCAATCCGGAGATAACGAGCTCGATTCTCGGTCCGGTCTAGGATGTTTTTGGGTGGGAAACATTCGCGACTCCCTGGACCTAGTGTATGCATTGAACATGCCCTAAGAGGATAACCAATAGTAAAGTTAACGTTGTCCACTGTATTCGCATGATGATGGAGAGTGTTCTTATCTTTATAATGCATTGGTTCAATTAACTTGTAATCTCTGATAAATTAAATAATATCTACATTTCATTTTTTGGGATATCCAGTTAGCTTTGCGAGAAAAGGCGTAGGATTGCTAATCTTGAAATGACAAGGCCGACAAGGTCCGGCCTAGGATGTTTTCATAAGACATGACAACAATATGTCTTTTTTAAAGAAACATGCAGCCCTTGGGCCTTGGCTGACTCCTCACTGGATAGCGTGAAACATTCTCGGCTCCCTGGGCACAATGTTTCCATTGTACTTGCCACACAATATTCATGCAGTTGGCGGGCAAAGAAAAGCATTAAATTAAGAACTGTGGAAATGCTAATAAAACACTAAGTTGAAAAGCATGCCAAGTTTCGGTTGAAATGTAGAACCATTGAAGAAGAATAAGATAAGTAACAGCTACATTTATTTGATGAAAACGATAGTTTGACTGAATTTATCCATTTTAACATTATTATTCTATTCATCCAGCGTCTGACCATCTATGGAGTAAAGCTTAAATATTCATTAAAATGAAATTAACACTCGAGCACGCGTGATGTTGTATTTTGTACAACATGTATGAAAAAATCATCGCTCGTGGTACACAGCACGGGCGAGCCTGCATGAGCGTTTCAGGATCGAGAACGTTTTAATGGTTAAAATAAATCATTCGATCTCTACCACATCGCACAGCGCGTGCGAGCGTTTTTCTAAGCACAAGTTTCGTACACATGCACTGTAGCATGCAGGCACCTACACTCACCGGCGTTCGGTAAACTCACCAACGAAAGAAAGAGTGGGTCGCATAAAGTGCGGTGAGTATTGTTTGTAGGCTCAATTTTTTGCATTTGTCATGCGCTACAGTGCAAACTCTGTGGTGGAATGCCATCTCTGACTGCTATTTTTATAAAAAAAAATCTGTATTTCGAGAGACATTATCTATAAGTGAAATAAGTGTAACGCGGGACGCTTGGCAGGACACCTTTCAGCGCGGGATAAATAGTGAAAATGCAGGACTGGTCTGGTCACTTACTACATCTGGGAAAAAGATCTACTTAATGTTTGTACCTCACTCACAATATGTACGAAAATCAAATAATTCAGTTAGAATTCAGCGACTGAGTAATAAACATTAAAACATAAAGTATCAGAAAAAAAACCAGCTCCAGCTTGACGAAAATTTATTTTTTCACGGTTCATGTCTTGAATCCCCGGTTTTCCCGCTTATTTTTCTCGTTGATTTCAATTTTTCGTTTTCCCTCCTTTTCCGTTTCTCCCGGTTGGGTGGCCACCATGTTTAGAGTTTAAATCTTAGCGACTGTGGACCCTGAATGGTAGAAAGAGCCGATTTGAAAGATCTCCATCCCGAGCAATATCCAATTGTCACTAACATTTAAACTCTCGATAGATTTCGTGTCATTCTTGTACAAATATATACTTTTATTTATTGTTATTATATACAAATATATACTTATTTATTATAGATTATGCGCATTTGTCATATGTTTAGTACAAATTTAACGATTAGGTATAAATACATAATCCTACAATATGCACGGATTTTTTACAAGCGACATGTGATATGAGGCAACTGAAATGCTGCGATGGGGGCGCGTTGTATTTTACTTCACGATACCGAAACGACGCACCGCCACATGTTGTCCATCACGTGCACTTTCAGCCGAGAACGGTTTGCCATGCATCATACACGCATTATTTTGTATGTGTAGGTCTCCCGCTTTAACCGCAATCGGCGATGTATAGGTAGCCAAGGCGTTTATCGTTAGCAGTGCACGGTTTGGTGCCGATGGTGCCGATGCAGAAAAGCACATCGGTTGGATGGAACCATGGTTTTTCTTGAAAAGAGTCCTGGATAGCAAATATTTTTTGCCTTTCTCCTGCGAATACTTCAAGTACCAATCGTTGCTTTCCGATTCTGCGATCTCCTTCAGTTGCAGGTAAGCATCCTTCACTAGAATCCGGTTGTCTATAGCTCGTTCTTTTCCGATACCTTCTTTCGCTGTTATGTCAGCCTGCTCATTACCTTCCAATCCAACATGACTGGGAACCCATTGCACTGCAGTCTGGAATCGGCAGCATCTCTGTAGTATTTCTTCTTCTAGTATACTTCTATATTTGGCACTTTTCGATCTAGTCAACTTTTCGCATGATGATTTCGAATCCGTGTAAATGACCGCATTCCATATTTCTAATTGTTCCAGTAGTTCCGTTGCTCTATTTATCGCCAGTAATTCAGCAGTCATGATCGATGTTGGGTTTTGTAGTTTCTCGGCTATTTTTGTTTTTGTGGGCTCTATGTAGATCCCGATTGCACACGTATTTCCATATTTGGAGGCGTCGGTGAATATTCGGGGACGATCCTTGTATTTTCCGTTCATAACGAATAGAGCCGACTGTTTGAGTAGTTTTTTAATAAACAGTTGTCTTTAGTAAGGGTTAAGTTTTCCAATTGGGGTTCTATTTTAACATTTTCTAACGATGCGAATGTCCTTATAACTGGATAGATTCTGTTGTATATTTCCATGTGTTGGATATAGCATTTCTCCTGGAATGTCAAGCTGTCTGTTGGACAACTGTTATCTCCTATTTCGATAAGATGATCGTGTACTATGTCCCGGTGTGCTATGTGTTTAGTTATCTCCCTACAAGCTACGTATTCGTCTCGTACTGTCCACGGCATTTGACCTGAGATTGCTAATAATGTGTTGATCGGAGTGGTTTTACTGCAACCCGTGGCTTTTCTTAATGCTTGATTCAGAGCTCGTTGTATTTTTTCTTTGCGTGTTTTGGCATAGTTGTTGAATGTTGATGAACCATAATCCGCAATGCTTCTCACCAACGCTTGGTACACCAGGATCATGCTCTGTGGGTGTCCTACATTTCGTACGCTGCTGATGATTTTAATCATATTGATTCTTTCCGCCACCCTTTGACAGACTTCTCGTACTTGTGTTCCAAATGACAAAGAACGGTCGATATAAATACCAAGATATTTATGAGACCATGCCATTGCGATGTTGGTGCCTTTAATTTTTAGATCTAGCTTTGATTCTCCCAGTTGAAAAAGCACTGTCTTTGTTTTACTTGGGTTTATCTGTAGATTTAAACTTTCTGCTTGATCAACAAACTTGTTTAGATAATACGTCTCCCTGTGGCAAACCGTTGCTAATTGTTCTGCACAAATTTCTGTTATTCAACAGCATGTCTATTTTTCTATTTATGAGAAAAATACCTATCCATGTAGTGATTTCCGAGGGACAGTGTAGTGCCACTAATATATCTTCTAATTTGTCTAATTTAACTGAGTTAAATGCATTCGACAGATCTAGAAACACAACAGCAGTTTTCCATTTTTTTTCTTTTGTTCTCTCTAATGTGGTTGACTAGAAAGTTGACGCAAGATACTGTTGACGAATTTTTTCTGAATCCAAATGATGTCTTCGGTAGGGTTTGCTTTTTGTCCAGGAAATCTGTAATCTTTTCTAATACTGCCGAGTTAACTAGCTTGGTTATTGTTGGTACCAATGATATCGGTCGCTTTTCTTCGACTTGGCGAGCGTGGGGCGTATTCGAGGATGGAGAGATGCGGCCTCGAACCGTGTATTGTGGCGTCAAATTGTTGATTCAGTGTTATCTGTTTAGATGTAGACTAAATAAATGAAAAAAAAATGAATCTGCTTTTCTCACTGTTTTCTTTAATTATTCTTCGAACTTCTGCCTTAAACTTGTCAGTGCCTTGTCCTTCTGTGAATTTTAGTTTCCTTATTTTTTCTTTCAATTTTTTTCGATTAATATATTTACATTCCCTCCTAGGCTCAGTTTTCATTTCAAACTCTATGATCAAATGTGCACTTCCTCGAACAGTCGATTGTTTAACATTCCATTCTAACTCGTTAAATATTTCTGAAGAACCTAACGTGATGTCTATAGCTGATGGCTTCTTACCCACTTCTGCTGGAAAATTGGTTTTACTTCCATCATTTAGTATCAGAAGATTCGACCCGTTTATAACAATTATTGAGGCACTAATAAACTATTTTGTTCGCCTCGATGATGATGATGGATTTTATATTTATTGACGTAATTGTAATTTGACCTTTTTCTTGTGTAGTCTACAAAAGTTTGAGTCTCGCGCGCGTAAAGCAGATATGAATGATTTTTAAATTTATGTACAGACTTGCGCTTTTCAGCTGTTTCAATGATTCTGCGGATTAGTAATAGGCTATCTAGTAGAGTTTGGTTTCCGCGGTTGATACCGAAACTTTTGATATCGACGGAGCGGTAACACAAGTTTTGATTTTGTTGACAACGACATAGTTTATTAGATTATTATTGATGCTTTCGAGTGGCTAACGTTACTTGTAATTACATGAAACGCGATTCTTGGTGGAACTTTTGAAATCTGTGCGAGAGGTATCACAAGTTTTGCATTTTTATGCACTCGAAGCATCACTACTGATACTTATGAGAATCTGTAGATGAAATAAACAGTTTTTTTACATTTAATATTTTTGCTGGATAGTAATGGAAAGTTAAGAAATTTATATCTGTGATGATAATCAGATCGTTTTTGTTTTGTTTTGCAAATTTGATTAAATTGTTGAAAAATTAAATTCAATTAATTATCTTAAAGATAAATCGTCTAGCTCAAACCTTTGTAGGGGTATGTGGCGGGACCATCATCATCATCATCATCATAAATTATTCTCCTTTCTTATCGCAGTTGTCATTTCCCCATAGAAGATGATGACAATTTAAGTCCCCAGTTATTATAGTTCTCCTGAATGTCTGTAACTGTATTATAAGATTATTCAAATCTGCCTTCAGTTCAACCGCGGTCACTGACAGTGCGGCATACACTGATGCAATCACCAAGTTAATCGAGGGAATCCTTATAGCTACACAATAAATCATCTCCGACTGCATATCTTTGTTAATGTAATTGTACGATCTTTTCAGTAGTATTCTGGCTCCTGAGTATCCGTCTGTTCTCGATTGCAAAATTCTATGGTACTGTGGAATTGAGTATTTTCTGTCTGCTTCTTCTCCTTTTTTCGTCGAAGTTTCAGTGATTAACGCTACTGCGTAATTACTTTCTACCAGGACTCTATGTAAGGAGCGGGACCATTTGGGCAGCACCCCCTATTCCCGTCTGAAACGTTAATAACTCGACCGCGTTCCAACCAAATGGCTTGATTTTTTGTACATCACTAGATATCGACAGAAACTAACCATGTACTAAAAAAACAAGCAATTCGATTGTAATGCGCTCGAGTAATGAACGTTGCTGACGGGAATAGGGGGTGCTGCCCAAATGGTTCTCTACCCTAATTCTTGTATATTTTTATGCAAGCTTTGAATGTTATATTGTAGGAATTTCATGATGGATTTATTGTTTATTTGTTTAATTTTTCTGACTTATTTTTTTGTAATAGAATGTGCAATCTTACCTGTTGAAGTGTGTCTTACTAATATTGTGTTTTTTGGATGAGGTCCGCTTTTCACAGTCGGATCTGTTGCCGTGGTGATGGTTGTTGGGGGGACTTTGTTTTCCGAGGTTCCCTGCTTGTTTGCTGCTGCTGCACGTAGTTCCGCTTTCCATTTCTCGGCGTCGCTGACTTTGTGTTTGTTGAATAACGCTGCCCCGTCTGGTAAGGTGTCCGGTTTTCTTTTTTTCTCCTGGAATACCGTAACATCTTCGGATATTATCCGAGATGGTTGCTTTTCTGTTGTTCTCTTTGTCTTTGGGTGGTTCCGTTTTACGTAGTGGTTTGCTGTCATATTCGCGTATGATTCTGCTGGTGTTGGATCATCTGTCATCTCTAATAGTGCTTCATACTGATTCTCGGTAAGAATGGGGAATCGTTCATTTGCCTCAATGAACGTTAGGCTGGTTTTTGCCATGATTGGCTGGATGTTATCCTGCCGTTTCCGCTCCGGACAATCCCTGTCTGTCGTAGTGTTCTCTTTTCGACAGTACAGGCACTTGATTGGTCTGAGACATCTCTCGTAATCCTCTTCTTCTTCCTGGTGGACCATTGGGCACCTTACGCAGCGTTTCTTGCTTCTGCAATTCTCAGTTCTGTGGCTGTATCGAATAACCACCATCGACTTCTTGTAGAACAGCCTGACTTTCGTTGTGCAGCTGAGCATTTTCACCATTCTTGGTAATTCGTTCGCCCTGAAGGTGATACTAACCCGTTGGGATGGTTGCGGTTTCCCATCGAACCATGTGTTGAGCCTTCTTATTCCCAGAATTGGTACCTCACAGTGGATGTATTCTTCCATTTCTTCTGTTGATACTTCTATCGGGATTCCTGCCATGACTCCGCTGATCGAGATGAAGTGCATAGGGATATACGCTCTGTAGTTACGTCGCTTGAATTCTTCGTCCTCCAATAGTTTATTGGCCACTTTATAGTTGTTGAGATACACCATCATTTCACTATGAGGTGAACCGGTCAAGGGCCGAAAACCTCATTAATAAAGACAAAAGAAAATCATTTTGCTTCTGCCTGCTTGCTTGACTTCGACTACGTTGTTCCTGAATGTAGTTATTTTATGCAGCGTTACTGCCAACACCAGTTTGTTGATCCGTAGCTCTCCATCTTGGTTGTTTATTAATTCGACCATTACCCGGAATGGGCGGAACGGTTTGCCTTTTGCTTGTTATTATTGATTCATTGCTCCATATTTCTGCTTTCCAGTGGGCTCTTCTGTTCCCTCGTCGAAGCCGCAGCTCCTCCACTAGAGTTTTCGCTCATTCTTCCTTTTGCCATTTTGGAACACTTCGCCTTTTGCAAACTTTTCTTTCACTGGATTTTGCTTGACTCCTCAACTTTTATATTGTCGCACTTATCACCGTATCAAGATAATACCACAAATCTACCGCAAAAATGTATTTGACTTCAGAATAGAAAATAAAGCCTCTAAATTTCGGTTCGTCGCTCGGAAACGCAAAACAATATGTCCGCTTGGCACGCTCAGATCAACGCTGATGGAGGGAAGAACACATCTAAAACTGTTCGTCATCTGTCCACGTGGCATGAAAACAGCCCTTCAAAAAAAAAGATTCATCAAAGGAATAAACTAAAATAGAATAACTAATAATTAAGGAACGTTTATAAACTTCATTATACATCGAACGATTATAAACTTCATTATACAGACCCCATTTTTCTGATATGTATGACATGCTGATTACAAATGTGTATTAGCCGTCTAATCAACCCCAGAAACAAAATTTTTAAGACTTGTCTTATTCTACGAAATAGCTTGTATTAAAATAAAAGATAACCGTTTTATTGAATAAATGGCTTATATGTCATATTGAAAAGCATTATGATTCCTCAGATTAGTTTGTTTTTCAATTTAACGCACTGTCACTTTAAGTTTAGTTTGAATTTAATTCGATAAGTGGGATGTAGCTTAGGAGCAGATAGACGAAACATATGGGATCGTTTATATTGGATGTGTCATTTCAGGTTCCCTTTTCAGGTCAGGTTTTTCTCAAAATATTTAACTTTGATTTTAATGCTGATACATTGACAGCTACATCAAACAACTGAAAACCAAAATACGCCGCTCGCTGCACAGGTTGAAGAATTGACCACGCGACGCCTCTGTTAGAAAATTATTTTTTATAACTACGAAACAGTTTTGTAAAGTAGGTTGATGGGACGACATCCCCAGAGTACGAGGTAGAAACGGTTGCCATATGACCACCAAGTCACGATTTTATATTCCATTGTGCGTTTATGAATTCTGTAGAACGCAACACAATATTTCCACAATCTCCTGCTTTTTGAAAGAAAAAAATCCCTCCATAATAAAATCTTATAAGGAACGGTCCATACCATCACGATCGGGCCACATGCATTACTGCCACTGTTTGTCTATGATCTGCAAAATAAACGCCGTGTCCTGTTGTGCTATTTCGACACATCCGAACGTCATCCAAAAATTAACACTGCCGCTTCCACATCCAGCATAAGGCATAACACTACGAGAAATATTTGATTCCAATTTTTGGCATTTATAATGGCTGAAGTCTTACAAATCCCGTCCATTAGGTGTGAGCCAAAAAAGCCACATTTGCCTCGACGGTAACTTCTTATCATCGTCGCCGTCATCGCCACTGCTGATAACAGCGGTTGACAGTACAAGTAAGTGAGTGAATGAATGCTGCCAGCATCCAGGCGCTAGCGTAAATGCACGAACAGCAGCAAGAAATTGTTTGGCGAAAGTCATCTAAAGCGGGTTTTCTTTAAAGTAGGAACTTTCTATGAAAAAATATTTGGTACCTACGTACGAAGCTGTTCGCTTCTACGCCTTACCAACATTTGTTTAATGAAAGTTTTATAAAGAGAGAATATTTAGATATTAGTTGTCTTTTGTCATACTACTTCTATCGACAGTATACATGCGCTCCACCACGTACGGTTCTCACAACTAAGTAGTCTTGATGAAGAATGATGTGCATCTGCAGTAGAAGGGCACTTGCTGCACAACTCAGATTTCAAAGGCACGTTTCGTCAAGTCATTGGTATCAACCACCGACCAGACGTTCGCCGTACGCCAGATACCGCAGGAATGCCGCGAATAGAATATACCCAAACAACATCTATTCATCGACTTCAACCCGCATGCACAAACACTGATTTCTAGATAAACTGAAACGGTTGGTCCAGGCGACTGCTGTGCGTACCTCAAGTGTTAGAAATGCTCTCGAGTCCTTTTGGAATGCGCAGATGGTTAATAAGTAAAGGTGATAGTCTTTCGTGTCTGCTGTTGAACATTCGAAGGAGGTATTATGAATAACAAGGATTGTCATGTGCGTCCAGCTATTATATTTTTTGGGTGGTGTAATTGAGGTTCTTCCGGGACCTGATGAACTTGTTCGGGTCGTAACGTTGTTGACCTCTATGTAAACGAAACATCCCTTGCAAAAATATGTTCACAGCCATTCGTAGAAAACCTTGGCGGATGGGAGTATGTTTCGGAATAATTGATTAGAATGTAAATATATTGGAATAACCATCATCAAGCTTTTTTTCCATGGTGTCCATCAATCACTCCCGACATCCAGAGTTATCATAAGCCCCATATATGTTACGTTACTATGACCGATGGTGTACATCGCCGTTGTTTACCATCAAAGTGCTTTCTTATTCCGGTAACCGACAACCGGAACGCAACTAGTTTTGCACATAGATGATTTCAACAATTGCCCAAAAACTCCCCTTTTGGCCTTTATAACCCAGGTAAACGTTAATAGCTTAAAAGTACTTACAGAACAGGTATATCCAGTAGAGTCTTATCCTCCGGATACAACTTGTCCAGCTGATCCAAGGCAGCGATCGTCTTGCGCATATTTTCCGCATCTTGTCTGAGCTTATCACGGTCAACGTGGATCGGAGCCGCCACAAATTTTTCCTCGCCATCCTTTTTCGTCTTGCGGGACCTATCTTTGTTACTTTTATCCTTAGACGATGAAGGGAGACTTTCGTCCTTTTTTGAATCCAACTTCCGCATCCAACCGTCTAGAGTTCCCTTGCTAGACGAATCCTTTGCAGCGGACACATCTTCCCTACGGCGACGTTTGGTCAACGAAGATGTCGAAGGAGGAGGAGTCTTCTCCGGACTCATCATCCGTGCTTTGGTTTTCCGCGGTAACTGCTTACGCGTGCAGCTATTCGAGTCTGGTAAATCATCACTGCTGGGGCAGACCACCGGTTGAGACGGTTCCGAGCTAAACATGTCCTCGTCGCTGCGGTTTAAGGAGCTTTCATCTTTAATTATGATTGGGGAGAGATTTACTTCGTCCTCGTCTTCGGAACCAAAAATAGCTTTCTGGCGCTTGCGCCTTTTCCCAACAATCGTACTTTCAACGGAACCGGGAGCTCTTACATCTGACTCCGACTTGAGAGGTGTACTCAAACTCCTAGGAACATAGGCAATTTTGTCTGGATTGTGTTCCTGGCTGGAAGTCGGTGTGTACGGATCCGGCTCGGGTTTAACCGTGGACTCAATTTTACGTGCTTTATAGCTGGAAGAATTTATCGGAGATTCACCGTTGATCGCCGTTGGAATGTATTCTAGCGAAGCGCCTGACGATGTAGACTTTTTCACCGGAGCTGGTGTGTATTCTTGGCTTAAAGCCGGCAACTCTTTCAACTTCTCGTTTTCCTTCTGCAGCTGTTCGATAGTTTTCTTCTTCTCCTCCAGTTCCCGAAACAGATTCTTCGTTTCATCCACAATCTCAACCACGAGGCATTCGTCGTGCAGTTTTTTATCATTATCATTGAAAACAACATTCAGAATCGTCCGAGTGTTCTCATCCTTGAATTGATACTTGAGCAAGTAGGTTGGTTTGTCGTCCAGCCGGCATTTGTATTCCTTGTCCAAATCGCACTTGCTGCCCTTGGACCTGCCTCGCTCATCGAATTGTTTCCGACAGATGCCTTCTAGCTTCCGGTAAATCATTTTCCACACCTCTGTCGGAATAAATTTATTTTCCGGCCCGGCACTTTCCCACGGCTGCTCACAATCCGGCTGAACCACCACATCGAGCAGAACGTATCTTTTCCCAATCTGAAACAAAAACAATCAACAGGCTGCAAGCGGTCAGCACCATAAGGACGCTTACCTTCAACTTTTCCAGAAAGTGGGACAGGTTCATGATCACCGCTTACAGTTTGACGATCGACATAAAACTTTTTTACATGAAAATGTTTTTCAATGAAACTATGTACATGGAGAAACTGCTCTAAAATCTGCCTCAAACGCAAAATTACAATCGAATGGAATTTTTAGCTGTTTTTAGTTGGTTGGAAAAACAAAGACCTATCAAGCGTAATTTTTGAAAAGATTATAAAAAAAACTTTGATGCACGCCTATCTCAATCTACACAGATATTATCAAGATTCTCACCGCCCAAATGAGTGCCTTAGAGCACCTTCACGGGAGTCCTCATCGCTATTCTTATTATAGCGCCCCTTCTTGAGTGCTATTTTAGGTAACGAGCCTGGATTAAAAACAAAGAGACGCAATACTCCTACCTTTAACAACCTTGTGCTCGATTGGAACAACTGATTTGACAGCAAATGCGCTGTTCCAATTTTGACACTTCATCTCTTTGTTATGAGTGCAGCCTCTTTAATTTTAGGATAGCGCCCCATCTTCCCACCGGTGGTTTCTATTTTTATATAGGAACTTCCGAAAGAATTTCTGGAGGGGCTCTCGAAGGAAGTGTACTGAGGAAAATGGACGTATGATTTTCAATCAAACGCCTTATACTAAGGACACACCTGCGGTACTTGTGCCATGGTACAAGAGGACAAGAAAATTATACCAAGACTGTCTTTGATAAAGATAATAATCGGTACGGAACTCATATCAAGATTCTTGTACCATGGTACTTATACCACCAATGTGTCATTAGTATTAAGGCCACCTTAAAGGCAGCCTTTACACCTCGGGAAAATTTTCCGCCGGAATTTGGCCCCGTGTATTTTAAAGGGGGCCGGGATTTTGATTTTCCGTGTTCAAATCCCGAAAACATCGCATATGCAAAAATGCAACCTTATACTAAGGACACACCAGTGGTACTTGTACCATGGTACAAGAGAACAAGATAATTATTCCAAGACTATCTTTAATAAAGACAATAATTGGTATGGTACTCATTTCAAGATTCTTGTATCATGGTCAGTACTGAGATTTTCATTTTCATTGAGAGAGGTCACGCGATATTTACACTTTATTCTCTCCCGCTTTCATAGAAAACATAAACATTGAAAGGAATTCTGCTAAATTTTCACAGATTTTTATTTCATGAAAGCGCTTCAAACTAGTGTAAACAAGCTGTTTCTTCTTCAATAATGTTACTTCTATCTCAAAAATCAAAAAGAATACAATCATTGTATCGATTAGTCAACGTTATTTACACAGATCTTTTAGAACTATTTAGAAATTTAGATTTCAAAACAAAGCACATTCCTATCATGACTGCTTGTAATGTGACAGTTGACCGGGATATGGCTACATTTTCATTTGGTCTCTTGAAAATGAAAATGCAACTGTTTTCGCTTTCACATGACAGTCACGAAAACTAGCAGTACTGATCATGGTACTTGTACCACCAGTGTGTCATTAGTATTAAGGCCACCTTACACCTCGGGAAAATTTTCCTCCGGATTTTGGTCCCCGTGCATTTTAAATGGGGCCGGGATTTTGATTTTCCGTGCCCAAATCCCGAAAACATCGCATATGCAAAAATGCATGGGGAAAAAATCCGCGGACCAAATTCCCGAGGTTTGAGGCTACCTTTACACCTCGTGAATTTGGTCCGCGGATTTTTTCCCCATGCATTTTTGCATATGCGATGTTTTCGGGATTTGGGCACGGAAAATCAAAATCCCGGCCCCATTTAAAATGCATGGGGATCAAAATCCGGCGGAAAATTTTCCCGAGGTGTAAGGCAGCCACAAGGAATCGGTATGAATTTCAAAATGTTGCCGGGGGACGTCGGGGTCGGGAGGCCGGTATGTAGACCACACGCCCATCGACGCTTGATTACTAGGGAAGGTAACTGCGTATAAAGGCTACTTTACACCTCGGGAAAATTTTCCGCCGGATTTTGATCCCCGTGCATTTTAAATGGGGCCGGAATTTTGGTTTTCCGTGCCCAAATCCCGAAAACATCGCATATGCAAAAATGCATGGGGAAAAAATCCGCGAACCAAATTCCCGAGGTGTGAGGCTACCTTAAGAAGCACCGTTGGTGGGATAATCAGTCAAAGATTCATAAGGCGCCAGTTATGAATTTCGATAGTCCAGTTCGCTGAGTGTGAGAACTCCTAGTGGAACTACCTAATTTATTGGAAACTATTTTTTGGAAATTAATTTTCTGACGTAGGACTTACGTCTCTCTTTACTATACCGGGTGACATTTCAAAATATTCAAATCGACCGCGTTACGCTGTGTTGAAAAATTTTAAACGTTAATAGCGTTCGTCTCAGTGGACGAATTTCTGCGGTAAGCCCCTCAATCGACAGATTTCAAATATGCCTTCCATGTCCATGCTTGATAAGACCCGAAAAACTAGTTTCAATAGGCATGAAACTGTTTTCAATGAAAAACATTGAGATCAAGGGAACCTATAAATATGGGTACCGCATAATTCTTGCATCATTCCATTACCACGTTCTGATTGGTGCAGACACCAGCGAATGAGCAGCCGCTGGGTTTGCCGAGAAGCCATAAAATAGCGCAACGCGATTTTTTCCTTTCATTCTGACCGGGAAAAACGAAGCAACCGCATCATCGATTGAACAGCACACTCACACCTTTTAGCAGGGAATGAAGTCTGCACCGACCGATTTTTCGGCTCGACACCATTGAAGCGACCATCATTAGCCGAAACCTAGCCAGTGCATCAGCAGTCCACCCTACAGACCCGACAAAGCAGCAATGCTGAGCAGATACCGGCAGCAGCAGCAGAGTCGAGCCGAGACCGGCCGGCATCGGTGCTGAGCCGAGACAGGCTGAAGAAAAGCCACATGATGCAGCATGCATGTCCAAAAACAAATGGTTCTTCAGAGAGCCAATAATAGAGATCAATATCAATGCTTTTAATACCCTTCGAGATAGAAATTGTACTTGAGTGCCAAATCCAATATTCTAGAGATAAAATTTTGTGCGTGATTTTCATAAATAGCGTCAAAACTAACAGTGGATATATTTTCTGATTTAACCGCGAAGTGGACGAAGGACTTCGCTTGACCATGCCTTTAAAGATTCATAAGATGTCCAAATCTCTCACATAATCTTATTTGGATAAAAAAAACACCGATAACAGCTCAAACATTAATAAACTATCAATCGATTTTTCTTCAAATGTTGGATTTTTTGGCATTGATAAAAAATATGTAGATAATCATTGTTTGATACTGACCGCACACAAAGCGAACGTGACTGAATGATCGTCCCATGTTACCAATTCTAAATCTTATCACCCGAAATCCCATGTCCGGGTGTTTCCTTCCTTCTACTACTAACAATGTTGTATCAGAAAAGAACACAAAGAACTGCAATTCTAAGCTCGCTTGCCCGGCTTATTGGCCTAGCGAAAAGTCCCGTTACGAAATAGACGCCAGGAGTGAGCAACAAGCGTAAACAAGAAAAAGCCCTTCTCGAACGCGTTGATGATGATGACGCTTTGGCTGACAAAGAAGCGGGATACAAGACACTTGCTGATTGGCTCACCAATTGGGAAGCAGAGAAGATTCAAAATAAGGTATAAAAAAAGTGCATTCGCTCGCAGAGCATTCAGTCTTTTTTATACCACCACTAGAGATTCGCGGTTATTTGAAAAGATCGTTTTCTTACTTTTTGCACTTAGCCGAAGCAAACAGCCTTTTTCAAGGCTCTAAGAGTTAAAAATAATGTTCTCCTTCAGTCGCTATCGCACGGATTAGAAGGCTCTTCAGTGGAAGGGCTCAGATACAGTCTACATCCCCTGCTGAGCCAACTTGTGGTTTATTTCAGGCAGTACTTCAGTGGGAAGGTTGCCACTGTCGAGGCTAATATTTCGTGACCGGACAGATACTTCCTGAATTTTTTTGATGATTCTTGTTCGAGGTAGATTTGATTTCTGTGTCGGTTTGATGAGAAGATTTTGCCAAGGAATGGTATGCAACGCCGATTATTTATCCAAAATAGCTAATGTTAGAAATTTGGACATATTATGTATCTTAAACTGGGTGGTGCGGATAGAATCGATTTGGTTGTCAAGCTGAAGCCAAAATTTTCTATTGTGCCGGAGCCAAACATTGAAGATTGTGGTTATGTTCGTTTCTGATCTAATATTGAGAAGTATTGTTATTATTTTGGGAAAAAATAAAAATAAACTTTGTTTGAGTTTTGTATTCTTTGTAACAAATATTCTCACATTATATTGCGCTTTTTGCACTTTATAAGAGTTTTGCGAGATTTTTTTTCTCACAGTCATCTTTTTCTCACACTCAATACACTCAAAAAAGTTTGATTTTCCGTGTATAATATTTGTGTGTGAGTGCTCAATCTGAAAACAAACAGACGTCAAATCATGGCGGGAATCGATTTAGTGTATACGCTCACATGTGACTCACGAGTAATGGGTTATAATTGGGTAAATTTCAGTAACAAAAATCGATCAACCCGAAATGAGAGTGAGTGTGAGAAAAAGAAGCGGGGAAATCACAATCTACACATAACTCTTCAAATTGGTGAAATCGGTAATATTTCGAGTGGAAAATTAGTGGGAATGCAACTAAAAAGCACTCGTTACGAAATTTCACGAGATTCATCAGCTGATTGGAGCATGAATGTATGTAAACAATCGTAAAGTCATGTATAGTCTAGCGCATTTGTGCGCTCTCATGCAGCGTGGAAAGAGAAATTCGAAGAGCGGGAAATGTTTGACAGCCAAGTAACTGCAAAATAATTTTGTTTATGGGAGTGATTTCAAAATATCCCTCTGCTCGCTTGAGCGCAGAAAAGCGGCTCTATCCGCAGTACCCAGATCTTAAAGGCATGGTCAAGTCAAGTCCTACGTCCACTTAGCGGTTATGTCACAGACATTACCCACTGTTCGTTTTTAATTTTGGATTTTCATTTCCATTACGAGGAATTTCCTTAGGAGTTTCAGGAGGTTTTCTCTTGATATTTTGTTTGGAATTTCATAGGAATTTTTCATTAAAAATCAGAGGAATTCCCTTGAAAATTCAGAATAATTATACAACAAAACTCAAGTTAATTTTCATGGTAAATTCAGAGAAAATTTTACATGGATTTTTTCTCGGAAATAGGCTAATTTAGTAGGAATCACAACGAGATGGCGCTGAGAGTAAAAAAGTGATATCGATTCTGACCAGCTGTCAAACGTATACAAATTCAATTTTCGGATATTTAATTAAGTTTTTATCTAATTGTTAAGTGGAATTTAATAATACCAGTACTATTTTAGAATAATAAAAGTTATTTCCTAAGCAAAGGTAAGCGAATTTGCGTGATTCTGATAATAATTGTCTAGAAAATCTATAATGTTTACATTTTTGAACATCAGCAGGAAACTCGGCTGAAAATGCATTATGAACGAGAGGAGTTTTGTGTCGTCAAGACCTGTATGAAAAAAAATTGCCAGCTGTTCCCTGTTCCACATAAAGGCAGTAGTGTTTTCAAACATTGGAGCCGATTTGTCCATCTAAGTGGGTATCCTGGGCACCGGATTTGTGATGCTCATTTTACGCCAAGTGATTTTCTCTCTGGTAATTATAGATAAATATGACGAAGAACGGATTCTTCGTATCGAAACATTGTGAATAACAAGTGGTCTTTATATTACAGTCAAACAGATAAAGTTGAAGATTACCTCAGTTCCATCGATTTTGCCAAAACGAGAAGAAAAAGTATCAGCTAAAACCGGATGCTGTGTTGTTGGGTGCAGAACCCGAAAAACGGCAAAGCTTCTGAAATTTCCAGCAGCACTTTGTGCAAGGCGTAAACGCTGGAACTCAGTGCTCGGACTTCCGATCGATGATACAACCCGTCTCAAAATATGTCGCCAACATTTCACGTCTTCAGATTTTATTCAAAGTAAGTATTTACCTATTAGTAGCCGGTGTGAATCGTATACTTAGCAAAGAACATTTTTCAGCAACTAGGCGGTATTTGAAGCCGAGTGCAGTTCCGACTCGAGGTGTTACGCTTCTAACTAAGAGAAAGCTGATAGTGTACTCGAAGGATTCAACAGATAGTGATGTCGACGACCAACCGGTGCCAGAGCATGGATATTGTGTGCCATACAATCTACCTCGAAGTAGAGCTATTTGTTTTGTTCCGAGGTGCACAGCTCGAGCAGGGAATGGTATTAAGCTGCACAAATTTCCTCTACGCAACCGTGAAGCTTTGAATAAATGGATTGGTGCAATAAAAAGCAAGAAAAGGCCTACCAAGTATTCCGCAGTTTGCAGCAGGCACTTTAAAGCTCATGATTACCTGGCAGGTATGTACGATACCTTCACACTGGAGGACCTAAATTTACATTCAGGGAAAGGACTACTATAAGACTGGAAGCATTCCGCTTTTTATACTCAATTAAGTTGAAGGGGACTAGTGAAGCTGTATTTTTCTCGTAATCTGTACGTTAAACCTAACTTCGCTAGTGGTGCGATAGTCTAATTAGGGCTTAATTAGACTAGTGCACTACTAGCGAGATTAAATTAACTTACTTTAACTTATCAACTTGACTAGCAATATTTTATCACAGAATAAGTTTTCGTCGCTATGAGGCGGAAATCTCTAGCAAACCCCTGCCTGTAGAATTTGCTTCAGAGGAAAATCAATGAATTGAATTGACTTGAATGGCCACACAGAATGGACAATTTTTTGTGTACGAAACGTTTCTATTCTTGATGACCCTAAGAGTTTTCATGTATAGTGAATCAAACGTTTATTTTAAATTAAATAAATAACCTAGTAATTAAGTATAAGAATATGGCTTTTTAAATCGAGAGATTCCAACATTTCTATATGTATGCTTCAAAGCCTACAAGCCTACATGCTTTTTTTTATTTGTAGTCCTGGGTTCATATGCGTCCATTGCTTTTGTTAATTTCGAACAGTTCCTCTTAGCATGTGCTACGATTCGAGGGGGGCGTCACTTTGCGATTGCACACTTAATCGCTGCGAAATCTTATTTAATTCTGGTCGAAAAGTCATCGCCTTCATTATCGCACTAATATTATTAATCGCGATATTAATCGCAAAATCGCGACCCATCGCACCTTATCGCTACTGGTTTTTGCTCGAATCGTAAGTAGCAATTTAGCAGCCATGCCAATCACATTCGAGCTGTTTTTTTCCCGTTTCTGTCAACAGAGTAAAAACGTCACAAGGCAAATTAGCATGGGAAATGGTAACCGACAGATCTGCTTCAAATACAAAATACTACGGGCGGTGTTTCTTTCAATGTAAGTTTCCAAATACATTTACCGTATAGTGAATCTGATGATAATCCGTCTCTGACCTCCAGGGATCACTAACATTATTGGACCCGAGATTGGACCGCATAAAAAAAATAGCTCGTCCAGAAAAGAAGTAAAAGTGAGAAAAATTATTATTCCGAAAAAATAGTGGTTTCCAAGGTGGTTTCAGTGTCGGTATGTTTCAATAGGAAAGGCTGGAATTGCCAATGACCAGAGCCACACGACCTCGTCCTCCACGGCGTTCATCAGTATGAAGCGACGGATTGTAGATGCCGCCAGGGACCAGATCGCCATGAATCAACCTAACATCATCTTCGATTTCAAGCTTCTGAACGGTATCAAGTACAACAAAACAGCTATCCAGGCCGACATGAAGCACTTGGTCGAGGGCAAGCCAAATATTCGGGTCGCGTCAGCCCATCAAGTATGCCGGTTTAATGTCCGGCTCAAACATTCTGCGTATCATCAATGAATTGACAGTCACTGCCGTTCCTATACGGTCTGGAGTCTGAGCAAGATTACTGTAGCTTCGATGATGCTATCCTGTCTGTCGATGATGGTATCTTTGAGTTCAGGACCGATTTGTGAATTGCCTCACCCAGAAATACAAGCATAAAAAGCTGAGAATAAAAAGGATCTGTCGACGCGCTGTGTCGTCTCCACAAGCATAGTTGTCCCATGTTTTTTTACGATGCCATTCCCCAGACAAGTTATTTCTCAATCAGACATCATGGCTAGGCTTGCCAGCAATCCTTTCTAATTCGCAAATATATTGATGGATTCTTTTGTTGGCCAACAGGGCAGCAAGAAGGCTATCAACTAAACACGACATGAGACGGCAGATACTCTATGTCGAAGAATAGCCAAAGATAACCAGTTGGTCAGCGGTCGCAAAACCTTGTCAAAACTAGGTAACGATTTGACTTGCAATTTGAAGACCGTTCACAAATTGCGTAACGTATTTTTGTGTAGATTTAACCCTCCTCTCTCCCCCTCGTAACGCATTCTATATGGATGATAACGCTTGGTTTGACCCCCTCCCTCCCTCAACGACGTTACGTAATATGTGAACCTCCCTTATTTGCATTCGATGAATTACTCAATAAAATATGCATTTAATTGAATTTATTTTGTTGTCCGTACTTTACAATTCTTCAGAATACAAACATCTTTGAATCTAGTTCGACTAATTGAAAGTTATTAGTTAAATCATTTCAACTAAAAATAGGTTTCCTCACCCCTATCAATTATTTGAATTAAATTTTGCTTCAGGGTTGTTTTATATAACCTTATAGAGAAGAGCTTCCTTAGCCTAGCAGTAGAATGCGCGGCTACAAAGTAAGACTACGGATAAATGGCTGAGTTCCCGGGCCGGTCTAGGAATGATAATGATTATTTCAGTACAGGATGCACGTACGTTGCATATGGATAAATGATTATACATAGTTGAGTTTTCTTTCTTATTTTTCTTCAAAGTAGTACTTTCTTATTTTAATTAAATTAGATTATAAGATATACTTTTTCAAATTTAAATCATTTTTTGGATTTAATCGAATATTGTTTCCTGCTCATCGTATTACACACCATCGCTACGCCACCTCATCGGCGCTTCCGTTTGGACCAGTACGATGTTCTTTCGTTAATACTTCATAGCCCTAGTATATCCCAGATAATCACGCTGAAACGAAAGTGTTCAATTAGCGCCCATACGGATCTAATGGCCATCGTTTCCTAAGACTGCGGTACTGAGGAATTGCTGTAAAGGGCTAACAGGAAGGCGATACAACAACCTTTTTCTACTTCTTATTATTATTATTGGCATTACATCCCCCACTGGGACATTGCCGCCTCGCAGCTTAGTGTTCATTCAGCACTTCCACAGTTATTAACTGCGAGGTTTCTAAGCCAAGTTACCATTTTTGCATTCGTATATCATAAGGCTAACACGATGATACTTTTATGCCCAGGAAAGTCGAGACAATTTCCAAGCCGAAAATTGGCATCGGGAATCGAACCCAGCCAGAGGGCGATACAACAACCACTAACAATCTTTTCAAAGAGAAATTAGTGTACGAGAAAGGCAAAAATGTCAGCTTTTACCAATTTATAAATAGAGCAAAAAAGAACTTATATTTGATGTCATACGCATTTAACGGAATATTCATTTTACCATTTCAAACAAAAGAAAAAAGGATTTTGCTTGGAATCCATAATTCATCTTGAAATACACAATAGATTTCACTCGAATCCCCGAAGGGTTTTCTCAATTTCGATCGGAGACTCCAAAATATGTCGTTAAGAATCCCTAAGGAAGTTTGTATATGTTGACCGAATCTGAAAGAAAATTAGGGATGAACAGTAAACTCTTTTGAATATATATAAAAAAAAAACTTACCAGCGATATTATGGACTCTTCCTTCCCCATCAAAAGCTGTAACACTTGATGGTGATCTGACAGTCATGAGAAGATGAGATGCACAGCAAGCCTCTGTAGACTGCGTCGTTATTGACGAACAATTATTTCACAAATTCCATGGAAGTTCTTAAGTCAAATGAATTTTCAAGATACGAGATAGCTTACAGCTACCAAGCACTTATTAAGTAAAAAAGCTTGACATAGTTGATCAGTCGAATCGCAACAGATTGTCCTATTTAACATTTACCTTCATCTTCGCATTTTACATCGTCCCGTAATTGCTCGTGGGTCTTGGTGAGCTTGCAATGATCATTTCGGGAATGAACTTTCGACATATGTCGAAGCATCCGAATCCGAATTTCTTTATCGTCTGCTATTAGAGTGAGTGTTGGATGCGCTTTCGCAAACACTGCAAATGGGTAAAGAAGATGCGACTGAGCCTAGTGCGGAAGGAGTTGGGTGCTGCTGCTTATGCACTGGATAAGATTTTAAAAGAGTCTTACTTTGCAGCAGATGAATATGGCGATGCGGGACTGGATGAGGTTATTACTGGTTGAGAGGATAGACCAGCTTCAGATCAGGCATTAACAAATAGGCCCGGCACACCTTGCTTAGATGTCGCCGGCACACGTTGCATAGATGCCACAGATGACTTCCGAAAGTGTTTATCGGATTTACCGTAGATATCAGCCAAGTGGCTAACGGAACGCAGCAGAGAACACACCTAAAGACCCGGAACTCAGTAAACACGAGAGAAATGTTCACTGACAAGCGAAACTGTTATTAATAAAACTGATCGAATATCTGACAACGAGAAATGTCATATCATTTTTGACGGTTCTTGTTGTAAAATTTTTCGAGCAGTTGCATACTGTCACCGCGTTTATCGCATCGTTATCGCGCTTTCATCGCGAGTGATCGCGTTAATCGCACGTAAAACGTTTCATCGCAAGAAAAAATCATTCCAATCGCGAAAATCTTTATGTTAAAGAAGCTTCATCTAGGGCTCATCGTGGGAGTGGCGCACCCCTCGCTACGATTACATGTTCAAGTATTCAAATAAGGTTATGCTCAAACATTACGTAAAAGCACAAATTACATTTTAACAGTTTATCTTAAGCGGATCGCTCTGAGGCTTAATATTTACGGTTTTTTTAGTTAAAACGAGTTGTTGGCATTTGTTCGGGTATATGGAACATTAACAGAACAATATGGAACATTAACAGATCTGTATTCACGAACCCACCACTGATAAATTAAAAGCGCAATATTTGATCAAACACAAACTTTTTCTTCTTAATTTTATTTACACTATATTAAAATATAATTATCTACATTTCAGGAGGAAAACGACTCAAGCCGAATACGATTCCATCTTTATATCTACCTTCAACTGATTTGTTGTTGCTACCAAATCCATACAAGTTAAACTTTCCTTCATCAAAACTTCGGTCATCCAATTCAAATATAATGATTGACAATCATTCATCAGGATCGTCCCCATCGCATAGTACTAGAAGTTCAAAAGAAAACCTAGCTACTGATTTAGCGTTTTGTGAACTTTCTGATAAGTTATCCGAAATTGAAGAACGTAAACCCAATCCTGATGAGATCAACCAAAATTCAACGTTTGCTCGCTCGATTGATGGAGAGCACGTTATAGCACCCAGCGTAAACACAAAAACAGAAAGCTTCATCAAAAGTTGCACAACCCGAATTGATAATGATGCATCCATCAAACTGGTTGGAATAACCTCAACGTTCAACAGCGAAACATTTAAAACTGAACGTAAGTTTTCACTGACAAGCCTTATCAAGTCCGATAGAGATGCAATAATATGGACTGGCGTTGCATCCCTGGAACAACTTGACTCTATATGTATTTCAGTCAGAATAGTGGAGGACCAGCTTTACAAAGAACAGCACAGACTATCTGCAATAGATAGAGTGATTTTAACTTTGGCAAAATTAAAGCAAAATATATCTTTTGCGGCTATTTCAACGCTTTTTGGCATATCTCCTGCTACTGTATCGCAATACTTCAACCACACCATACAGGTGAGCTGTTTATGTATTACTCCTCAAACGCATATGAAAGAACCGGCAAAGGTAACGGCAGGATTTGACAGAAAATAATTGGGGTAACTATCAAATCCTGCCGTTGTCATCGCCAACTCGTTCCAAGAACTTTTTATTATACTACATATGTGAAAAACAGCTCTTTTAAAAGGCTCTAGAAGGAATCATAACTAAATGGAATAATATGGATTTCTCAATTGTTACAGGTTCTCGCAGTGGTTCTGCAGAAATTCGTATATTGGCCTGATCGAGAAGAGATAAGAAACAACTTACCACTGTGTTTCAGAGGAAAATACGAAAGTGTTAGATGTATTCTTGATTGTACTGAAGTTCCTGTGGCCACGATGAAGTGCATCAATTGTTGCATAGCATGCTACTCGAATTATAAAGGCATGAGGACAGTCAAGTTCCTAATAGGAATTACGCCAGCTGGTTTAATCAGTTTCGTGAGTAAAGCTTACAGTGGAAAAGCATCTGATAAACAGATTTTCAACGACGAAAATGTATTGAGCCTTCTGGACCCATTCACTGACGAATTGATGGTTGACAAAGGTTTCAACATTCAGCAAGAATGTTTTAATCACGGAATACGATTGCACATTCCTCCTTTCTTGCGAACGGCTCAACATAGTAAATCCGATGCTATACTAAATGAAAGTATTGCAAAATCTAGGATTCATGTTGAGAGAGCTATACAACGGATGAAACTTTTCGGAATACTCCAATCGGCGATCGATGCCTCAGTCCTAGGATCTATTGACGCAATAGTAAAGTTTAAATGCGCAATTGTGAACTTATCGGCACGAATTATGAAAGATATCAGATTTCAAGATTGCTTTAATAAAGATATGAATGTATTTGTAGCATAGGCGTAGGATTGCCAATCCGGAGATGGCGAGTTCAATTGTCGGTCCAGTCTTAGACGTTTTCGGGTTGGAAACTTTCTCGACTCCTTGGGCATTGTACTTGCCACACAAGATAAATACATACTTATGCAATGGCGGGTATAGAAAACCATTCTCGATTAATTTTTCAAAAGGACCTAAGTAACATTTTTCATGAATTAGGGTAGAGGATGTATTTTGGACCACTTACTTTGAGTACTGCAATCAAAAGCTTCCATATTGGTCTGTTGATTGCAATATTCAAATTAATTCATGGAAAACATGTAAGTTAGGTCCTTTTGAAAAGTTAAGCGAGCATTCAATTAATAACTGAGGAAATGCTAATAGAATACAAACTTGAAAAGCAGGCAAAGTTCCATTTGGAATGTAGAGCAATTGAAGAAGAAATTTTCTTATATTTATTTGAAAGCTTGAATTACATTAATTCATTTCCATGTTTCTTACATATTTCAGGTAGCAGGTGTTGAAAATAAACTTGTTTTAATGAACTAATTAGACTTCTAACGTATTCTTCATTGAACTGAATTTCCAAAACAATGAAATCATTCTCGTACTTCGAATAAACGATAAAATCACAAGTAACACAACCTAATACATACATACTTAACTGAATTTGCGCGTAGTACTTATGATTCTTATTTAATTCAAAACCTGACTCTCGCTTCTTAATATACAACTTAGTTGCTTTACAATTTTCTAACATCCACTCCAAACCATGTTCTTTACCAGACATTGGGCATTTAATCTCAATTAAAATATTACAGCCAGTATCGACGCCATCTGGACTTACGCCAATCCATGGTTCTTTCACACAAACTACAAATCCACATTTTTTCACTAATGGATTTCGTTTTATTCTGTAGCATTCGAGTGCTGATTCCTCTGTTTCCCTTCCATAATCTAAAGCTTTTGATCGGATCAGCTTCGGGTTCAGATAAAGATTTGTCTTCCTTGGCCAATCTGCATTCTTATTACGGGTGTATGTAAAAAGGTCGTAACAAGAGCTTGCAGTGATTCTTATTGAGCGATGTAAATACCAAGCATCATTACGCTGTTCTTTAGTTTCTTCGGCAATATCCAATATCGACTGCACATTTTTAAGAACATTGGTCTCATAAAATTGCTTGTAATTTTCCTCCAGCAGCCATTCAATATTGCAGATTTGTTGGACATCAAGTATCATGCCGTACAACTCATTGCGTGATACATACTCGCCGTAATTCATTTGCGACAGAGGACCAGCTATGGGCAGTGGTGCACTCAATTCTCTCCCATCGATGTGTTTCTGGATCGCTGAATTCGGAGATGCTATATATAAAAAAAAATCATGTTATGGAAGTTCAACTTCATTACTTCACTAGTTTATTACCTTTCAAAATTCGGTCGAAGGCCTGCTGCAGGAGCTCTTGCTTATTTGATGTATCAACCGGAGTAACGACTGGGTGCTGTCGAATACAACACAGTTGCATCAGTGGTTTTGCGCGCCATTGGATGATTTCAGCTCTACTTCTACCCCAAGCTTGTCGGGAATCCGTGCACGTCATAAATTCAACCGATCTGAATCTGAAATCATCAGATTTTAAAACCTTAGAAAAAAAATTATCGATCATGCCAATACTTACTGGCACAGGTGCAGAAGACAAGCAATAATGTGCTTGCATCGGGATGTTCCAGCCTTGCAGGAACAGCACAGTGACCATTTGCGGTAGTCTGAACCGATCTTCAAACGTAGCTCATGCGGAACATCTGCTGGGTGAGAGCTCTGTAGCACATATGCCGTCAACTCCAGATAATCCTGCAATTTTTTTGTGTAGCCTATGCAAACGATGTGTCCAGAATCGAATACATTTTGGCCTTCTCGCAAAGGTCTCACGGAATCCCCAACATAGTCAAAAACCTGGCCAAGTGAAATCGTGACCTTTACAATATTTGTATGCCCAGCATCTAAAACAAAACAAATAACCTCAATGTTGCCGTACGTGATATATACACTGTAATTCTTATTTTAGGAATGCTGACCGATTTTAAATGATCTGCGAAACGAAAAGAAATGTTTTATTACCTTGTTGTTCCATGATAACCGTCAAAATAATGATATATATCAGAAAACTTTAAAAAATTATTTCTCCGCGCTTCAAGGAGCAGCCAATGTTTTGATTACTATCACTTTTTTGACAGTTCAAAAGTTCACTCGTAGATGGCACTCATGTTGCATTAGTTTGAAATAAATTTGCCTATAGAAGGTATCTGGAAACTCAATGTTTTTTTTTGGAAATTCAGATGAATTTCCCTTTCAAGTTATTGGAAATGTGCTTTTAAAATTCAGTCGATTTGCCTTTTTCCAATTGGACATTCAAGAAATTTTACTTCAAAATTCCAGGGATTTAGGATGAACAGTGGAATTGCAACTCTGTATTTTTTATCCGGGCGCTTATTCTCCGTGTTGAAAGCACTCTAGAAATGAAAAAAAAAACTCTATTTGGCATCCCTGCAGAATCTCACCGGATCTCATGAGATCTCGAAAACGACCAAAACAGAGAAACCGATAAACGAAATGAACAAAGAGAGGCGCCGCAGTTGTCAACAATGTCATAATATCGCGATGTTCGACATCAGAATCTTGCTGCAATCCCTCATGTGAGTTGTGACAAGAGGGAACGAATTTAGTTTTAACGAGTTAAGTAATCGCGGTCCGCATCCTATTTCTCCCGTGTAAGAATTTTTCTATAAATCCAATTATTTGATAAATTTACAGTGCCAGTGCGTGATTTAGTGTGTTTCTTCGTGGCGCGGAAGGTGAACTTTTACGGGATGAAGTAGTGCCCTCAATCCAAACAATCGGGAGGACTATGCTGCTGCGAACATTGGCCGGCAGCTCGGGCAGATGGACGACACGTTTCGGGCTCCTGGCGCGGGTGGGCGGCGGATATCACATCCGTCATGGATTGCTTGCATTGCCCCATCTATCGACAGCTGCTAGTGCCAGTACGATATTACAAAGCAGTGAAAAAATACGCTGGAATGCGAATAGCACCGGTTGGAGGGAAACGGGGAATAGGCGCGGGCCCGAGTACAACTTGCGCAATTGCAGAAGAGCGAATTTGGAGCTAATTTTAAGGGATTATAGTAGCAACACTAGTAATAAGAAGCTAGAACCAAAGGCTTTACTGCAGAACATAGTTCAAAGTCCTTACGCACGGTTGATGCGAGTTGACCGACCGATCGGGTCGTGGTTGCTTTTTTGGCCTTGCGGATGGAGTATTGCGCTGAGCGCACCGGCCGGATGCTGGCCCGACTTGTGGATGCTGACTCTGTTCGGTGCGGGAGCGTTCATCATGAGGGGAGCAGGCTGCACGATAAACGACATGTGGGATCGGGACATTGATGGCAAAGTTGCCCGAACCAAGAGTAGACCCCTGGTTGCCGGAGATCTAAGTTTGGCTGATGCTTGGTTTTTCCTGGGAGCTCAGCTCGGCGTAGGGTTGCTGATTCTGTTGGAAATGAACTGGTATTCGATTATGCTGGGGGCAAGTTCGTTGGGACTAGTCATCATCTATCCGCTGATGAAACGGGTAACGCATTGGCCTCAGCTGGTTCTGGGAATGACGTTCAACTGGGGGGCCCTGCTAGGCTGGAGTGCCACCCAGGGATCGGTGTTGTGGTCTGCTTGCCTGCCGCTGTATCTGGCCGGCGTGTGCTGGACTATTGTGTACGATACGATCTACGCCCACCAGGATAAGGTGGACGATGCACTGCTGGGGATCAAATCGACGGCAATTCGGTTCGGGGATAACACCAAACTGTGGCTGAGCGGATTCACGACCGCCATGATCAGCGGTTTAATAACCTCAGGAGTGGTGTGTGAGCAGACGTGGCCGTACTATTCGGCGGTTGGGGTGATTTCGGCCCACTTGGCGCATCAGGTGAGTGAAAAGCGTGTTAAGTGATTTTAACATTTACCCAATATAAAGCAAGCATTTTTGATTGTTTTATAGTCGCAGTTCTTACCATCGCTATGAAAGTTCAATTCATCCAACAATATTTCTACATATCATACGAGCAAAAAAAAGGACGTTAACTCTATTTTATCCCTATGGGTATGATTTAGCATGCCATATCTCATTCTTATCTAGTCAAAACAATTCCGATAGTCAGTTTATAACGGTTCGTCTTGATGATTTTATTTCGCTGTTATTGATGGCGCAGAAGTAGTAAAATTCAATTGCGGTTAGGGAGTGTATGCTTCATTTCGAGCGAGACAAATAGTGCTTTAATTACACTGGACGACAAACTTGTTTTTTGCCTTCGCTATCCTCATGTGTTGCATTCGTAGTTTTGGACCTCTAAAATCGACCAGTTACCGGCGTTATGCTACGTTTAGACAAGGCGAGTGAATTGAGTAAGTCGCTTGATTCGAACGCGAATTGAACTTGTAAACAACTTAATTCAATTAACTTGAACGAAAAGAAAGTTGAACATGTTCATCTTTTGGCAAGCCAATTGAATTCAACTGAGTTGTTCAATTCACTTGCCCTGTCAAAACCTAGCTGTTAAACTTTTTCGTAGCCTGAGCGTAGCGCGGCTCGACTGAAATTATATTTAAGATTAATCGGATGTACAATCATATTAATTCTTGTTATACTTGTTATACTCGACGTATCCCCGGGCCGTGGCCAATCTACGTTGTATAACACTAGGCAATACGTTTACACTGCTGGCTTAAATTTTCAACGTGCCGTTTACTATATTGAACTCATGAAATCAATGTGAACTCGACTCGTGGAAAACTCATTCCAGGTTATCCGAGGCTTGTGATAGACCCTTTATCACAACGGACCTTTCCATCCACTGACTGGTAGGCTCGAGCGTCCCGTCCTCTGCTTCAGACCCATAAGGGTAGTCCAGTTTCAGGGTATTAAAGTTCAGTTTCAGGGTATTAAACTTGTAAGAGAATAGAGGATAGAGGAGGAGAGTGTGGAGCGGCTTATTGTCCGCTTCCGGTTCTAGCGACTGCTATGGAACCTATTATTAGAGTTGTTTGTCGAGATAGAAATGGTTGTGATTATACACATGATAGATATTATGATAGTTTGAAATCGCTTCGATAGAGTTCGAAATAGTTAAGAAACCTTCCAGATGTTTTATATGTTTGAAGGGAAATGATTGAAATCCGTTTGCCGAAGTAGCTGTGTAGATTGATTTGAATAGAAAGTGGATCAGGCGGGAGAGAGGGTAATGGGTCCAGATTTCCATCCTCCTGTCTGTAGGGCCGACGCTGTATCCATTCGATCGCCAACCTATTCTTCCTGGCGGTCTGTTGGTTTCGCTTCTCTGTTTGCCCCTCGATCGTTAGTCCGTTGCTTGTCTTTGCTTCTTTTCGTTCGTTCCTCGTTCGCTTCTGTCTGTCGGCCTTAACGTGCAATCCTTTTGGTTTTTTTTCTCTAGTCCTTCCTTTCAACTCGTTTCATCATTTTGCGGGTGTTTGAGTATGAAAATAGAAATAATAAAGATAAAGATAATGTAAATGAGATTGATGAGATTGGTTGATACACCCAATATTTTTTTTTACACGGTTGGTATTCTTTAATTTCCCGGTCAACCTGATTTTTCACAGCTTTTTAAATACCACCTGAATTTTCTTTGATTTTTTGTGAATTTTTTCATGGGGTTAACTCTTAGTTTCATCAACGCTGAAGCTCGTAATCAACTAAAACCCACCCGTGTAAAAAAAGAACTGGGTGTATAAAGTTATAAAGTATGTTCTTGTTCATTTCAAAAGCATACAACAAGTTTTATTTCGTGTTCGTTTATTTAAATGTGTCATAGTTTATCTTCTAGCTGTTTGAGACCATCTTATTTCCTCGTTCAGTCGCTGTCAGAGAATCCTGCAAAATCTGTCTCCTCATCTTGTTCAAATCCGTCAAACCAGGACTCGTGCGATGAGTCATTCATTGTTGGGATTTCAATTTGTGTGTTGTCATAATTTCCCTCGATAAGTAGTTCGTGTGGTACTTCCTCCTGACAAAGGGGAAGATTCCTTGTAGCAAATTCTCGAAATCGCTCTCTATTCTGCGCAAGTTCGCGTAACTCCTCAGAGGTTACTCCTGTGCATATCATATCCTGTTCAACACACTTCTCCCATGTGTAGCAGGGACGGCCGAGTTTCAATGGTCCGGGAATATTATATTCGGATGCTATTTTTAATATTTCGTTTTCGTCCATCCGTTGTAGGTGCGCCCAATAGAGCAATCGCGCCATCCTGAGCTTTCGGTTTATGGTGTGACCTTCTAAAGCCTGACTGATGTCAACTGATCCTATGTCTTCCTGGATTTGTTGTAGTGCTACTGGATCTTCGGCGCTGCGCCTCGAAGCTTGATAAAGACCAGAGACTATGAGCAGCTCCATTTCGCGCAGTTTGTCTCGGTTGCGCTTAGTCAGTGTTGATACTCGTAGACCGTAGAACACTATCGGGGAAATCACTGTGTGGTATAAGCGTTTGCTGGTGGCCCAGTTCATGCTATTTTCATTTACAAAGGTGAGCAATGAATGATATATCTTTATAGCTTTCTGCACTCGATCTGCTATAGTTTCTCGCCTATTCAGCGAGCTGGTAAGGTAAGCTCCTAGATACCGCAGTTTTTGCACAACATTGATCTCATACGGACCATAAGTGACTAGACGGGATGATGTGTTGTCTATTGGATCATGGGGGTCGCGAATGAGTACTTCCGTCTTTCTCACATTCAGTTCCAGTCCGAATTCGTGCAAACACGGCTTTAACAATGTTAGTAGGCGGGTGATTTGCGATGGGTCGGTTAGAATGGCCAGGATGTCATCGGCATATACTCTGAGGCATGGTAGACGAATTCGGCCTTCCTGCGCTAGAAACAATTCTGGCATTTGTTGTTGCAGACGTGAGAGTGCCTGATGTAGCAGGTGTACGAACAATTTTGGTGACAAAGGGCAGCCCTGTTTTATACCCTTTACTTTGTTGAATGTTGCTGTCCTCTGACCAAACCATTGCAGGGATGTCTGTTCCGTTAGGCATGTTGATATGATCCGGTTGATTAGATAGACTGGGACGCCTAGGTTTAGGAGTAGTTGCGGGACTTTGTGCAAGTTGACTGTGTCAAAAGCCTGCCGGATGTCTAATGATACGATGTAGGTGGTTCTGCCTTTCCTCCAGCGCTCATCGAGTATTTGCCTAACGATGAAAATCTGGTCTTCTGCTGATCTGTTAAGGTGGTAAGCATACTGATAGTTTGGAACATCTCCTAAATATGATTCCATTTTCTCTAGCAGGAATCGTGAGTACAATTTGTAGATTGTTTGGCACAGCGTTATCCGGCGATATTCATCTGGTCCTGTTGGCCGTTGTACCTTTGGGATTGGTATTTGAATGGTTTCTATCATACCCGGAGGGACGTTGTTATTTTCCCATATCATTCGTAGCAGTCCATGCATCTCCCTGAAGAGCTCTTCGCTGCCATAGCGGAGAAGTTCCGGGCGAATTCCGATTGTTCCTGCGGCTGTGCTGTTACGTAGAGTCAATACTAGTCTTTGTACATCCTGTAGTGTGGGTCCGGAACCGTCAGGTGGAGACTCTGGTTCTGGTAGTGTTGGTATTTCTTCTTCATTCGACCCTTGCATTAGCCTTTCTTCCCACGCACGAATTGATATGTATCTATGGCCCTTTCTGTTTGCTATACGGCGATGTTGTCGTAGATATCGATATGTCATGCGGAGACGATCTAGTGGGGGCTATTTTTCCAGATTTTCGAAAAATATGCGTATTTGTTTCTCCTGATGCTCCTGGTATGCCGGTTCTTTTTCTTTCAACTTTTTCTTCTTTTCTGCGTTATGCCGGTCACTCAGCAACTGCTTATGCCGTTTCTCGTAACGTTGCCCCCTTCTTGTCCTGTTCGGAGTGTTCGGTGAGCGTGGTGTCCTTAGTGTTGCCTTCGCTGCTCCTATCACGGTTTCGTTTATGCGTTCCAGCAGTTGGACAGGGTCTTGGGCATCCACTGGAATTTGTGATTGTAAGCGTGTCGTGATTTCCCGGTGATATTGCATTTTCGCCATCGGATCAGTGGTTAGCAGACCGACTTGTATGATCATGAATGATCAAGAATGAGCAGCCGATGATCTGAGAAGCCATTTGGTGCTTCTATGCAGCGGCAATTGGGTGGATGAAACCTGCGGATTATTGGCATCACGATGTGATCTATCTGAGAACAGCTTCCACCGCGTTTCCATGTGCATAGCACGCTTTTGTCAGGTCCAAATGAGCTGGAGAGTCGGTATTGATGAAGAAGAAGTAGCTCTTTCAAAGCTTCTCCATTTGAGTTTGTCCAAGGGTGGAAGAGTAATGGTCCTACACGCTTTCTGTCATCGGGAAGCAAATCTTTATATCCTACGTGGGCGTTGAAGTCTCCTAGAATTATGACATTGTCCCTCTGCCGTTCACTCAACCTGGTTAAGTAGTTGATTAGAACTCCTATCTCTGGGTCCGCTTGGGTGCTCGCCGAGCGTGCGTATATGGACAAGACTATAAGTTGTTCTCCAAACACAGTGATCTTTACTCCGCAGGTATTATTTCCAACTCGAAAAAACTTAAATTTGTTGCCGAAGTGTCCTCGATGTACCAGGATAGCGGTTCCACCTCCCATCCTGGGGGAGGTCTCCGATTGTCGATTTACATTGAACCATGCGTAGGCCGCTGTGGTCGGTGTATAGACGAATCCAAGTAAAAATAAGAAGAAGACACACGACGGTGTTAACTTTGACAGATCCTACAGCACAGCATAGGAAGATCATTTTAAAATGCTTATAATAAATTCTAGACAAATTGTAATTAAAATCTGATTGATGTACGATACGGAAAAAGTTCTGAATTACATATTTAGAAGCTTATCTCAATTTTTTGAATATTTTCCAAAAATGTATCTATCATACAGTTCGGAACTTTTTCCGTATCATACATCAATCAGATTTTAATTACAATTTGTCTAGAATTTATTATAAGCATTTTAAAATGATCTTCCTATGCTGTGCTGTAGGATCTGTCAAAGTTAACACCGTCGTGTGTCTTCTTCTTATTTTTACAGTATACCCCCGCTGATCCGACAAATGTATAGCCGGACTATCAAGGTTTATCTTGTTAATCCGACTGTCAAATCCATACAAATGAACCAAAACAAAATCACAGCACAAATTTGAAAACTGACAGCATAATGTGTTTGAATGGGTGTTGATACTTTTTAATCCGCAAAATTTGAACTAGCCAGATCCTGACCAACGAGTCGTCGGACTAGCGAGGTCCGGATAAGCGGGGATACTGTACTTGCAAACAAAAATCGGAAGCGATGAGTCGCTCGACTGACAACTGTTTTCCAGCGAATTTTCACAGTTTATCGATGAGATGTTTCCTTTTTTATAGTGTGCAAAATACACTAGATAATTTAAATTCCTTTTTATATGTTGGTTTCATACTAATGAATTACATCAAATCCTATTCTTCAAAATATAAGCTTATAAATACATGTGCTGTCACCTATAAAAATACATTTGTAATCAGTGGAAACTGTAGAAAAAAATTGCAAATTCGGAAATATATCGTCCGTTATCAACGCAACACAGAAGGATTGACGCACTATGATTTCTGTTTATTTATTTAATCACTCTTTGTTTTGGTTTCATTCTTTTAAATATCAAGAAGCTAAATTTGTGTACTTTGCAGTTCAAACGCATTTTTTTTAAATTTTCTGCTATTATTTATTGGAAACAAACAACAACCATATCATGTAAGTAGCAATGAAATGAGTGCAGTAAAACCCGATGGTATAATAACATTTTTACAATGTTTCTTTTAGGTATGAAGAGGAAGAATATTTGGAAGAACTAGATGAAGCGGACGTTGTTGTTCATTCCAACCAACGTTCACCCTCACCAAGGCGTTCTTCCCGCGATGTCTCGTTCGTTGCTGATTCCGACGATGTCAACTTGTTGGACACTGCGGAAGAAACCCTGGAAGCATCTTATCTGTATCTATTTGAGGCACAATTCTTCCGACGACTCTATCGGGGACAAATGCGCCCAAGAGAGGTGGGAACCAAAAACGTTGGTGGCAATTCCGTGGAAGATGTGATGGCATGCGTTTGGAAAGTTGCAACTAAGCATGTATCACGGCAAATCGACTTTGACGATGATGGGCCAAAATGGGCTGATAAACAGGAACCGGATCAAGAAGATATTGAGAAGTTTGTGACTTTTCACGATCCGAGTAAGAGGAAAGCGTACAATACTTCGTCAGTAACGTCCCGCTTGCTTACATCATGGAGAGACAAGCAAATAAAAATTTTTGTTCATGCGCATTCGGTTAATGTCGAGACCAACTCGCAGCATCAGATGGTCCTTAAGAAGCTGATTGCACCGAACAACCCTGATCGATCCGGTGCTCATTCAACCCACGACGATGCAGTGTTGGCGAAAGAATTGAAGGAAAATCATCCTGAGCTTGAAGGCCACCACAGTTCTTGGTTGTTGTGGGCTAATACAATTCATTCATCGGCAGCGTATAAACAGGAAGCTATGAAAACGGCTACGTCACCACCATTGGAGCTCGCCAAATATTTTAGGTGGACTGGCGTTTCAGAAGCAGCCAGATTGCAATCCGTTCACCGTGGTGCATCAGTAGCTCATGCCGTTAATGGAAGCTGGATGAAGGACGTAGAAGAAGTTCACCACGGAGTTACATCAGCAATTTCTATTCTGACAAATGTCGCACAGAAGCTGGAAGGAATGATTTCCAAAGGAAAAGGGGCGGAGGAAATTATTGCTGCTGTGCAATCTGCTGTACGGCCAGAGGAGTCTGAGCTGAGCAAAGTGTTGGCCGATAATGTATCCAACTGTCCGGATATCGATCACATCTGAAGGGAGTGGATCTAAAGTTGTTAATAATATGAAATAAAACTACTTGTTCGTTTTTTTATGATTTTAAATAGGTTTTTATTACAGCCATTCAACAGCGTCCCTCAATGTTTATTCTGTGCAAACATCAAGACCCAAATCTTGTGGATTTTGTTGCAATCCTTTTTCTGGGTAGAATGTTCCCCCGGGATAATAACCACAATGTGCGAATATATTTTCACAAGGATACTGTCTGAAGTAACTCATAGCATCACATACGTCACCCATTATGGGCGTATTCTCTTGGTGCGTCCTCTTCAGTCGCTTTTTGACGAGTCCGAAAATAATTTCCACAGGATTAAAAAAAGGACAGTACGCCGGAAGGAAGATGGGAATTATGCCTATCGACCGCAGGTACCTAATAATGTTAGCATCGCAATGTATTCTCGCCCCATCCATTATCCAAACTGAGTTGAATCCTGGGTATTGATGAACATTTGTATTATGTAGCGCAAACTCACGAATGCATTCAAAAAAAATTAAACGGTTAAATGTTCCACTTGTCCAAAAACTATCTAACATACCGTCTACTCCTAAAAAGCATAAAAAAGAGAGACGAGGTCGACGGCAGAATTCCCCACTGAAAATAACTTTTTGTCCCACAACTCCATATCCTTTCCGACGCAGCATATCCCTATTATCGAAACTAACCTCATCTAAGAATACTAAATTATAAATGTCCCACGGGATGGCCAAAAGCTCTCGCATGAATCTGATGATCTCGGCATCCCGTATTTGAATCGCCCTTCTCTCAACCGTCTTCCACGAGAGCCCAGCCTCGTGAAGAATGAAACAAATCGACGATACGCTGATGGTCATATGAAACTGCTTCTGGAATTTCTCTTTGGCTTCGTCCAAGAACAGCAAAGGATGATTTTGATACAACTGCACTATCCATGATCTCATTTCCACTTGGAACTTTTTGTAGATTTGAATGCGTTTTTTTCGTTGATAGACACCTTCATTTTCGAATCTTCTTAACCAGGAGTAAATTGTAGATAAACTTTTACCATAAATTTTCGCAAGATCTTTTTTAGAAATTCCCAAATAATAATGCCCGTATAGTGCATGATATACAGTATTCGGCTCTGCTTGATGGTTTTTAACTGCCTGGATGATGATGTTCGCCATTGTCTGCAAAACGAACCTTTATTAAAATTTTCTAGTACACTTTTTTATTGAATAATATTTATTATATATCTAACCTTTACTCAATTTCACCTGTATATTTATTTTTCTTCTTAAAACTCCTCAGAGCGTTGGTGTTTACCGGTTTGAAGATTTTGAGAAATACGGTTTCGAAAAGTTTTGAAAATAATGCAGTTTATCAGTCAAAACAAACCAAATGTCACCGCCAAAAATGACAAGTCATCTGACATCGCTGAGATTTGTCGCGTCGCTGGACTCTCCAGCGAATTGCAGAGTAGTGCTGCAGCGACAATACTGGTGGCTAAACGGATCTCTTGCAAACAGGCAACAGCAATATTGTTGTCGTTTAGGAACTGATCGATGACGTCCCGATCGGACGGTTGGGAGCACCCTGAGACATTCCATGTCCCGGCTGTAAAGACGTTCGGTGGCGAGTTTATTGTTGCGAGTGCCGCCGGAGTGCTATCACTGTGTTGTGTCACATCGTAAGTGTCGATTGTATGTTGTTGTTGTATTGCTTGTATGTGTGGTCGCGGTAACGGATCTCTTTGTTGGTGTGCGGGACCGGTAATGTTGGTGGTTCCTGCTTGTCTCTTCTGAGGGGGGGAGCATCATCTTTTTCTAGTCCCATCGTTCGTTTACCTGTATGATTTAAGTCGTTTATCAATTTAATGTTCGTTTTATTGTTATTTTGCCTACCACTAGGGATATCTAGAACACTATCATAGTGTGTGTACTCCGCGATGCCCGAGAGTCTGTGAGCTACTCTCAAGGTTCTTCTTCCATCTGCGTTGATGATGCATGCCGATGAGTGTTCTCTGTAGATTTCTATCCTGAAATCAAATTCGCTCGCCACCGCCAGAAAAGCCTCTTCTCCACCCCAGAATCCGTGTTGTTTCATACAATTCAGATAATACTGAACCACCTCGGTGGTTGAATAATCGCTGCAGATGTCTGCTTTTCCGATGTCTGTCAATGCAGATACTGCTTGCGCATGCAGGCGGTCGCTCCATTCAGTAAGGTTCCTGCTGTAAAACTGTACTACTACTGCCCGCAACGTTCTTACTCTAAACTTCATTTCTTCCGTGTTGGGCTTCGTGCCCCAGATTTGGTGTCCAAGCGATGCAAATAGACAGTCTCCATCTCCCGGAATGAGCAGGATCCGCAGTTTTCCTTCTTCCGTTGAAACGATTTCAGTTGTCATTGTTTGACTCAGGCTATGAGCCTCCGAGACTGTTTTCTTTGAACTAATCTTAGATGCAGTTTTTGTCGATAGAACAAAATGGCGGGCGATTTCATGCGTTTTTATCTGTTGGGGATGTTCAAAAAGTACATTAATCTTGCCTTTGTCGATTATTCAGTGCTCTTAAAGATAAAATCTATGGTGCGGTGCACGTTCCGTCATGATGGCTAAAATTTGGCTAGGTTGATCGGAATACGTTTTGATGCCGGGTCAGTTTACTAGATGCCTAGATAAAGCTAGTGTTGTTGGCCCCCCTCATCCGGCCTACGTAACCTCATTATGCCGAAGGGTACCTTCATTAAATTATTATTATTATTATTTTTTCTTTGTTATTTTCATTATTTGATTTATATTTATATTTATACCCCCCACTTTCTTTGTTCGCTTTAGCGTCACCCAGGGTAGACCAGGCAACGAGGCCTATGTGGCTTGTACCTAACGCTTGCAGGAAAAGCGAGAGGCTGACTACTTCCTCTTCCTTCAATGGATAAGGAAGCCAAGCGCCGTGGAGGAGCATGCACTATAGGTACCGACGCGGTTCCGCAAGATGCCACCCTCCTGTTACATGACCAATCCCTCCATGACCCCCTTACAAGCTTTCGTCAAATTAGCCAAATGACAGTGAGTGACACCTCACTTCACCAGTCAAAGAACCCCAGCACATACTTGCGAACAGGCCGTTTTTGTCATGCTTCACACGCGCTATTCTAACCTTCCCTCCTTATCTCGACATTCCCTATGTAGCATGACAACTGTGGCCTACCTACCCCATTTAAGATTAATCGAATGTTCAATCACATTAATAGGTACAAATTCGGTTCACTTACAATTAAGTTTTCTGATATAGAGCGAGTAGCTGTTAAACCTACACTTGCTTCAGGGTTATTGTTGAAAGCGGTTTTTTCACTATAAGAAAATTCTGTTTATCATAAATTCACTTCTGGAGAATATAATACGTGCGGAAATCTATCTTCTAACCAACTCTGAGGTTGCTGGAGTTCAATTGGTATGGCATTTTCTATGATTTATGCACTAATATAAACTGTTGAATAATTTAGCAATAATTTGTTTCACGTGATTACAATGCTTGCTGTTTCGATCAACAATATTCTGCTAGTCATCCCGGGTTGTCGTATACTTTTGACAGGTTCATCTATACGACGACGTTTGATGCTGAATGTAGTGGTAGGTTACGGAGGCGCCGTACATCAAAAAAGGGTCTATATGTCTCGCGCGTCAACACCCCGACCCGTGAGGCCTAATCGTTAGTTGGTCTTACCCAGTGGCGCCGGAAGTGGGTGGGACAAGTAGGACATGTCCTACGCATGAAAATACCTGGGTAGGACAGTCGGAGCATTGTCCTACCCATGATTATGGTAAGAACTTACCATGTGGATCACTAAAAGATCTAATGCTATCAATACCGTTTCAACTTATAGATCTAAAAATTCAAAGAGAATCAGATGTTTGAAAGCTTATCAGAGGTTAAACTGACAATCGTGGAAGGTTCTGGGATTGTAAAGGATAAATCTTTTCCGAAAGGCTTCTCAGAGTATTTGCGGAATTCTTTCCATTCCAAAAAGTGCTCAAGGATGTATTGAGATTTTCCAAGAAGTCTTGAAGTTTCTTATAGATTCTGTTCTTTCGTAAAATTGTTGAATATTTTCTGGAAATACCTAATTATTTCTGCTAGTTCAGGAAGGCTCAGTGAATTTTAGAAAGACTGACGGTGAATTGATCAAAATTTGAATATCTAAACAAGGATACAGCTTAGCTTAATTTAGCCAAGACTAACAGTAGGGGAACTGGGGGTAGGACGCCCACGTTAAGGAAAATGCCATTTTTATCAATGAAAACCACCATTTCAGCCAGTTTTCATCAGCGCATACTGAAGAACAGCATATCTGCGACTGACTACCGATGACAGATATCTAATTGTACATTTTATTGTACAGAAATTTGATTTTTAAAAAGCACCCGAAAAAAATTGATTTTGAAACCATGCGGGGTGAGATGCGCCAGTGGATGGGTTAAAACGCGCATGTGCTTATCGTACTGATTTTCATTTTAATTGCCTACATTAAGGCAATTAACCGAATGTTTCAGCTGTTTCGGTCATACGAAATGAGCATGAGCGTACTGCCCCACACCGACCTCATAAGTTTGAAGGCCCATCAAATCGTTTTAAGACCAATTTTGACGACGATTTCGTGTGGAACATAAAGAACACGTGTAAGCAGCATGGCTCATGGCTCAATTTTTAATTTATCAATGTATAACAGCGATAGAAAGACTAAACTTTACCGAGCTAGAATTGCATCAAAACACGCAAAAATCGTTTTTTCGAGTTTTTCATGTGTAACTAGAGAAAAATCATGAAATATATGTATCCAATGTCAGTATTTTTCATTACTTTATCGTATAGACCATTGAAAATAATCACAATGGGGATATTTAACCTTATTCAGGGGTGGCGCGTTTTAACCCCTATGGGCGTGCTACCCCCACTTCCCCTACTTGTCAATAGTTACCTCTCTTATCAAAAGTGGTGTAAAAACTGTGTAATTATTGTTGCTACTACCCGATCAAGAATGCGTAACAAAATTATAACAAGGGGAGTTATTTATTTCAGAAAAATATTGTAACAAAATGTGTTATAAATTTTGCTGATTAGTTGTTAAAATAACATAAATTATATCAAAAATATCTCTAGCCGTAACATAATTAAAATAGAGGTTGATACCGTCATATCAACATTTTAACAAACGTTGATATGATTTTTCTGTACAAAATCTACTTTCAAGGTAATTGCCTACATCACGGATAGAAATCTGGTACTCTACCACGCCGGATTTCCATCCATAATGTAGGCATTTAACTTTGTTCCAGCTATGTATTAATATCGAGCGAGTTCAAGTTATACTGAAGGTGATTTACCTCCGATTTTTTTCAATGTCTACAAAAAATGTAGGCAATTATTTTGTAAAAATATTTATAACTAATGTTGTTATAATTTTGATATAAAATAAAACTGGCCGATGACACATTTTTATAGAATTATCTAATTATAACACACGTTGTTTGAAATAACAACAATTGATAGAATTGAGTTATAATTTTGTTATGCATTCCTGATCGGGTAGAGACCGAGAAAACCTCTGCATCCCTATAATACCACGGAAAGGATATTCCGTTAACTCGGTAAGGTAGATGAACAGAAGTATAGATCGATGATTCGCTTAGAAAAGTGATGTAGTCTATGCCACATTATGTAATGTAGTCTTTGCCAGACTTCCTAGAAGCGATAGTCACTAGACTGTCGAGATCATATCCAAAAGTTGAGAAACTAAACAAGGATATGGGAGAACAATCGCAGAAATATGAAGCAGTTTATAATGATGGTAGCATATCCGGATGTCTGGTAGCAAGCCTATGAGAAGAAGAACTCTGAAAGCTTCTAATACTTTATTGGAATCTGTAGGAATAACAAATATACCTACATTTGCATGAAATCTTAGAAGTTAAAAAGAAACAAGGCAAGGCCAGCTGATGTATAATTGGTAATACGTCTGTGTACTTAATGGAATAGTGCGGGTTCATGGCCCATCGGCAGCCGAATCTTTTTTCGCAATATCTCATAAAAACACCTTAAAATGGCAAACATAACTATGTGTATTAAAATTAAACATTTTTTCCAAAAAAGTTAAAAAGAAAAAAGTCTGAAATTCGGAGTAACATTATTCTTGAAATTTCTGAAAACCCGTAAACAGTACTAAACACCCTTAAAGAATCTTGAACGATCATAAGCTTTACTGGTAGATCATAGCGATGTTTTTGAAGATTTATAATGGTTCGAATTCCTAGAAGTTAGTGAAATTGCTTGAAACCATCCAATATTTTATAAATGTTTTTTTTTGCAAATGTTCTATAAACACTAGAAATGTAATGATTGACTTAATAATCATAGGGAGTTTATAACTTATTTGAGGATGCCCGAAAAAAATATCTGATGTTCGAGAGGATTTCCGGAAAGTCTCTGAAATTACATATAAGTATTCTATAGATTTGAAAATCCAGTTTTTGTCCTACCCACGTCCGGGAACGTGGCCGCGCCTCTGGTCTTACCCTAATACGTCCAGTAGAGCCACTTTGATCGAAGGTCGTTGAAGTATTCCCGAATCTGTCTGGATATCCACCTTGCGTACCTGGCCATCGTTTGCTGGATAGGTTTTAATTATTCGACCTCTGAGCCAGCCGTTACGTACAGTTTCGTCGACGATTACTACGAGATCACCTTTTTGAAGTGGACGAACACTGAAGAACCATTTAGTTCGTCGAGCAAGAGTTGGTAGATAGGACTTAATCCAACTTGTCCAAAACTGATCCAGCAAATGCTGCATTACTTTCCAGTTGGTATGTAGAGACACTGGCTCGCTGATGGGAATTTTCACGGGACTATTCACTCCACTGGAGCTCATCAAGAGGAAGTTATTGGGAGTGAGAACTTCCTGGCCAGGAAATGCAAGTGGCACGAATGTAAGCGGTCGTGAATTAACAATCATGGTGGCCTCTGAGAGTAATGTAGTCAGTCCTTCGTCGTCTAGCTTTTCACGGTGTGCAAGCACCTTCAAGGCGTCCTTGATTGAACGGACCTTCCGTTCCCACACACCACCCATATGCGGAGCGGATGGTGGGTTAAAATGCCACTCTGTTGCAGCGTTAGTAAAGCTACTGGCGATGGCGAAGTTGATAGATTTTATTTCTGTAGCTAATTCTCTGGCGGCACCTCGAAAATAGGTTCCGTTGTCGTTGAAAATGTTCTGTGGAGCACCCCTTTTGTCAACAAAACGGCGAATAGCCATTTTACATGACTGGATCGTCAAGGTATGCACTACCTCTAAGTGTACAGCACGTATAGTCAGGCATGTGAAGATCGCCACCCATCTTTTCGCATTACTACGCCCTTGTTTAATGATGAGTGGACCAAAATAGTCAATGCCGGTGTGCGTAAATGGACGAACAAATGGAGTAACTCGTGGCTCCGGCAATGGAGCCATTTTTGGTGCATCCGGTTTGGCTCTGTATACGCGGCACCACATACACTGCTTACTGACCTTCTTCGCCACTAAACGTAGCTTAGAAATATAGTAGAGCTGTCGAAGCTCGTTAACGACAGTCTCGATGCTGGCGTGAGCGTATCTTTGATGAAAGCGTAGCACTAGTAACTCGGTAACGTTGTGCTTTCGGGGAACAATTATCGGATTCCGGAAACGGTAGGGATAGTAAGCTGCCTTTGGATCAATTCGGTTTTCCATCCGCAGCACTCCGTCGTCGTCTATGAATGCCGATAGTTTTGACAATGAGCTAGATTTGGGTAGCCTTATTTCTTTCACCTTGGTTGATACGCTGTTTTCAAAATGGAAATCTCCTCTCCATACTCCTCTGCTTGAACTAATCGACATAAGCTCTTTTCGGCCATCACGTAGTCTCGACTAGTTAACGTAACCGTGCCTGATCGGGACCGAACTTGTTGTTTTGTTGAGCAGCAATTAACAAAATGGTAGATATAGGCCAAAGATCCAATAATATCTTCATACCGTGAGAATTTAGTCCAATCTAGTACTGAGTCGGTCATGATTTTGTGGTGTAGGTTCGTTGCCCTCATTTCTTCCATCTGTTATCCAGTTGTAGTTTCTTCACTGGCCATTCTTCTTCTGGTAACCATAGAAAATCTGGTCCACGATACCATTTGCTTTGCGAGTCGAAACATGGACCGTTGCCCCACTTAGTTGCTGCATCTGCGATGTTGAACCGAGTAGATACCCATCGCCAATCTTCTACTGTTGTTTCTTCTAGGATTTCCGTTGTTCTGAACTGCACATGCGGTCGATACTTGCGAGGATCGGCACGTAGCCATGACAGAATTACTGTTGAATCAGTGTGGAAGTACCGTCTGGTGATCTGCAGCGAATGGTTTTCCGATATGGTTTTCATGAGCCGTACGCCAATCACACCTGCGTTCAATTCGTTGCGTGGTATGGATTGCGGTCATAATGGCGTAACCTTTGCCTTGGCAGCTACCAGAGAACACCGGGGGATTCCGCGATCAATAATGCGGAAATAGGCAACGCTGCAATAAGCGAGCTCACTCGCGTCCACAAACACGTGTAGCTGTAAAGAGCGATAACTTTCCCGTTCATAGTTGGGGAAATAACAGCGGGGAATCTGTAGTTTGCTCAGCTCGGGAACCAGTTTTATCCCCCGTTTCCAATTTAAGAAGTCACGATCGGTTATAGGATCGTCTCAATTAATTCCAGATCTCCATATGTTCTGGATAAGGATTTTACCGTGAATTGTAAAGGAAGCTATCAGGCTAAGCGGGTCGAAAAGACTCATTACCACACGCAAAACTTGCCTTTTAGTAGGCACCATTTTACCAGATAATAGTGGAAGGAGATCCTTATGGAACTCAGCCGAGAATACAAACAGATCTTCATCCGGTTTCCAGAGCATCCCAAGGACACGTTCGGCAATTTTGGACTTTTCGGCGATGAAATTCTTTGCTGCTTGCACCGTGGTGTATTCCGCCCCGATGCGTCTCAGGATTTCTTGATCGTTCGACTGCCAGTTGCGGATCTCGAATCCGGCTTTGCTATGTATTTCGCGAACTTCGACCGCCAGCTTGACCGCTTCTTCGATAGTGTCTCGACTATCCAAGTAGTCGTCTACATATGTGTTCTCCTTAATAGCCCTTGCCGCCTCCGGTTATTCTTCTTGGTACTCCAATGCATTCAGATTTTTCGCATATTGAGCCGAACAGGGCGAACAGGTTGCCCCAAACGTCGCCACGTCCATAATATAAATGTCCGGGTTTGAGGTGGGGTCCGTCCGCCAGAGAAATCTTTGTGATTGTTTGTCCTCTTGTTTGATACGCAACTGATGAAACATCTGTTTTATGTCACCAGCTACAGCAAACTGCTTTTGGCGGAACTGGCAGAGCACAGACATGAGTGGTGTCAACAGATCAGGTCCAGTTAGTAGCATGGTGTTTAATGAGACACCACCTACGCGCGCGGCAGCATCCCATACGATGCGCACTTTATCAGGCTTACGTGGGTTGCGAACGATTCCAAGTGGTAGGTACCACACTCGAGGGTTGTTGAGCTGTCGCAACTCGTCTTTAGTTGCTTTATGAGCGTATACCTGTTCCTGATAATCCCGTATCTGTGCTTCCACATTTCTTCGGAGTTCTGGATCAGTTTGCAGTCGTCGTTCAAGGCATTTAAGCCTCCTTACCGCCATCGGATAGCTGTCGGGGAACTGTATTTCATCGCTTTTCCATAATAACACGGTTTCAAACCGTCCGGATTCTGTTCGCCTAGTAGTCTCTTTGAGTATTCGTCTAGCTCGTAACTCCTCCTTTGATTCTTGCGCAGGTGTAACTGTTCCACCTAGTTGTTCCATTTCAAAAAACGCCTTCACTAAATTATGAAGTTCCTGATCCTGAGAGCAGTCGGAAACGTGCATCATAGTTTGATCTTTCACTGTCCCGCGTCGTCCACCGAATATCGTCCAACCCAGTTTTGTCTTGATTGCAACTGGCTCTTCATCTCGTCTCTCACGCTTGCTCAGTTGCAACTTCAATCGGGCGTTATCAGCGATGTGGATAATTACTTACGAGTTCAGAGTAATCCAAGCTTTGCCGCGGAAGTCCTAGACTGTCAACCGTCTGTACTTGTGTCAAGACATACTGCGCTTTCACACCAACCCCAGATATTATAACTTGTACACGTTTGGATGTGGGTTCATTTCGGAGGAATTCCTAGAGAAACTTCCGGAGAAATTCCTGGAGGAACTTCCGCAGGAATTCCTGGAGGAACTTCCGCAGGAATTCCTGGAGGAACTTCTGGAGGAATTCCTGGAGGAACTTTCGGAGGAATTCCTGGAGTAACTTCCGGAAGAATTCCTGGAGGAACTGCCGGAGGAATTCCTGGAGGAACTTCTGGAGGAATTCCTGGAGGAACTTCCGGAGGAATTTCTAAAGGAACTTCCGGAGGAATTCCTGGAAGAACTTCCGGAGGAATTCCTGGAGGATCTTCCGGAGGAATTCCTGGAGGAACTTCCGGAGGAATTCCTGGAGGAACTTCCGGAGGGTTTCCTAGAGGAACTTCCGGAGGGTTTCCTGGAGGAACTTCCGGAGGGTTTCCTGGAGGAACTTCCGGAGGGTTTCCTGGAGGAACTTCCGGAGGGTTTCCTGGAGGAACTTCCGGAGGAATTCCTGGAAGAACTTTTTCTGGAGGAAATCCTGGAGGAACTTCCATAGGAATTCCAGGAGGAACTTCCGGAGGAATTCCAGAAGGAACTTCCGGAGGAACTTCCAGAGAAACTTCCGGAGGAATTCCTAGAGGAACTTTCGGAGGAATTCCTAGAGAAACTTCCGGAGAAATTCCTGGAGGAACTTCCGCAGGAATTCCTGGAGGAACTTCTGGAGGAATTCCTGGAGGAACTTTCGGAGGAATTCCTTGAGTAACTTCCGGAAGAATTCCTGGAGGAACTGCCGGAGGAATTCCTGGAGGATTTTCTGGAGGAATTCCTGGAGGAACTTCCGGAGGAATTTCTAGAGGAACTTTCGGAGGAATTCCTGGAAGAACTTCCGGAGGAATTCCTGGAAGAACTTCCGGAGGAATTGCTGGATGAACTTCCGGAGGAATTCCTGGAAGAACTTCCGGAGGAACTCCTGGAGGAACTTCCGGAGAAATTTCTGGAGGAGCTTCCGGAGAAATTCCTGGAGGAACTTCCGCAAGAATTCCTGGAAAAACTTCCGGAGGAACTCCTGGAGGAACTTCCGGAGGAACTTCCGGAGGAATTCCTAGAGGAACTTCGGGACGAATTCCTGGAGGAACTTCCGGAGGAATTCCTGGAGGAACTTCCGGAGGAATTCCTGGAGGAACTTCCGGAGGAATTCCTGGAGGAACTTCCGGAGGAATTCCTGGGGGAACTTCCGGAGGAATTCCTGGAGGAACTTCCGGAGGAATTCCTGGAGGAACTTCCGGAGGAATTCCTGGAGGAACTTCCGGAGGAATTCCTGGAGGAACTTCCGGAGGAATTCCTGGAGGAACTTCCGGAGGAATTCCTGGAGGAACTTCCGGAGGAATTTCTGGAGGAACTTCCGGAGGAATTCCTGGAGGAACTTCCGGAGGAATTCCTGGAGGAACTTCCGGAGGAATTCCTGGAGGAACTTCCGGAGGAACTTCCGGAGGAATTCCTGGAGGAACTTCCGGAGGAATTCCTGGAGGAACTTCCGGAGGAATTCCTGGAGGAGCTTCCGGAGGAATTCCTGGAGGAACTTCCGAAGGAATTCCTGGAGGAACTTCCGGAGGAATTCCTGGAGGAACTTCCGGAGGAATTCCTGGAGGAACTTCCGGAGGAATTCCTAGAGGAACTTCCGGAGGAATTCCTAGAGGAACTTCCGGAGGAATTCCTGGAGGAACTTTTTCTGGAGGAAATCCTGGAGGAACTTCCATAGGAATTTGTGGAGGAATTTCTGGAATAAATGAACTTCTAAAGAACTAGAGGAAGAATTCCTGAAGAAACTTACGTGGGAATTCCTGAAGGAGTTTCCTGAGGTATTCCTGAGGAAACTTTCGCAGACATTCCTGTAGGATCTTCCGGAGAAATTCCTTGAGGAAATCTTGAAAGAAATTCTGGAGGAATTCCTGGATGAACCTTCAGATGAATCGCTGGAGATAGTTTCTGAGGAATTCCTGAAGGATCTTCCGGAGAAATTCGGATTGAACTTTCAGAGGAATTCTTGTAGGAACCCCGGCGAATCGCCCACGGAATTCCTAGATGGTTTCGCAGAGGTATTTTCCGAAAGAATTCCCTGAAGAATTTTCGGAGGATATCCCAGAGAAATTCTCGAAGAAGTTCTCCAAGGAATTTTCGAAAGGATTACAGGAAGAACTCCCGCTGGAATTCGTGAAAGATTTTCCACAGAATTTCCAGGAGGACTTCCTGGGGAAATTTCCGAAGGATTTTCCGAAGAAAAGATTCCCTTAATCAATTTCCAAAGGATCTTCCTGAATTCTCCCAGAGGAATGCTTTGAGGATCTTCAGAATACATTACCTAATGGTCTCCCGGAGGATATTTCAGAGGAGTTTTCTAAGGAATTTAAAGATAAATTCCATAATGAATTTCCGGAGAAACGCTCAAAGGAATTCGTAATGAAAATTTCTAAGGATCTCTCGGAGGAATTTCCGAAGATTTTTCCAAATGATTGCCTGGCTAAATTTCCAAAAGATCTTCTTGAGGAATTCTCTAAGTTTCCCCCGGAGTTGTTTCCGAAGGATCTTTTGAAGGATTTTTTCACAGCTTTCTCCGAGCATTTTTCAATTAATTTCTTCGGGATTTGCTCCAAGAATTCTTTCGAGGATACATACACGAGCTCTTCCAGGAGTCACTGGAAATTTCCGGAGGTATTCCAGATGAATTTTCGAAAGAATTCGTGAAGTTATGGTAAGAAATCCTGGAAGAATTTTCGTAGAAATAATTGGTACTATTTTCAAAGCAAGTTTAAAGAAATATTGGAAGGAGTCTTCGTTATATTGTCAATAAAGATTCCTGAAGGAATTTATGGACAAACTCTTAAACAAATTATCGATGGATTTTGTGAGTAATGCTTTCTGAAAGTATTTTCGGAGAAGATTTTCCAAATGTAATTTTATACTAATGACACACTGGTGGTATAAGTACCACGGTCTTTATCAAAGATAGTCTTGGAATAACTTTCTTGTTCTCTTGTACTATGGCACAAGTACCACAGGTGTGTCCTTAGTATTAGCAGATTTTTCGAAGATACCCTCGTCGGGGGTGACAATGGGTCAAATGGGGGTGAGAATGGATCACTGTTTCAACTACATAGTTTGCTTGTAGAATAGATTAAATGTATCTGGCAAGAGTACTAAATTATAAGAGACCTTTTAGAACGATTTTGTTATCCAACCTCCACATTGTCGGTGAGAGCACTGACCCATTCCCCCTAGTCACCCCCGACGGCGGTATTACAAAAAAAATTCCTAAAGGAATTGTTGGAACGAGTGCCGAAAAAAATTCTAGAATTCCTGCCGATATTTTTGGAAAGATAGATGTTAGATCACCGATGGATTTTTTGATATTTATTTCAAACATATATGGGTTAGTTATCATTTCCATTAAATCATAAAAATAACATGAGCTGATTATAGCGTTTGAACAATCTCATACTGGTTTCGGAGATATCTTGAAGCTTTTCAATTAATTATTTTTTCGAATAGGTAGCTAAAATGGTACAGGCATTAAATCTTCGTGTTCCTAATGGAAGTAGGGCTTACGGACATGGGGTCCCCATTGTTGGTTCATCTTTTCGACTAGTAGAGATGTGGTGGAAATTGAAGATGAATATCTGCCATCCTCCGCTATGCTTTCTCCATGGCCATAAAGTTGATAAGCTCCCATCTAGCAGTTGCTTCAAAGCGCCCAGTACGTCAATGCCTGTAAATGTTGTGCTTCCGTAGCTAAATGTCCACCAAAAGCAGCACCGGTTCCGTGGCCAAGACCGATGGGTCCATGGAAGCGTGTTCACGTTGATTTTGCTGGTCTAATCAACGGAGTTTATTATTTGTTACCCGTGGACGCACATTTGAAGTGGCCTGAAGTTGTGGCAACGCAGCGAATCACAATCTCTGGCGAAGCATCTTTGCCCGGCTGGGAATGCATGAAACTCTCAAGAAGTTCTGCAGTGATAAGCGCCCTAAAATATGTTTGTTACATTTTTAAAACTAGCAAGAAATGTTACAGTTACCTACCTTATGTAAGTATTTCGCTCCTTGTTAGGTAGGTGCAAGTCGTAACTATTCAATTTATAAAGGATAGTGGAGTATTTGAAGTTCTATTAGCGCGAAACGGCTTTCATTCTGCTTTCTATTCCGGTGAAAACAAACGAACTGTCAAAATATGTGATGCTTTCTTTTTCTCTACTGCTATTTACCATCAGCCCATCACAATCTACCCTACGATGGATTGATGTGTTGCATGGTGGATGCAAATGAACTTTTTATCGTGTAGCACGACATCCTTGTGACAACATCAGCAAACTCATCAAAAAACGATAAGTTGAATTTAACAACACACCTATTGTTTGTCCATTGTAGACAAAGCGAGCTTTTTTCCCCTTCTACGCCGAGTTTTTCCGCAATAAGGCATTTTATGAGACGTTTTGCGGTGGCCCGTTTATTTACTTCTAATGTTTTGTTTTGGTATGATTCTGCGTGAACATTCCGTTAGGTCCGAACACAAAATTATGTTTGTAACGTTTTACTTTTCATTCGTGTTTTCTTCAGCATTTCATGCTTAGAATGCAATGGTATGAATTATCTAACGATACATTTTAAGAATCATATGAAAAACTATGGTCTAAAACCTTGGTAGACAAAAAGTAAAACAGGCAGAATTGATGATGGGACCCTTCGGAATGTTCGGCGCAAAATTACCAAACAATCGGGCTCCCACTAATTGTCAAAGTAGATAAACACGAGAAAAACAGCTGTTTCGATCTGTCTCATAAAATGCCTTATACTGTTTTCAAGAAGTGTCACATTAGAACCGTCGTCTAAAAAGGCAAAAGTCGATACCGAATTTCCGTTGTATGATAGGGTGACAGGTAATATTTTGAAGAGCGTACTGTTCTGCTTGCTTCGATGCGCAGAAACGACCCTTGATCCGCTGGCAATGGGAGCAAATGGTTTTGGTTTACCAGGATGCAATAGCTTATGGTGCATCTCCTCACATTTATCGATTCCACACGGCTGAGTGGTTCTACAGGGCCATTTTCCGTGACATGTGAGACACCGCTGGCACATTTTTTCTTGTTCCACTATCCTCCATCGTTCGGTGATGGATAACGAGCTGAACCGGTGACAGGTTTTAATCTTGTGATCGCTGCGCTGACACATCAAGCATGGCTGTGTGGCTGCTACTTACTTCAAGGGAATGTGAGTTGATGTATGCTTTCTTATCCTTTTTACGGCCTGACCTACTCATCTCATCCTGAACGTTGGAATCAGATAGTGTGCTTACTTGACAAGCGGCTGTTTTTATCGAAGACACGTAATCGCTGAAAGCCTTCAGCGTGACATCAGAGATTCGTTGTGTATGTAAACCCCAATCCAATCTGATACTAGGTGGAAGTTTACCAACTAGTTCTGACAACAACATAGGGTTGGAAAGATGATCTTGTAACTTCGCAGCTTCTATATATGTAACTAAATTCCGTACTTCACGGCCGTAGGTAACAAGCGTTTCAAGGCGGTTGACGTTCGGTTCGGGTGAGTTTCTAATCTTGCTCATGGGACAATGTGTGACGACCCCAACTACTTAAATTCCTTCAGGGGGATTCGTCACAATCTTTTATGCGGAGTCAGTTTACCTTGGCACCGACCCGCGCTAGAAAAGAGTTTTGCGCCCAGCAACAGGGTTTTGTTGTTTAAGTCTGCTTACTTTTGCTTTATAAGCAAAATACAGCACTTGGCAAGGTTATAAATGAACCGTTATGTGTGAGAGAGTCATTAAGTAAAGAGAGAGAGAAAATTGTCAACATAAAGTAGGTTAGCTGTAAGTTAAATGTAAGTTAATAAAGAGTCTTATTTGTACCACCGAACTGAGTGGTGTTTTAATTTTTATTCGAAAATCCAGTGCCGCCGCGCGGCCCACCGGCGGGGATCGTCGCCCCGTCGGTAGAGGTCTGTTCAAATGCACCAGTTGATCTGGTCGGCCACACTCATCTCGCAATGTGTTTATTATTTCAGGGACTGCCTCCGGAAAGTCCAGAATACTGTGTACCTTTTCTCTAGCTTTTCCGATCAAACACTTTTGTAACCTTGCGAGATTCTCGTCTGGTTGTATACCACACATTGCAGTTGTAGACTCAAACGCACTTAGGAACATGGGCCATTCAAGTGGATCGCCAGAGAATTTTGGCAATTCCCGCGAGACCACGTGTCGAGCGGCTAGTTGTTGGGCGCTAATTATTCCTGCGGCTGGGCTTGGTGTCGGATACTGTTGCAGATAGTACGGCGGTGGCCAGTACGGTGGTATTGGTTGCTAGTACCACGAAGGATATGGTAGATGCGCTTGTGGTGGCAGTGACGGAATTTCGTTGCCTGTCGTAGAAGGAAACGCTTGGTGTTGAATGTAGTGATTCGACGTGGGTACTCCCACGGCTAACCCTGCCATACTTTCACGGAACTCTTGATTCACGGGGGGATGCGTAAAGAGAAGGGGTTCATTGTGGTTGGCCGTTACCGTAGAAGTCATTACTGTATCACTACTTCTGTGTAGAACCGGCTGACGCGCCGTAGATACAGTTTGTCTGATGACATTGACCGGCTTTCTCGTACCCACCGCTTCGTTTGCGAAAAGTGTTGATACTTGTGTTGTCGTAGGAATTGTGAGAGGTGCTTTGCATACCACAATTGGCGCCATTGTGGCCGAATGTCCTGCCGCAGGAAGTTGTGACATCCTTATTCTCGAAGAAGACAATGTAGGGAGTGCCGTTGTGCTCAAATTTTGGCTGGTGGAGAAAAGCTCCATTGAACATCCAGCCAGGTTCATCGATGCTGCGGTGTAAATCGGCACTGACGATGCTAGTTTCATGTTGGAGAAATTGCTCTGGATTGGTTCCATGACACGCGTACATTCAGGTGGGGGAAGAGTTTGGTCGTTTGTACTTGCTGGCATTGCTCCGCTTATCGTGAAAAGATTTTCCATAATTTTTGTTGGTTTTTCTGAGAAAATCAAGGGTTCAGTAGGCCTCGATGATTTCGTTGGAGGAAGCAGCTGTTTTGGTAATCCGACCGGTGTATTAGAAAGAGATAGATCTACTTTTTCGGAGGAAGCTGTGACTCTTGGCTGTTCATGCTGAGTAGTCGTGTATTGCTGCTGATCCTGGGTGGCCATTTGTGGACGTTCGTACGGCGTTGCCTTGGCTCCGGTTTCTACCTGACCCGAGATTATTGGGGTAGAGGTTTGGCCGGTTTCTGGCTGTAGTTTCTCATTAACCTTATTTTCCGTCGCAAAATCCTGTTCTGCTACCCAGTCTCCAACTCTGCTATGACGACTATGTCGGCATTGATGGCTTCGTAGACTTCCAGCTACCGATCTCCTAGCTTCGATCTCTGCTGTGTGGGTCTCGAAACTCATCTGCAATTTTGAAGATAAAGCCTAGTTGTCGATTAGCTCTGGTGATCATATCGTTATAGTGAATCCTGAAAGTAAGATCGCTATCCAAGAGCACACCAAGATCCTTGATGTGCTGAACACAAGCGAGGCTACCCCTAGTAACCATGGAGCTATATATGCTTGCAAATAATACAGCCATTAATGTTGACTTAAAATGGAAAAAGGCCCTTTTAGGACCGAAATAATGCTCCATTACTTTGACATGTTGAAATAAAACATAAGTAATGAATTGCTGCATTCGTAATCCTAAAGTAGTGTATCGTTGATTGACAGTTGATGTATAAATGCATCTTTACATCGTTAAAACTGATCTAATGCAATAAGAATTTTATATGCTGATCTGTGATTGATTAACTGCAATAATTGATGCTTGGTGGTTACTTGGGTATGTTCAAAGAGAACATAGTCGAATCGTTATGGGGAGAGGCTGTTCTAGCTGCTGGACTCTCATGCAAAGACCTGTAGAGTCCTGCTATGAAGCAAAACCTTCATAAGAGAACCTGAGAATTTTTGGTTGTCGAACTTTTACATGGATATTTTATCAACGCCGTAGAAAGCCGGATCCAAAGCCGAATGGGTAAAGGCTATGGAACAAAACGACAAAGAAATTTATTATTGCCCGTGAAGTCAAGTCAATGAGAAATGTTTCCCGTATGCAGCTAAATCTGGAGAAGGCAGAAAAACTTGTGGTTTCATTAACGTACAAATTCTATGTTCAAACTGAAGCGCAAAATGTACCAGCGTTGGTTCAGCCAGATATTTAAAATGAGATTCAAATTGTTCCAGATCCTGATATCAACGATGTGTTTTTAAAACGAAGCGCAGCAATCCAAACTATGATGATATAAATGAAGACGAGTGCGCCAGTACTAGGCGGGATTCATGGGCGAACGCTCTACCACGACCAGGTGTTTTATGGATGACGAATCACAGACCAGATATTGCAGAAATGCCGCGAATACAACGTGCCCATTAGACCTGTAAAAATTTTCAGCTAATTCGGATAAAATTTCGAAGTGGCTCAAGTCAATTTAGTGTTTTTGGGCTATTTTCAATTTTGGAAAAAATCTAACAAGAGGTATAAACGTCGAAAACTATCGCAATAACCTCTATACGGAAGCTTTTGGTGTGCTCTACAAGTCTTGTGAACATTGCGATTCGGTCCGTTCACGTTTTGTCCATGTTAAAGTGATTTTCAAGCTATTAAGTGCATAAAAATACTGTTTCCCCCAAACGTCGTTGTTCTACAAAATTCTTGAATGTTGAATTGATGACAAATGATTGCTAATTTATTATATTATTATTCCTCATTTTTCCCTGGAAATTTGAGTAATATAATTGCCAATGTGCGATTTACCGTTAAATTCTTTAAAATCATATGCTGAACATTTGTCATTAAGGTCACTCCTGACGGAATCCAAGTTTAAAAGTGCTCGCGTTTTCGGGGGCACACCACTCGATACGAAAGCAACGCACAACTGTCATTTTTATTATTTCACGCATGCTGCGACGCAGCAAAGCTAAATCAACAAAAATGACAGTTGTGCGCCGCCTCTGAACCGAGTGGTGTGCCCCCGAAAACGCGAGCACTTTGGAACTTGGATTCCGTCAGGAGTGACCTTAATTTGCACGTTAGGATTTCTTCAAACAAGGGTTTCGATCAAAACATAAATCAAATCATATGATATTTGATGCTTACAACAAACGACTTCCAAATTTTGTTAATTTCACCATATGTCTGCATGCTTTTAACATCGAGTGCATCGTAGTAACAAGTGAAATCGAAGCTTCTTTGTTTGAACAACTTGTTTGAAGAAATCTCAGCGTTCAAATTTATGACAAATGTTCAGCTTCTGATTTTTGAATTTAACGGTAAACACGGTAACACATAAACAATTATATAACTCAAATTTCCAGGGAAAAAAGAGGAATACTAATATAATAAATTAGCAATCATTTGTCATTAATTCAAGAATTTTGTAGAATAACGATGTTTGGGGGAAACAGTATTTTTATGCACTTAATAGCTTGAAAATCACTTTAACATGGACAAAACGTGAACGGAACGAATCGTAATGTTCACAAGACTTGTAGAGCACACCAAAAGCGTCCGTATAGAGGTTGTTGCCATAGTTTTTGACGTTTATATCTCTTGTTAGATTTTTTCCAAAATTGAAAATAGCCCAAAAACACTAAATCGACTTGAGCCACCTCGAAATTTTATCCGAATTAGCTGAAAATTTGACAAGACTTATTTTAACAAAAGAATTGTGATTCTGGGCTGACCGGTTGAATTTTTGATACTTTTTTTTTTAAAAAAGAAGAGGTCTAGTGCCCATACATCATCTATTCATCGACTTCAAATCCGCATATGATATAATCGATCGGGACCAGCTATGGTAGGTAATGCACGAACACGGAGGTCCGGATAAACTGACACGGTTGTTCAAGGGGACGATGGATCGGGTGATGTGCGTAGTTCGAGTTTCAGGCATTCTCGAGTCTGTCTGAAACGCACAGAGGGTTACGGCAAGGCGAAGGTCTTTTTTGCCTGCTATTCAACATCGCATTGGAAGAAGTAATACGAAGGTCAGGAGTGAAACGATTTTCATGAAGTCCGTCCAGCTATTTGGTTTCGCCGACAAAGAAAACCTACATCAGACTGAATAGCGAAGCTAAGCGGTTCGAACTAGTCATCAACACATTGAAGACGAAGTATATCATAGGAAGAAGTTCAAGAGAAGACAACGTGAACCACCTAACACTTTTTGTATTATCTATGACGAAATCGAGGTGGTTGAACAATTCGTGTACTTGGACCCATGGACCTCCAATAACGATTTAAACAGAGAAATTCGGAGACGTATCATGGCAGGAAATCGTACGTACTTTGGGCTCCGATCAAATAGAGTTCGTCGCCGTATTACACTGACTATCTGCAAAACGCTCACGAGACACGGACACGAGATCTGGACGATGCTCGTGGAGGACCAACGTGCACTCAAAAGGAAAGAGCTGCATAGTACCATCTATGGCGCGGTGACGGTACGAGGAGGAGGCGAATGAATCACAAGTAGCATCAGCTGTTGGTAGAACCAAATATTGTCCACTGGACCGAGCACGTAGCCAGAATGTCGGACAATAATCCGGTGAAAATGGTTCTCGGCAACGATCCGACGGGAACAAGAAAGCGAGGTGCGTAGCTTGCAAGGAGGATCGATCAGTTGGTAGACGATTGGCGGACCCAACGCAGACTTCGTGGCTGTGCAGACCTGGACCGAGTTGAATGGAGAAGACTTTCATGTATTGCACAGGTCACTCCGGCCTTAATCTGAGTACCTAAATAAAGAAATAATAATTATGGTAACCCGATTTTGTTGGGCATCTTTCGGGACTTGGTTGATCGAGTAGATCGTATGTTCTGACCTCTCTGATAATTTCAGGTTTTCCAGGTAGTGGATACCCTCACATACCTAAATGGTGATTTAATTTCAATACCAAATATACCAAATTTTCAAAACGACTTATCTGCTTTTGTAAACAAAGATTCAAACGTCGATTTGACGAATTTGATAGCACTCCCACGCAAACCAGCACCATTAACAGGTAACGGAAGCCTTCACCTACTTGTTGCAGGTGTTGGTTTGCGTGGGAGTGTTCTCAGATTCGACAAATCGACGTTTGAATTTTTGTTTACAAAAGCAGATAAGTCGTTTTGAAAATTTTGTCTTGATTTCTAAATGTTTTCTCAATATTGATGCCTTGGTATGAATTCATGATAAATGTAATGCCCATTGAAATCATGTGCTAAATCGCTAAATGTAATCAATCCCTTACATTTTTTTCTATTCCCTTCGCTTTTGCAGATCTACTCTCTCAACATCAACAATCCGACCGATTGTGCCACCAAATTCATCTCCAACCACCAGGTTGGGCTGATCCTGTTCCTAGGTATCGTGCTCGGTACCGTGTACAAAGGCTACAGCCGAAATGTCAGTAAAAGCGATCCCTCTTCATCGGTATCACCCGCTACCTCATCGTCATCGTCGCCACCATCGGCAGGACTTCTTCTGGCCGCTGCCGCCAACCATCATCAAACGGTGCGACAACCTAGCTAAGCCATCGACGACGCGCTTCATTACGTCTGTGTTAATTTATATTGGATGCTAACTTTCAGGAAATTCAAATTGTGTCATATGATTTGAAGAAACTTAGGCTACGGATTGTGAAATAAATCGGAAATCAATTAGGTTTAGTGAGACGGACAGGCTTATTTTAAGAACGAGCGTTTGAAGAATCTCGTAGTACGGAACTTTAGTTTTTCGGATGCCTAGAGTGTGCCAAGAGATACCAAAAGAAATTGACGTTTAATTATGCATGTACTACTTAAGTTGACTTTCACACCACAGAAAGTTCTTTTTAATAAATTAATTCTTATACATTGACCCTGGAGGCATGTTAGGCATAACGAGAATTTAATAACTAGAAGCGATGGCATGGACGTTCTTTCAGACGCAAACTTTTGCAAACGTATCACGTAGATCCCACCGATTTTCACATATACACAACTACATATCACCACGGAGAGGATCAGATATGAGTTGTCGGGTAATAGGCTCGGCCTCAAACACGTCGATCTTTTGTTTTGAATTAGGTGCTATTGGGGTCCCCACATGTGTCAAACTTGCCCTGTACTGTAGCAATGCCGACAATAAATGAGATTCTCAATACTTATGCTAATCGACAGGTAGACGAAAAACAAAATTTATCTTATTTCAAAGGTACATGGCGCTTGGTGTATTCCCCCGACCCATCCCCACTCACAGCTTACTAAACCCATGAGTTATTCCTCATTGTCATCGTCCAAGACCTCCAATCCATCGTCGTCGTCTTCGTCTTCGTCGTCATCGTCGACGTCATCAACATCTCCACCCGGGCGATACTCATCGGAATCGTCTTCGTAGTCGAAAAGATCATCCTCATCATCCTCATCCTCACTCCCGTCGAACAGGTTCGGATTGGCTATGGCCGCTATTATTATGTTGCGAGCCAAACGACGGCGACCCCTGCGCCCATTGATACGGTACGTTTGAACACCGCCCCCGGCCGGAATATGTGCATTCGTCGCTGCAGGCGTGACAGTGGCTAAAAATAAAGACCTATTGTGAAGTCTTCGATTAACAAATGAGCATGGTGAAGCGCGATTGGAATTCTCTGCCGAGTGGAGTGGTCGTTTCTTTCTGTAAAACTTTCGTTTACATAATCGGTTCGATAACAAAGATATATTTCATAGATTTGATAACAGCCAGTGGGGATTATTTACTTGTAGATAATGTAATCGTTCAATCGGGCGGGTTGTTTTGTAACACGCCTTGGACGATCTGGATCGCTTGCATCATCATCATCATTAGCATCGGTGCGAGTAGAACGAACAGATGCCACGTATTTAACTGCTGTGGTAAAATGATAGAACAATGTAAATTGTATTGAAAGAATTATAACAAGTTACAAATAAGCGAAAGCCACGGCATGAATTCCAATCGGGTGCTTCGGAATGATGTAGATGAAAAGGCATGGTAGGGATGGTAGCGAAATTGCAAAACATATTTTAGAGACTATGTTGATGGAATTAGTGACATTTAGATACATATTTTTTTTCCTGTTCGGGTGTGCCACTGTGACCAATTATTAGATCTATTGTAGCGTTACCCGTATCCTTAGTGTTTAAGTGCATGTCGAATTACTCCAGTGCTATTGAGAAGCAATGCAGTATCGGTTTCGATACAGTTGTTGTTTTGTTTTCTCAAGACCACCATGACAAGGTCCCGCTATTTAGACCCTTCATAGGAAGCAATCCCATTGAAGGCGCGCCCCTTATCAATAGGAAATCAATCCTTGCTTGAGAAAACAGAACAGTAATACTGTTTTTGGCCATGCATCGGAGCCCTAGCCACATCCTTGTCTTGCTTCTAGAATATCACCAGTGAAACTCTTAAAACCCGGGATTTATCTCTGTCTACAAGACCATTTCAAGCAAGAGAATTTGTTCAGTAATAAGAACTTCCGTGTGTTCCTCTCACTACCATTTTTCACCAGTTCATGAAAAGTTTTTTATTTATTATCAGACTAAGGCCGGAGTGGCCTGTGCTGCACATAAAAGTCTTCTCCATTCAGCTCGGTCCGTCGGATCGTTGTCGAGAACCATTTTTACCGGATTACTGTCCGACATTCTGGCTACGTGCCCGGCCCACCGCAGTCTTCCGATTTTCGCGATGTGAACGATGGATGGTTCTCCCAACAGCTGATGCAACTCGTGGTTCATTCGCCTCCTCCACGTACCGTCCGCCATCTGCACTCCACCATAGATGGTACGCAACACTTTCCTTTCAAAAACTCCCAGTGCGCGTTGGTCCTCCACGAGCATCGTCCAGGTCTCGTGTCCGTAGAGAACTACCAGTCTTATAAGCGTTTTGTAGATAATCAGTTTGGTACGGCGGCGAACTCTATTCGATCGGAGCGTCTTACGAAGTCTAAAGTACGTACGATTTCCAGCCACTATGCGCCTCTGAATTTCTCTGCTGGTATCGTTATCGGCGGTCATCAGTGAGCCCAAGTACACGAATTCTTCAACCACCTCGATTTCGTCACCACCGATAGAAACTCGTGGTGGGTGGCTTACATTGACCTCTCTTGAGCCTCTTCCTATCATGTACTTCGTCTTCGACGTGTTGATGACTAGTCCAATCCGTTTAGCTTCGCTTTTCAGTCTGATGTAGGCTTCCTCCATCCTCTCAAAGTTATGTGCCATGATATCAATGTCGTCGGCGAAACCAAATAACTGGACGGACTTCGTGAAAATCGTACCACTCGTGTCAATCCCCGCCCTTCGTATTACTCCCTCCAAAGCGATGTTGAGTAGCAGACAAGAAAGACTATCACCTTGCCGTAACCCTCTACGCGTTTCGAAGGGACTCGAGAATGCCCCTGAAACTCGAACTACGCACATCACCCGATCCATCGTCGCCTTGATCAACCGTATCAGTGTATCCGGAAATCCGTTTTCGTGCATTAGCTGCCATAGCTGGTCCCGATCGATTGTATCATATGCGGCTTTGAAGTCGATAAATAGATGATGTGTGGGCACGTTGTATCCACGGCATTTCTGCAATACCTGACGTATGGCGAACACTTGATCTGTGGTAGAGCGTTCACCCATAAATCCCGCCTGGTACTGCCCCACGAACTCTCTTGCAATTGGTGTTAGTCGGCGGCATAAAATTTGGGAGATACCTTGTAGGCGGCGTTCAGCAATGTGATTGCGCTTTAGTTGCTACAATCCAGCTTATCGCCCTTTTTGTAGATGGGACACACGACACCTTCCATCCACTCCTGCGGCAGAACCTCATCCTCCCAAACCTTGGTAATCACCCAGTGCAGCGCTCTAGCCAGTGCCTCACCACCGTGTTTAAACAGCTCTCCTGGTAGTTGGTCAACTCCAGGGGCTTTGTTGTTTTTTAGCCGGCCGATCTCCTCCTGGGTTTCCTGGAGATTCGGAGCCGGAAGTCGCATGTCCTGCGCGCGTGCTCCTAGGTTCATTACCATACCGCCACCGTTGTCTGCCATATCGCCATTCAGGTGCTCTTCGTAGTGTTGCCGCCACCTTTGGATCACTTCACGCTCGTTCGTAAGAAGGTTTCCGTTTATGTCCTTACACATATCGGGCTGTGGCACGTGGCCCTTACGTGAATGGTTCAACTTCTCATAGAACTTTCGTGTGTTATTTGCGCGGTACAGTTACTCCGTCTCTTCACGGTCTCGATCTTCCTGCTGGCGCTTTTTCCTCCGGAAAATCGAGTTTTGTCTGTTTCGCGCCCGTTTGTATCGTGCCTCGTTCGCCCTCGTGCGGTGTTGCAGCAATCTCGCCCATGCTGCATTCTTCTCCTCAACTAACTGCTCACATTCGCCGTCATACCAGTCGTTTCTCTGATCCGGAGCCACCGTGCCTAGTGCAGCGGTTGCGGTGCTTCCAATGGCGGATCGAATATCTCTCCAGCCATCTTTAAGAGATGCTGCGCCTAGCTGCTCTTCCGTTGGGAGTGCCACTTCCAGCTGCTGCGCGTAGTCTTGGGCTAGTCTACCGTCTTGTAGCCGCCCAATGTTTAGCCGGGGCGGACGACTCCAACGCGTGTTGATCACCGTCGAGAGTTTTGAGCGCAGACATACTGCAACGAGGTAGTGGTCGGATTCAATATTCGCACTGCGGTAAGTGCGTACGTTCGTGATGTCGGAGAAGAATTTACCGTCGATTAGAACGTGGTCGATTTGGTTTTCCATTACTTGATTAGGTGATTTCCATGTGACCTTGTGGATATTCTTGCGGGGGAAGAAAGTGCTTCGGACTACCATTCCGCGGGAGGCTGCAAAGTTTATGCATCGTTGGCCGTTGTCATTCGATACGGTATGCAGACTATCCGGTCCGATGATCGGTCTATACATTTCCTCCCTTCCTACCTGTGCGTTCATGTCACCGATGACGATTTTGACGTCCCGCAGTGGGCATCCATCGTATGTCTGTTCCAGCTGCGCATAGAACGCTTCTTTCTCGTCGTCGGATCTCCCTTCGTGTGGGCAGTACACGTTGATGATGCTATAGTTGAAAAAACGGCCTTTTATCCTCACCTTGCACATCCTTGCGTTGATTGGCTGCCACCCAATCACGCGTTGGCGCATCTTTCCAAGCACTATAAAGCCGGTTCGCTGTCAGGATCGGCTCACAACAGCGTCTGTTCTCCATGTTAGGGGCGGCTGATCATCGTCCGAGTGCCAGCGAGGGACTCTAAGTGAAACTGTGCACCATGGTCCACCGGAAATTTAAGGGGTTTGGTGTCAGGCCCTGCAAGCCAGCCTTTAAAAAATCTTAAGCAACAAGAGAGTACGGACCGGAACCATCGGCGAAGACCACTGCGACGAAAAGGGACTAGCGATTGGAAACTCGGTTCGTGGAACTGCAAATCTCTCAACTTCATCGGGAGCACACGCATACTCGCCGATGTGCTCAAGGACCGTGGATTCGGCATCGTAGCGCTGCAGGAGGTTTGTTGGAAGGGATCAATGGTGCGAACTTTTAGAGGTAATCATACCATCTACCAGAGCTGCGGCAACACACACGAGCTGGGAACAGCTTTCATAGTGATGGGCGATATGCAAAGGCGCGTGATCGGGTGGTGGCCGATCAATGAAAGAATGTGCAAGTTGAGGATCAAAGGCCGGTTCTTCAACTTCAGCATAATCAACGTCCATAGCCCACACTCCGGAAGCACTGATGGTGATAAGGACGCATTCTACGCGCAGCTGGAACGTGAGTACGACAGCTGCCCAAGCCACGACGTCAAAATCATCATAGGAGATTTGAACGCTCAGGTTGGCCAAGAGGAGGAGTTTAGACCGACTATTGGAAAGTTCAGCGCTCACCGGCTGACGAACGAAAACGGCCTACGACTAATTGATTTCGCCGCCTCCAAGAATATGGCCATTCGTAGCACCTACTTCCAACACAGCCTCCCGTATCGGTACACCTGGAGATCACCACTGCCGACAGAATCACCAAATCGACCACGTTCTGATTGATGGACGGCACTTCTCCGACATTATCGACGTCAGGACATATCGTGGCGCTAACATCGACTCTGACCACTATCTGGTGATGGTTAAACTGCGCCCAAAACTATCCGTCATCAACAATGTTCGGTACCGACGACCGCCGCGGTACGACCTAGAACGACTGAAGCAACCTGATGTCGCCACTGCATACGCGCAGCATCTCGAGGCAGCGTTGCCGGAAGAGGGTGAGCTCGATGGGGCCCCTCTTAAGGACTGCTGGAGTACAGTTAAAGCAGCCATTAACGACGCAGCGGAGAACAACGTCGGGTATATGGGTCGAAGTCGACGGAACGATTGGTTCGACGAAGAGTGCAGACAGATTCTGGAGGAGAAGGACGCAGCGCGGGCGGTCGCGCTGCAGCAAGGTACCCGGCAGAACGTGGAACGTTATAGACGGAAGCGGAGACAGCAGACCCGCCTTTTTCAGGAGAAGAAACGCCGCCTGGAAGAAGCGGAGTGCGAGGAGATGGAACAGCTGTGCCGTTCTCAAGATACACGCAAGTTCTATCAGAAGCTCAACGCATCCCGCAAAGGCTTCGTGCCGCGAGCCGAAATGTGCCGGGATAAGGATGGGAGCATCTTGACGGACGAACGTGTGGTGATCGAAAGGTGGAAGCAGCACTACGAGGAACATCTGAATAGCGCTGAGAGTACAGGCAGTGAAAGTCAAGGCAGCGGAGGAGATGACTACGTCAGTTCAGCGGACGATGGAAGCCAACCAGCCCCCACCTTGAGGGAAGTTAAGGATGCCATTCAACAGCTGAAGACCAATAAAGCAGCTGGTAAGGATGGTATCGGAGCTGAGCTCATCAAGATGGGCCCTGAAAAGCTGGCCACTTGCCTGCACAAACTGATAGTCAGAATCTGGGAAACCGAACAGCTACCGGAGGAGTGGAAGGAAGAGGTTATATGCCCCATCTACAAGAAAGGCGACAAACTGGAGTGTGAGAACTTTCGAGCGATCACCATCCTTAATGCCGCCTACAAAGTGATATCCCAGATCATCTTCCGTCGTCTGTCACCATTAGTGAACGAGTTCGTGGGAAGTTATCAAGCCGGCTTCGTTGACGCCCGCTCGACAACGGACCCGATCTTTACTGTACGGCAAATCCTTCAAAAATGCCGTGAATACCAGGTCCCAACGCACCATCTGTTCGTTGATTTCAAGGCGGCATACGACAGTATAGACCGCGTAGAGCTATGGAAAATTATGGACGAGAACAGCTTACCAGACTGATCAAATCAACGGTGGATGGTGTGCAAAACTGTGTGAAGATTTCGGGCGAACACTCCAGTTCGTTCGAATCGCGCCGGGGACTAAGACAAGGTGATGGACTTTCGTGCCTGCTGTTCAACATTGCGCTAGAAGGTGTCATGCGGAGATCCGGGTGTTACAGCCGGGGTACGATTTTCAACAGATCCAGTCAATTTATTTGCTTCGCGGATGACATGGACATTGTCGGACGAACATTTGCAAAGGTGGCAGAACTGTACACCCGCCTGAAACGTGAAGCAACAAAAGTTGGACTGGTGGTGAATGCGTCAAAGACAAAGTACATGCTTGTGGGCGGAACCGAGCGCGACAGGGCCCGCCTGGGAAGCAGTGTTACGATAGACGGGGATACCTTCGAGGTGGTCGAGGAATTCGTCTACCTCGGATCCTTGCTAACGGCTGACAACAACGTTAGTCGTGAAATACGAAGGCGCATCATCTGTGGAAGTCGGGCCTACTACGGGCTCCAGAAGAAACTGCGGTCGAAAAAGATTCGCCACCGCACCAAATGTGTCATGTACAAGACGCTTATAAGACCGGTTGTCCTCTACGGTCATGAAACATGGACAATGCTCGAGGAGGACTTGCAAGCACTCGGAGTATTCGAGAGACGGGTGCTTAGGACCATCTTTGGCGGTGTGCAAGAAGACGGTGTGTGGCGGCGAAGAATGAACCATGAGCTCGCCCAACTCTACGGCGAACCCAGTATCCAGAAGGTAGCTAAAGCCGGAAGGGTACGATGGGCAGGACACGTTGCAAGAATGCCGGACAGCAACCCTGCAAAGATGGTGTTCGCTTCCGATCCGGCAGGTACGAGAAGGCGTGGAGCGCAGCGAGCGAGATGGGCAGACCAGGTGCAGAACGACTTGGCGAGCGTGGGGCGTATCCGAGGATGGAGAGATGCGGCCTCGAACCGTGTATTGTGGCGTCAAATTGTTGATTCAGTGTTATCTGTTTAGATGTTAACTAAATAAATGAAATAATGAATAAAGCCGGTTCCCAGCTCGTTGATGGTGCCACAGCTTTGGTAGAAGGTAGCCGCTCGATGCCCGCTTTTCCACACTTTCTGTCCTGTCCAGCAGATTTCCTGCAGCGCTTCGACATCGAAGTTGCGGGGATGTAATTCATCGTAGATTATCCTGTCTCAACCTGCGAAGCCTAGCGACTTGCAATTCCATGTTCCAGGCTCCCAATCGTGATCCTTTATTCGTCGCCGAGGTCGTTGCCGATTGTATCGAGTCGTATTATCTTCTATGTCGTTCGTAATAGTTGTTTTGAAGGCGGCTTATTGGGCCTGCGCAAACCTCCTGTCTCGTCGGAGGGCCGTCGTGTCAGGGCTGTTTAGCGTCCCACCTAACACCAGGACTTGGGCTTGTGAAATGTTAGTTAGTTGAAATGAAAAGTTGGTACGTATTTAAACCCCTAACTCGATTTTTCCAGCAATCAGTTCAGCCTAGGACCGGGTACCGAGGTTTTTTTAACTAATTGCTTGAAAAGTTGTTTCCGAAAGAAACAGAAACAGAAAAATTGATTAAGCTTAAAACTGGAATGGAGGACTAGCCAAGTTGAATTTTTCAACCAATCCATACATTAAACTTAACTTGTGGGACCTAATCCGATTAGCGCACTAAGACGCATAGTTTTATTAAATTCGTCTAAAAAACTTTCAGAATTCGTTGAGAGTGATAAAGGGCAGAGGTTCAAGGGGCAATACCAGGAGAGATTCAGTGCGAACGTCCTACTACGCGTCACGTGTTCGCCGTATGCCGTATACCAAATATTGCAGAAATGCCGCAAATACAACGTGTCTACATCTAGAAGATATTTATATAGATTAGGGGATCAAAATTATGTTTTCTAGGATTTTTCCCGATCCACGAAGCATAAATTTATTGAATTTTGATCTAGTCTCGTCTTGCGACGCAACACGCATATTATACCATTCTTGTCTGCCCTCCCAAGCATATCTGTCCCATGTCGAAAAATATATAACTGAGAAAAATGCGATTGAAGTTGAAAACATGTTTTTCAGTTTTTAGCAAAATTGCCCCATTATTGATTAATAAACGTACATCGATGGAAATAGTGTATTTCTAATGGCTTAGTATGTTTCAAAGGATAAACACTGTTTTTTCAGTGGAATTTATTCAGTGCACGCAGAGGAAATTATCCTATTTGAAGTAAAAAATAATGTTATTGTTAATTCAAACTATTTCTTTTTCAAAATCAAAAAAAAAATATAATTGATTTTACAATTTTTATTGTTGTTTTTACATAATCTAAAAAATAATAATAATTTTAGATTCAAAAATATATTTCTTCACCAATAAAAATTATTTCATTGAAATCAAAAAAAATTTTTTTTTGTTCGTTTACTTTGTCGTTTTGACACACACACTAGCTTATTATGTAAATGTTTTTAAATGTTCATAATTCGGCAAAGCCGCCATTCTAATTGTTTGAAAACGGTAAACTGGACTCTGAAGAGCAAATTTTTGTCGAGGAAATCAAGGAAGCAAGTGAGGCGTTTATCGATTTACTACTGTCTTTCGGTATAAGTGATCTGATCGTTAATAAATTTGTTGGTAAGTGGTTCTGAATTTCAAAATTACAATGTAATAAAATCAAATTTTCATTGAAGAAAACCAGTATACCGTGGAGGTGTTGAAAATTATTGAAAGGAAGGAAGTGGAAGAATTGATACCTCCGCCATTTCTTTCGGAACGGACGAAATGTATTTTTGGCATTAATTCTTGGAGAGTCGCGCAGGTTGAGCGGGCTTGATAGTCATATGGCTACTGCTTCTGCCTCATACGCAGGAGCTCGTGTGTTCAATCCCAGGTCCGTTCCATTATCCTACTTTGTATCTTTCTCTATATTTCTCATGTTCTAGCAATCGCTAGAACTGGAAATGGACTTCCATACCGTTACCATTACTATTCCTATACCTTCAACTTCAGTATTCTAACAGTAATCTGCTAGAATTGGAAATGAACTATAGAGCTTGTTTCCTACATCCAATTAGAAATTCCCTAAATTACCTTCTCCTATCTATCACATTGGCAGCTCGTTAACCAAGACGGTTCTCTGCCTCTCGAACCTAATCCAAAAATTCCAACAAATTCCGCATGAACTCGTGGCAAGTGCAGAGGTATATTCGGCTTGCAGTGGGCGAGTGATTGTATCATCATTTCCTCCCCCTTCCCAACATTGACTTGCATTCTGACGTGGCAGGCGCCAGTATGACCTAACAAATGAGATCACCAGTACTTGTACATTGCAGATGTGTGCTAGTCCCAAGCAAACATCTGTTGGTTCCCTGTGCAAGAACAGCTGATCTGGTCATAATGGAGTAGCAACTACGAGCAGTCAATCAAGCTCAAGCTCAAGCTTAATTCTTGGAGAGTCGCGCAGGCAAGATTAGTTTAATCACATTATTCAAAACGTAAAGGCTATATGTTCGCTCCAATATGAACTTTTTTTCATTGAAATAGGGTCTATCGCCGTTATCTACTGGCCAATTATCAGCCGAGCAAAACACCTCTTTACAGCCATCAAGCGAAACACTAAAATCCGGAAAAATAACACGCGAACGTTGCAACGCAAGTTACCTTCTCAACGCTTCATCAAATGGTCGTGCCTTACTGCAAAAATGTCAAACCTGAAGGTTTTTGTTAAGAGCGGATAAGAAATCCATCACTCATATCGTAGTTGATGAATTTAAGGATCGTTTCGAAAAACTAACCCCGTTGGAGTTGCAAGACAGAGAGCCCGAGGTAATTTACGCAATTATCAATATTCCTATCAATAGATAGAAATGAATTCCATAATAATTACCCGAAAGCACCTGCAACGGTAAGAATACATCAATGGTATCAGCCAACTTTCATCAAAAGCAGTGCGGACCGGAAGACCAAACTACGTAAAACAAGCCAAAGGACGATTATACGACAAAAATATCAACTACCGGGGAACAATTGCGGATGACCAGGAAAATGCGTATTTTTATTGTAATACATTAATGTAATGTGCCTAAAATATTTATTAACTTATTTCATTTCGTTCAACAGCTTCAGAGTATCAACAAATCAAGGCATGGTTCGTGAATAACCAAGACGAGTGGAAAGAAGTTAAACAGAAGTGCAAGTCAACAAGCAAGCTGCGAATATTGGAACTATCAAAAAAATCCAGCTGGACGGGTTCCGCTATTCTTTCGGAGTACCCTATACTAAGAAATCATCTATGCTATCAGCTTGCTCAGATTGGTTTTATGCACAGGTTTCCAGGAAAGGAAACTCTGTTGTTTAACCGTTGGCCAACTTTTGTTGAAGGCATTCGCTCTATATTGGATATCGAAGTGACAGACGCAGATGGAAAGTTTCTTCTTTCTTTGCTCGATGGCGAATTAACACCGGGTATCTATATGGTGGTAGGTATGTTCCATTTTTATCAACACGGTCCGTGAGTTTCAGTTTTCTTAGACTAAAATTTTTTTACTAAAAATTTGGTAAAAATGATTTGTTGCTGGTAAAATGTGAGATTTTCAGGTTCTAACATTTTTAAATGCTAAGGGACTGTCCATAAGCCACGTGAACAAACTAGTGGGAGGCAAGGGTTAGTGAAAAGACATTGTAACTGTATATTGATCATCAATGGTGACTGGTTGAGGTTCCTGGCAAGTAAGGATTGCATTAAGGGAACGTCCATAAATGATGTTACGAAAAAAATAATCATTTCCAATCCCTTCTCCATTCATTGTCCCGCTTTTTGTATGAAATTTCTTATAAATTGATATGGGTAGTCGCACTTTTAGAAACCCTCTACCTCCCACTAGAAGCGTGACGTAATTTATGGACTTTCTCTAGGATAAGGTGGCATCCGTTGATAACATAACAATAAATTTGAAAATATTTGACCTCCTTAACCCTTTCGGGACGGATGGGTCATATATGCCCAGCGTTTGAGATTGGCTGTGACAAATCTCCGAAGAGAGCTAGGTCCCCAGTTTCTTCAGCAAAAATGTTCATCAGGATGTCGGCTACTCAGGAAAAATATTGGAGGTCAAGTTTGACTATACCATGAAGACCTAGATATTCAAAACCTTGGGAAGATTTTGCTTCTGACAGCTTGCAGATGAATCTGAAATATTTGGATCCTATACCACATTGTTTAATAAATCTGAACACTCAATCAAGTTTAGTAATCTTGGTCGTTGAGACAATGATCAGTTTTCTGGAATACGAGATGTTCAAGATTCTCCAAAACGTTCTCGAATTCAGCTCACGGTATCTACCAAATTAAGTAAGTCTTATGCAAAGTCTTCATCATCCCCAATCCAGTCCAATATTCACATGCGCATCATTTAAATCCAGTTTTCTCAATGATGTTTAAGGTAACCCAAAACGTTCCCAAGTTCAACCCAAAGTATATACCGGACAACCAAGGCTTCTTGCAATGTCCTCAACATCGATATGTACCTGGTTCAATAAGCATGTGTGCACCATGCAAACTTATTTCTTTTGTATTCGAGATGTTCGAGTACTCCAAAACATTCTCGAGTTCAGCTCAAGGTCAATCAACCAGGTCAATCAATTAAAGTTTTTGCAATGTCTTTGGCATATACTTAATATATCCAATAGGAATAATGTAAACACAATTTTCTGGAATACGAGGTGTTCACGGTTAGATCCGGTCCGGTCTAGACTATTTTCGGTTGGGAAACATTCTAGATTCCCTGGGCATAATGTTCCCTGTGTGCTTGCCTCACAAGATACATACTCATGCAATGGTGGGGATAGAAAAGCTTTCAATTAATAACTGAGGAAAAGCTAATAGAATACTAAGTTGAAAAGGACAAGTTCCAGTTGGAATGTAGCCATAGTCAAAGAGGAAGAAGAAGATGTCCAAGATCCTCCAAAATGATCTTGATTGAAGAGCAAGATATCTACTAGATTCACAATAACGAAGGAGGTGTTTGTGTCGAGCAATTTAGCTGCAGACTTTTTTGTTGAGGCGTATAACGGACTTGAATGATTACATAAAACAATACAACTTCTAGAATATTTTAGCCAACCGTAAAGCCCTGCAATGGCTAGTACAAGTGATTATTGAAGTCATATAAGCTAAATAGACTAACTGGGGTATCATATCTAACATCATTCATAAGTTGGATCATTGGATAGGTCAAAGTCGTTTGGAAAATTCGGTATGAGATGTAATACAGTCGGTATTGAGATGTGGAACAGAAATTCTTGGAAAATTGTTCGAAAAGACTATCAAAGTAACCGTGAAAATATTTTTGTATGGCATCATTTGTTCCAACGATTCGATATCGAACAGAACAGTCTTAGAACAAAAACTCATGGAGGGTTCACTGTAGCTTGTAAAATAATTAAGTGATATCCTACTAGCTCGATGGAACTGCTGGAATGTTTGTGATGTTATGCACGGATATTTAAGACTTGGTTGAACGGGTAGATCAAATGTTCGGAACTCCAGGACATTTTAGAGAACAGAACAGACTTGTAGTAGCTTGTAAAAGTAATAATTACCATTCTATCGGCTCGACGGGATGTTTAGCGATACACAGGTACATCGTTCAGGACTTTGTTGAGCAACTAGATCACATGTTCTGAACTCAAGGACGTTTTGATCAACCGAATAGGACCTGTAGTAGCTTGTAAAAATAATAAGTGAAATACTATCGGCTAAATGGACCTGCTGGGATGTTCAACGATGCATGGATACATCGTTCAGGATCGGGTAGATCACATGTTCTGAACTGATTTGAACTCAATGATGTTTTGGAGAAACTAAAAGGCCTATAGTTGCGTGTAAAAGTAATGATTGAAATCTTATCGGCTCAATGTACCGGCTAAGATGTTCAACGATGCACGAATAAGTCGTTCAAGGCTTGGTTGATCAGGTAAATCACATGTTCTGAATTCCAGGGCGTTTTGGAGACCCTGAAATAGTTCACGTTTATGTAAAACTCGATCAATTTGTGTCTTATGATCCCAAAGATATTTTTGGACATAAATCCCAGCTTAGGAGATTTTGTTTCCTAATGCATTCGAGGATATGTACTCCATAACAGTTTGGATGGCCCAGAACATCCTCAATTTCTCAACGATTTTTCAGTTATATCAGAACGCCAAATAACAATGTAATCCTTCATCATGAAGTAATAAAGTGCCAACAAACCCGCATCTTGTCTCTTTTATTTCGAAGGGGGAAAGTCGGTGAAAAGAAACCTTGCCTTGTTAGTTACGGTTTTATTACCGCTAGTGCTTGAAATACTATAAATACAACATTTGGCCAGACACTAATCCAAGTTATTTGATTTTAAAAGCTTAATCTCTAAAAAAAATTATTGAATTTTCTTGTTGATAAAAACGGAATAATTTTGTTGACGAAATCGGAGCGTGACAAAATCGGAACGTGATAAAATCGGAACATATCTGTAATATTTTTTTGATACTTAGAATTTTTGTTTTATTTTACAAATTTATATTTATTATTATTTTTGAACATCTTCTCATTTTACTTTCTTTCTTTTTCTCACAGATACTCGCGATTTCATCATCGTATCATTACTCGCACATGTATTGCCAAGTCCTCATCTAACTTGTTCCGGAAAGCAGCGGTGAAAACCATCAATTCTTGAATCAAGGCAAAGTGTGGCGATTCACCTTAACGATCTGTCGGATTTAAACGAAATAGTTGGCACCGTATTCAACAGAAGTCGCAAAAAAGGAATTGAAACTGCTCCCTTTATATTGGTCCATGGTGATCTGCAGAGACCCATCGGATTCCTCGTATGGAATAATATCGTGTCGTACAAGTTGCCAAACTTTTTGAAGGCTCTTGATATTTGCCTTAAGATATACAAAGCCTACAACATTGATTATCCACGACAATCACTGTCAATTTTATTTGACTTTTTTTATTTGACTTTGATCCGGTTAGTGACTATTTCAGAATATTGAAAATTTAGATACCGGAAATTATAAAAACGACGAATACTGTAGAACTGAATCCGAATGTAACAATTTGCAACACGACAGCAATGTATCTGTTCCGAGCTGTTCGTGATAACGAATCCTCCGAAATGACAACTATACATACTAATATGGAACTAAGTATAATAGATATTCAAGCGGTTCAGAATCAAATGCGCAATCTAAGCATCGGATTTAACCTCAAATGGTTGGACGTAAACGTATTGCCGAGAAAGACTGTTTTCGAAATTCAGCATGATGTACAGCAAAAAATACTAAAGCCATTTCAGGAAACAATGTGGAAACAATGCTGGTCTGCTTTCGGTTGAAGGTAAAAAAATATTTGAAAAAATGTTCGAAATGTTTGACGGAGCTGATTCAGAATACAAGTTTATGCAAAGTTTAAAATCAACTGGTTTGTACCTATTACTAGTAATATATAGAAAGATAAAATTTATAAAAATATTATTAATGTGATTTGCTTTTTAGGAATCTTAATGCCGATAAAATTTCAACTTAAAAAATACTTGGAATCCCCAATGGTGTTTGAGACAATTCTCGGAAATTTGAATCCTTCACCAGATGGTTATATTCGTAGCCTCATTGATGGTATCATTTGGCAACAGAAAGTGGCAGGACATTCACCGAACATTGTCATACCTTTGAATTTGTTCTTCGACGATTTTACAACCAAGGACACGGCTTCTCCACATGCATCGAGGACTTCTGTATTGGGTGTATATTACTATATACCATGTTTGCCTGGATATGTTTTGGCCAAGCTGGTAAACATTTTGGTTGCAGGATAGATAGAATGTAGAAGAAGACAGAAAAGAATACGAAAATGAAGAACTGTTCAGTAACCTCACGTCGTCTCAAACGTTTATTTTGATTTAATGCACGACCTATGGAAGGCGTTTGTATGTACGGTCTTGCCCATTGTCTGAACTATTTTATCAAAGTAAAAAAGATGTTTAGCCTTACTGAACTAAACTTTAGGAAAAATTTATTTGAATTTGTTTTAGGAAAAATTTATTTGAATTTGGAAACTTGAATTCTTCCAATATATACCAAATGACATCAAGGACACAAATCTAGTTAAGAGTTAAATCAAAATGACTGCCAGTGAAATCAGAACCATGGTAACATTTTTTCCTCTAATGTTTGGAATGTTGATCTCGGAAAATGATGCAGTTTGGTCATATTTTGGCAATCTTTTAAAAATTTGTCATATTTTAATGTTACGCGAAATACATACTTCATTGCTACTCACGTTGAAAACATTAGTTAACATCCATCACACACTAAATTTCCTGTTTTGCGAATGTTATTGATATAGGAGCATGTTATTAATGATGAAATAGATACCCTATATAATTTAATTCTGAAATAAGTTCAGGTTAATTGTTTCAGAGCAAATTGATTTTCGGGGGAAGCATCAAAATCAGGTTCCATGGTGTGGTAGGAGAGACAATGTGGCAGCAGATACTAACGATGACATAAATTCACCAAAAGTACATAGATCTGGGGACTCGATTCGACGCTGATGAAGTGCCCAATCCAGACGAACATTCGGTGGCAGCTTCTGCACTATCTCTAGGAGTAATGTAGGATTATTAAAGTGACTTTCCATTCCCACTGCTACTAAATGACCACACATGTTCTGCACTACTAATCCGAAATTCACTAGACTATAAAATCGGTCTGCTTTCGGTGCCCGGGTTGACCTCACCTTCTCAAGTAGATTGTTTACTACCAGCTCCAGTCTTCCGTACTTAGACCTGTGCGCCGATCCACTTTGGACCGGCGGCGGCTTGAACGCAATTTTCTATCGGCGGCGGCGGCTTAGCCGGCGTCACGCCGCGGTTGCTCTCGGCGGCGGCGGCGGTGGCTTGGAACGGCGCGATTCAAAATTTCTTCGGTGTTGAAGAACAATTGTTTTTTGTAATATTATTTGCATGTCTCGTGCATTAAAGGCAATAAGCATAATTTATATTGTACGCTGTTAAAAAATCCTTCAGGAATATAATGAGAAAATGCACCTGAGATTCCTTTAAACAAATCTTTAGGAATTTCATTACTTTCTCTCCAGAAATTCTTCTTGAAATCTCTTCATAAATCTTAATTCCTAGTGAAAATAATATCAAAAATCCATCAAAAATCGTTCTTTAGCCTGGCGGCTACAAAGCAAGGCCATACAGAAGGTGACTGGATCCATTTCATGGTACAGTGTAAGTTTTTTTGTTCTTCCCTATACCTATGCGCATCCTCGTGTTAGTGTTAAAACAAAGGAATGCAAAAAAAAAGTGAATCTACTTAGAAACCTCGCAGTTAGAAACTGTAGAAGTGCTTGATGAACACCAAGCTGCGATACAAAAATTTTCAAATGGAGGATGTAAACAAAAAAGATCAGATGAGAAAATTCCTGAAGGTCAGAAAACCCTACAAAAATATACAGGAACTGATGATGGAAATTTTCCATGAGTTCCCCATACAGAAATTCTGGGACACGTTTTATTCATCCCTTGGAACTTCTGGACAAGAAAATCCCTAAAACTCATAGATATGGAATTTTCGGAGTGAATTAAAAACTGGGAGTATAAATCACTCGCCCTCCCACAATTTCACAGGAATTCTTGAAGAAGAAACATTTTAGAAGTTCTATCGAAAGAATTCCCCAGAATACAAGGAGAAGAAATTTCCTATAATTCATAGGAGATGATATCCTCATAATTCGAGAGGAAGGAATTCCCCAGAGTTAGGATGAGGTGAATAATTCGCCGGGATAAATTTCTCTAACTTCCTTAAGGAGGAATTCATTTTAATTCTTGGGAGAGATATTTTACAAAATTCGTGCGAGAGAAATTGCCTTAACCTTTGGAGGGGCAAAATTCCTAAATGAGTTTTAGGAGAATTTCTGTAGAAGGAATTATTGTAGGAGAAATATTTATTTATTTTTATTTAATTCTTATGTTTCAATGACTATAAGGATAAAAATGCCCCCCAAATCTAATTATTATATGTACAAACAAATATGTTCATAATACAGCAATCAGAATTCATAAGGAACACATCAATACAATTAAACAGGACACATCAATCTTCAATTTTTGTGTTAATTTGTGCCTCGAAAGTGTGCTGCAAAAAGTCGTTGTAGAATAGCTGGCGATGAATTAAAATCAAAGAGGTGGAACACTGCGTTAGAATTGGAATATCCCAGAGCTTCTGAAAAAGGAATTCTCCAAAAATACTAATCTTAGAGTTCCTTAGAATTCTTTAGTTCTTAGAATTCCTGGAGGAGAATTTCTTCAGAATAGCTGGGGGAGATTTTCAGTGAGAGAAAAGAATACCTGCGTTGCTGGAAGGGATGGTGTTGCATTTATTTAGATTTTGGGGTGGAATTATTCCCCATAATTCCTGAGGGGCCCTCCTTAGCCGTGCGGTAAGACGCGCGGCTACAAAGCAAGACCATGCTGAGGGTGGCTGGGTTCGATTCCCGGTGCCAGTCTAGGCAATTTTCGGATTGGAAATTGTCTCGACTTCCCTGGGCATAAAAGTATCATCGTGTTAGCCTCATGATATACGAATGCAAAAATGTTAACCTGGCTTAGAAACCTCGCAGTTAATAACTGTGGAAGTGCTTAATGAACACTAAGCTGCGAGGCGGCTCTGTCCCAGTGTGGGGATGTAATGCCAATAAGAAGAAGAATTCCTGAATGGGCAAGTTCTAAGACCACCTGAGATGGAAGAACCAAGAATGATTGGAAAATCAGTTTCCCAGAATTCATGGAGCAGGAATTTCCTAGAGTCATAGAGAAATTGTTCAAAATTAAAGAAAAATAACGGGGAAGGGTTGTTTGGCCGAAACCCATTCGGTCGAAAGCCATTTGGCCGAATGCCACTCGGCCGAACAAACCATTAGGCTGAAACCCATCTGGCCAAAAAAGGGTCGCTTGACCGAAAGGATAATTTGGCCGAAAGGGTCGTTTGGCCGGAAGGGTCATTGGCCCGAAAGGGTCGCTTGGTCGAAAGGGTCATTTGACAAAAAGGTTCATTTGGCCGAAAAGGTCGTTTGGCCGAAAGGGTCATTTGGCCGAATAGGTCATTTGAAAAGTGAGAAATTAGGAATAAGAAAAGTAACGTCTCACTTCTCACTCTTAATTTATCTCTTCTCATTGTAAAAAGTGAGAAGCGCAAAATGAGTGAGGAGCGTGAAGTAAGTAGTGAGACGTCTCACTACTCACTTCGCGCTCCTCTATTTTTTACAGTTTGTAGATAGACGTTTCAATTCTCATTCCTTGTTTCTAACGTCTGACTGTAAAAAAAAAAAAAATAGGAGCGCGAAGTGAGTAGTGAGACGTCTCACTACTCACTTCGCACTTCTCATTTTTTTACAGTGAGAAGTTAGTTTTTTTTTCTGCCAATTGTCCTATTTGGCAAAATTACCCTTTTGACCAAATGACCCTATCGGCCAAATGACCTTTTCGGCCAAATAACCCCTTTGGCAATTGACCCTTTCGGCCCAACGACCCTTTCGGCCAAATGACCAATTCGGCCAGACGACCCTTTCGGCCTAATGACCCTTTCGGCCTGTTGGCATTCGGCCAAATGGCTTTCGGCTGGTTAAGTTTCAGCAAAACGACCCTTCCCCTTCAAAATAACAGATGGAAGTAGAATTCCCCATTATTTCTGAAGCAATAAATGATCAGAACTCCAGGGTAGGAATTCTCAAGAACTTCTACAGAAGGTATAACCCTGTATTCTTGAAATACCAGTTTCCCAGAATTGCTGAAGAAAGAATCTTGAAAATTTTCTGGGAAAAGAATTCCTCTGAATTAAAGAATCCAAAATTTTTAACAGAGCAATTCCTCAAAACTCTTAGAGTGGGAACTCTCGACTTCTTGGAGGAGTCTTGAATCCTAAGAACTTCTGCAGAAAGAATCGCTGGTGGCGGAGTTCCCGAAATTTTAGAATCCCAGAAATTAATTTTCCAGAGTTCCGGGAGAAGAAATTTCCCAGTTATGTTAAAAACACGAGCATGATGGCCTTGCATTTCGTAGTTGCTACTCCGTGGTTGACCAGTTGGTATATTTTAATTGGATGCCGAAACGAGCTTTTTTTTACTCATTTCGAATTCTAATAGTTAACTACTAGAACTAATCAAGTTGTAGGTATAGGGATAGAAGATGGAAACGGTATGAAAGCCAATTTCCAATTCTAGAGATTGCTAGAGCATGAGAAATATATGAAAAGTTACAATGTAGGAGGAATGGAACAGGCCTGGGACTGAACCCACGACATTCTGCGTATAAGGAAGAAATGGTAGCCATATGACCACCAGGGGAGTTATATTACTAGTTATGTAAAAAAGTTGCTCAAAAATATTTCTAGCTCTCTTATGTACGAAATGGCTCAACGATGATTATGTCATTGTCAGAAATGCTATGCTGTTCATCGTATCGAACCAATTGATGGCACATTACATCATGTCTGTCATCAGTTACAAAATCATATTTTCTAAAATTGCGTTCGATTAAGCAACTAGGAATAATGTTTCTGCCCGACTTTGGGCCCCACGTCTTCTCTTTAGCAAATACAATTTTAAGCGCAACGGATCGTTTTCCATTTTTTATAATAATTAGAAAAGACTCACTTCTACCGATATAGAAAATAGAATATAGTCCATAGATATAGTATATAGTCCATACACACTTAATTTTTTTTACCGTGATCTCAGCAAAATGTTGAACTTTTACCGAGATTCGCACAGCCGTGCCCCAGCAAACATGATTTTTGCCGAGATTTCTGTCAAAATTGCTGAAAATCAGCAAATATTTTGCCGAAAACCAGCTAACAAACGCCATTTTTGCTGAAATATCAGTTTTTTGTTTTGCTGGCGCACGGCTGTGCGGATTTTTGCCGGGCTGCAGAAATAAAAACTAAGTGTGTAGAATTAAATTTGATGAGAGTTTTCCATCCCAGTTCATCCAAGAATTCCCTGGAGTTTAGGCATGAAGGTCTGCTCGCGTACCCAAAAGGCTATTATCTCTTTTTCACAATGGATGCTTAATTAGTATTGAGCGTCTTAAGAAAAGCCTTGAAGCCTTGAATGAAATTGCGCTTTTTATTCCATAGATTCAAATTGGATATCCGCTAAAATTAGTTTAATGCTTCCGAGAATTTCCTTGAGTTTACGCCTTATTGGATCTTAGATATGTCCAAAAACGGTTCATGTTCTATGTGATCCAAATAACCAAATTGGATAACCCTTAAACAAGAGGTCAAATTTCAAGAAGGAGCTAATAGATCTTTCATTACCCGTATAGACCTTAAGATCGCGGAATTCTTGGGTTACCTGTAATGGAACACATGTTGAATGTATGTCCAATTTGATTCATAAATCACTAGGAATATTGATATATAGACCGTAAGATATTAGTTTACGCGTTGAGATCTCTCCAGGAAATTATTGGAAGACCTGAAACGAACCTGGCGATAACATAGTTAGTTAATCAATTTATTTGCGCGGATTGCCATGTATCATATTTTAAAGAATTCGAAGATCAATTAAATGAAAAACAAGTAATCTTAACAAAAAATCATTTTGCATCCTAACAACAAAGTGACATGAAAAGACGGTTGAGCGTAAATGTTCTTTTCAGCGGCGCAGCCGAAAATTTTCAATTGTGTAAGGGTAAACGGATTTTTTCTTCTGGAGAGGAGGATAAATTCCCAAAACTACCCCCAGGCTACAGAACTTAAATTATTTCAACGGCTTGCTCAAAATTCACCGGCGGCGCGGTCAAAAAATTACAGCGGCGCGCCGGTCAAAAACGGTGGCGGCGGCGGCGCATAAAAATCGTCGGCGGCCGCGGCGTGGCGCGGCGGCGCACAGCTCTATTCCGTACAAGGTGTAGTGTTTGCAACGCCTGATTCAGAAGACTTGGATGAAGAAGAATATTTTTGACTGCCTCTCGTGCATTTCCTTGAAGACAACCTTGAAGGCTCAACATGTTCTCCGCCTCGGTATATCCGCACATCTCGGTGGAGTTGTTATAGCTGGTAATGAAAAGTGGCCAATCCGAAGAGTTTCCACTAAAATTTCGCAGATCTTTTGGTATTACATGACGTGCTAACTGCTGTGCAGATGGTCCACTAGATTGGATAGTGGGGAACGACATAATGCTGGGCCAAGGTTACTTGGAACGGCGACAGTACCTATTCTGGGAATGGTTTTATGGAAAGTGATACATTCTGGAGATTGGTTTTCTGAGGAATGATTCATTCTGGAGAATGGAATTCTATGGTTGGTTGTCTGGGGAATAGTATACAACTGAAATAGTTACCCTGTGATACCACCACGATAGGATATGTCATTGGTTATTATATCAGGGCCAAATGGCGTACGCCCAACCATCGTGACCAGTTCACAAGGGGCTTTGAAAGCTTTTTAATATTGTTTTTTTATACATCCTCCACATCCACCACCTATATACACTCCAAGTACTATTGCACGGTCACACAATAGCCAATAGAATTATATTTTAAATATGAATTGATCCGTAAAGTACTTAAAAGCTAGCTATTTTTGTCCCAGTTGAAAGCCCAATTCCAAAACGAAATAATCGAATGAGCCAAAAAGTTTTTCGCTATCACCCCATTTAGAACTAAATTATTTTATACAAATGAGCGCATGAAAACAACCACATACCTCGCCTATACTCACATGAATCGGGATGCTGAAAGTCCCGGAAATGCATCGGATTGCGCCGGTAACAGGACGCCCCATACGGGCAATGGGGGGCATCTTGCGGCGCCGGAGGATGCGTAGGCCTTCGATAGTCGCTGTCGTTCGGATGGGCGAATTGTGCCCTGTGATCGGCAGTGTGCCTGTAGCAACGGATTCCGAACTCACACGACGGCCTCAACGGTGGTGAACTGGTGCTGTCTGGCGTTTCCTTCTTAATTTCAGTCTTAACCGCATCCGTCGTTGCTGTTACCGTTCCATCTGGGATCGGCTTCGTTTGAGAGGTACTCGCTTCCTCGGTATCTGGATCATCTTTGATGGTTGGTTTCTCTTCACTCCTGACTTTCTTCGAACTGTCAGCTTCCTCCGAGTCGTGTAGATTTTTCCTCTTCTCTCCTCCGCTACCAGTGGCCATCCAATCCGGAAGCACCCGTGCCTCGGTACTTGCCACTTCACTGTTTACCTCCTCCATCGTTCGAACTCGTATCGTGGCACCGCCGGTTATTCCTTCCTCTGCCGACGTTACCACCTCTTCCGGATTCTCCGCGGAACTGCTGCTGACCGGTTCTTCTCCGGCTTCCGCGACCTTGAATCGTACCTCAAACCAGTACTGGTCGGGTAACAAGGCAAACTTCTCCCCGTGCCGCAACGTTGCGGTCAAATCTTTAGTCAGAATGTTCAGCACCTGGTCGGCCGTCCTCAGGAAAATCGGGTTCGCGTGTGTAGACGTGATGTGAATGATTCGCTCGGTCATGTTGCCGTCGTACTTTATAATGCCGTGCTGGCGAGAGATGCGCTTGTCGTCACACTGCGCGATAGACACCAAAACAAAACACAGTTCGTGAATGCACAGGAAAATCGCGATATTCGAATAAGCAATGAATCACCAACCTGCAAAATTGAGTCTCTTCCAATAACGATTTCGCTGGACGCTACCGGAATGTTCACCTCTTTCTCACAATCAAACAAATATAATTGAACACTCATTTCGATGCAGTCAATTAGAATAGCAATTACTGAAACATATCCACATTAAAATTTAAAAAACAGATTATTATTTTATATTAATCTAATTTTAGATGATGAACATGTTTTTGTTTTGAAATGTGAATGGCGCACTTTTCAAAGAGCAATGTAATTGTACTTAGAGGTTCGGTTGAAAACGTTTCATCAGGCGAGCACCGTTAGGGTAAAATGCCCAAAAGTGGACCCCCTAGTAGCGAAATTTTGCTCTTCCTATCATAAGGAGTAGAAATGTTCATCATATTAATTCTGCTTGATATCTAACAACAAGCTCTGCATCCCCTCTTCACGATACATAACTTAAAACACCCAAATACACGACGTAGTTCGTTGAAATTAACATTTTAAAGTCTAACTGAATTCGCCCTATAGTAGACCCCCTGGGCTGGGTGGTGCGGATAGAGCCGCTTTTCTGCTCTCAAGCAAGTAGAGGGATATTTTGAAATCAATCCCGTAAGCAAAATTATTTTGCAGTTACTTGCCTGTCAAACATTTCCCGCTCTTCAAATTTCTCTTTCCATGCTGCATGAGGGCGCACAAATGCGCGGAGACTCTACATGACTTTACGAAGGTTTGCATACATTCATGTTCCAATCAGCTGTTGAATCTCGTTAAATATCGTAACGAGTGTTTTTTAATTGCACTCATACTAATTTTCCACTCGAAATATAATGTGAAAATATTTGTTACAAAGAATTAAAAAATCAAACTAAGTTTATTATTATTATTTTCCCAAATAATAACAATACTTCTCAATACACGATCTGAATCGAACATAACCACAATCTTCAATGTTTGGCTCCGGCACAATAGAAAAGTTTGGCTTCAGTTTGACAACCAAATCGATTCTATTCGCATCACCCAGCCCCTGGGGATCCATAATAGGAAATTGCTTTCCTATAGTCGACACTATAGATAGTGGAATATATAGATGAGCGAAGATAAATCCTTTGTCTCCAAACGAACTGTCAAACGTGTCTCCAAACGAGCATGACGTCACGATTTCAATGGAAACGTTAAGGGCTGTGACGTCATACGCGCGTGTGCACGGGCAAAAAAATCGACTCAGCCGTGCTTTCGCTCATCTATAGATTCTACTATCTATAGTCGACACATAGTCGGACGTTCTAATTTGACTTTCCATAGCATTTCTAATGCATGTAATCAAATCATATATGACTGTAAGGTAGGTTCTCCCGATAGAATTGCATAGCAATATGTTGACATTGTGCTGTAATAATCAAGAGGGTGAAACGCCTGTCATCCACGGTACAATGGCACTCTACCTAACATCGCTTTTGGTACTTCTGTTTTTGGTACCCAGTTTCTGGGTAGTATACCCGAATTCAGCGCTCATTTTGGGTGATTGGTTCGTACGCAGTTAGTGCTAATTATCGGCAATTAACTTCTCCTGGCGAAAACTTGCAATTCGTTGAGGTACATCGAGCCGTTAGTGTTTGTATGGCTTCTGTATGGCGTGCTGTCGAAAAATAGCTCGTCGATACTTCCGAAATTTTGTTATCATGAATCAAACGAAATTAAAACAAATAAAAATGTACGCCATATTGACTGAATGGTGGGTAGGCGTATTATAGCTCTCTCTTCAGTCCCCTGGTAATAATTCAAAAATGGCTGGAGGGTCCACTATTGGGCATTTTACCCAAAAATATTTTTTATTTCAAGACAAAATTTTTAAAACGACTTGTCTGCTTTTGTAAACAAAGATTCAAACGACGCCCGGATAAAAATGTACTATTGGTTCAATAGTGTAAACAATTGAATTACAATACAATGTACGGTGTACAATAGGATACATTGTTTCTTGATAGTTGCACAGATTGTATCAACACTGAGGATACAATAAATCAACATATTTCTCTAATATAACAATACTTGCAATTGTTTTTTAAACGTTTTCGTACATTAGATTCATACATTGATAACTTTTGAAACGTTTCTTTACATTGCGTATAGACTATATAACAATATGTGCCTCATAGCGCCAAATATGCATTTTTTCCCTTTGAATTGCATTGTTAAACAGTAAAGTTGTCACAACTGAGAAATTAAAAATCGTATTGTCTTACTATACAAATACAATACAATCCATTGTATTTTGAACAGTTTTGTTCGGATATTTCAACAATATATTAACCATACACTCTATTGTGTGACGAAAAAAAATGTATGGAAAAATCTCAGATTTTGTATAGTTACGATGCTTAACAACCCGTACATTATATTGCGAAAACTTCATTTACATTTGAATAAATGGTTCATAACAATGCATTCTAATGTATTTCTATGATTTCATTTACAATATAATCTATTGCCAATTTAATGTTATTAATAGTAGTGTTACAATAAATTGTATTGTTATTCTGCTGTATTTTTTATTCGGGCGATTTGACGAATCTGATAGCTCTCCCACGCAAACCAACACCATGAACAGGTAGCGGAATCCTTCACCTACCTATTGATGGTATTGGTTTGCGTGGGAGAGCTATCAGATTCGTCAAATCGTCGTTTGAATCTTTGTTTACAAAAGCAGATAAGTCGTTTTGAAAATTTTGTCTTGATTTGTCCTATCGGGACGCGTCACGCAACCGTCACCAAGCGTTCGTACTGACAGACGCCAGTCGACGAAAATTGCGTCGCGTTGTGCTTTTCAAAACTGTCAAAAACGACAACATTTTTTTTTACTTTCCCTTTCCCCATTTTTGCTCCATCAGCAGCCATCAGGCCAGCCAGGAGTCAAGTCAGCAACCAAAAGTCGTCGAGAGTGAGTGAGATTTTATTTTGTGTGGTCGAAAGTCGCGAAAAAATACGAGTGTCGAACAAAATTGCTAAATATTTCCCGGAAGTATCGAGTATTCGGTTCGTAGTGCGTTGATTCGAACGGTTTTAGTGCACGGACGGGCTGGTAATGCTCGACGAGGAACCACATCCGAATCTGGATTAAAGTGTTGACAATCGAAATTCGTCGTAGAAAAAGGTGAATCCGATTATTTGGCGTGTGAAAATAGTTTCACACTTACGGCCAGAACAGCGAAAAAATCAAAAGTAAAACGGTGAGCATCTCGAAGGAAAATTATTGCAAGTAAAGAGTTGTGTGCGATTTTTTTTTTCTGGGGGAAATATCAAAGTGAGGCTTCAAGGTGAGGATATTGTGTGTTGCAGCAACACCCCGGGGTAAAACTGTGTGAGGAGGGGTCGGGCCAACCCAAAAACGAGATTACGTTACCGTCCGTTCGAATCGAGCGGAGAAAATCTTAATTTTCGACGTGACACGATTGCATTGTGCAAATAAATGTGAAGGCATTTGAGTTCTGACTGTCGTTGGAATCGACCTGAGACTCTCCGGTTGCCTCCGTCAGTTCCAAAGGTCGCCCTGCTGATAATCAGTTCCTGATACCAGTAGCGCAAGTGAGAATAATAGCAAGCTAATTGCATCCCGTTGGGGGACGCCGAGGTGAGTAACACAGGGGGGACTGCTGCGTCCCCCTCTCAAAGTAGTAGAACAGGATTTTCCCGACGGTGCGCGGCCGGTCGGTGGTTGAGCGCCGTGACACGTCGACCAAAGAGAAATAATCTTCATCCGCACGGCCAAAAATAAGCCTCGCGCACTGAGTGTTCGCAGAAAAAGGTGGTTGTCGTCGTCGTAACGAGTTTGAATTTGGCTCAATCGCCTATTTTTGATTTGTGCTAAGTATCACGAGCGAAAAGGTAAAAGTAGCGGAACGGGGTAAATGTAAAATAGCTATTCTGGCGGAGAGTCAAAACAAGCAGCAAGACAAGGGAGCCAGCAGCATAATATTATCAGTAGATCGATGATATGCAGCGGTCATAGGTAGATTCGGGGAATTAATGAAGGGGCGCAATCAGATAAGCAAAACTATCAAAACTATTCCTTATTACAATCGTTTTGCAGAGATGCTTGCTACTATAATTTGATAACTTTTTTGGTTAATTGTTCATGATCATTTTTATGCATACCTAGCAATGGCATTTAATAAGGTTCGGGATTTCGCGGGATGGTGCTGGGAACAAAAGTCGATCCTATCATAGCAAGCACAGGCCGATAAGTTGCTATAGGTGCTGGATGGTAAGACATAAGAAAGTAGTCTTACGTTACTAGGCAACGTAGTTGCACAAATTTTAGTTTGAGTTTTGCTTTCGCATCATTTAAAAAGTGACCGAAGACCGACGTGAAAAGATTAAAGCAATCAAAAAGACGGCAGCGTAACTTCTGGAAGGTGTGGCCAGTAGAAGCATAAGTACTAGAACGCTAGTGGCGCTGTACTCATTTAAATTATTTTTCCAATTTATGCTTCAACAAGCTTCAATTGGCATCATGTTGTAGTGCATGTTCAATTCCATCACCAACCGGTTTGATATTTGTAGTACCGGTACTTTGGCCGCCAGGTCAAAGTAACCTAGATGTTAGTCACGCAAACAGGAACGACATTCGCAATCTTATACTTTTGAATCAACTGTGTGGCCGAACATATCGGACCGATGATGAATAACTGTCAGCAAAGGGTTGCGAACTAAGCTGGTAGTGTAGTTTGGGCACTGTTGTCCGTCTGACATCAGACTGAGAAGGTACGTCTTGAGCGTCTGTTTACTAGGAGATGCGATTCAAACAGCTTCTGCTTGGTATCCAGCGACTGATTAACGATATGCTGTATTGCATCACTTTTTATAGCCGACAACGAAATAAGGACTTTGATTGGAAACTCGGACCTCGATTGTCAGGATCTAAAATGAACCTTGACGAGTGAGCGTTCTGGCTCGTGAGCTACAGAAGGCTAGTGGGAATGTGGTCGCTATCCAAGAGGTCCGATAATCCAGATCCGGAGAACTTGAGGTCAGAGCCGTGGATTGCACGACCAACACAGCACATCTATTACAGCAAGCAGATGAAGCGAGTAATGAGGTGGAAACCCATCGCCACACTCAACCGTGAGTACAAGAGGATCAGCAAGCGATGCTTTCACTTCTATCAGTGGAATATTCAGCGTAAGTTTCGATCACAACCTAAACAGTTTTGGAAATACCTATGTGAATGAACAGCGCCTGTGAAGGAACAGAGTCTGGACTGCCATCGTCAATGACTCTTCAACGGAGTGACAGCTGCACCACCTTGCCTGGTAGCACCAGCTATTTTCTCCCGATTTACACGTGGTATCACCTCTTTGAGCGCTGTTCCGAAACTATTCGAACTCGTGGTCATGGAGCCACTACATGCCCTTTGTGGTATCAGCCATTATAGAGTTCAATAATTTTCAAGAAAAACCAAGAATATTACAAGAAAACGATTTTATTAAAAACATGCGTATTTTAATTTTAAGGCTCTGTCTCATTTGAAGAATTAAACTTAAAAGTGACAGTTCGAAAATTAGCAAATAACCCAGTCATAAGAATGGCTGGTGCTACCCAGCAATTCCAATAAGACATCGATGCAAAATTATTCGATATCTGTCAAAAGTAATCTTGCTCTGCGAGCAGGGTTATTTCTCGGGTACTTATTCAAAAGGACGTATTTGATTTTGTAAACAAAGATTCAAACGTCGATTCGTCCGATCTGATAGCCCTCCCACGCAAACCATCACCATAGACAGATAGAAGAAGGCTTCCGCTACCTGTTGGTGGTGTTGGTTTGCGTGGGAGTGCCATCAGATTGGACAAATAAACGTTTGAATCTTTGTTTACAAAATCACATACGTCCTTTTGAATAAGTACCCGAGATTTGATAATTATTGAAATGTCACTTTAAAGTTTAATTTTAGTTTAATTCTCCAAATGAGACATATTATGCATCTCGAGATAAAATAGAATACTGCGGCTTCCTGCTGGTTGCTTCTCAGGTAATCGCGACGGTCTCTAAACACGACAGACTTAATGAAAATCTTACCCACCGTATGCACTTGTCATGATAAACACTCTCCATGTACTCAGTGACTCCGGTTGCATCTCACTAATACAATCCAACACTGCTGTGCGTTCGCGAAAAACACGTGGTTTTGTTTTGTGCGCCAAAGTTCTGCCTATCTTTTAACACGGCGACTATCTTGACGTTTACCTTCGCAGTTGAGCCTGCGAGCGTAAGACCGCCGCAGCATTCTAAAAAAAGATAAGTGCGACAATACCCTAAATGAACGATGCTGGGCAATTTGCGCCGCCACACAAAAATGAAATAGCCACACACTTTTGCATGAGATCAGTGTCAGCCTTATACAAGGGAGGGAACATTAAAAATTTACTGGCCGATCCCAGTGCAGAAGTTGCAGTTTCAGTTTGGTACTGCTTGATGTTATAAATTTTATAGCTGTCAAAATAAGACTACAACTTGGTGCCCGCACAGTTGTAAACGAAATAAATCTAGGTTTTATCTTTTCAAAAACAAAACAAACTAACATTTTTCGCGATAGTTTCTACCTAGTAGGTATATAAATAACAAAAAGTTTATCAATCATCTACGACACACCCGAACAGGAAAAAAAATCATCTACGACACACAAACACTCTAAAACACTCTAGTTCACTCAAAGTTAATTCGCGACTACGAAGGTAAATTCTCGCTTAACTTTTCAAAAGGACCTAAGTAACATTTTTTTCATGAATTAATTTGAGTACTGCAATCAAAAGCTTTCATGTTTTTCTGTTGATTGCGCTATTCAAATTAATTCATGAAAAAAATGTTACTTAGGTCCTTTTGAAAAGTTAAGCGAGAATTCTTCACGCACAGTCTGACAGTTCCTTATGGGATTTTACTGTGGAGGGACAAGAAGGGGTGATTGGCGGCCATGTTTCACGCACAGTCTGACAGATAGCAATGAGATTTTGCCATGTATTCGCGAATTGCCTATTTTCCGGGTATTGGACCACCCTTCTTCTTCTTCTTCTTCTTCAATGGCTCTACATTCCAACTGGAACTTGGCCAGCTTTTCAACTTAGTATTCTACTAGCATTTGCTCAGTTATTAATTGAAAGCTTTTTTATGGCCTCTCCAGAGGTGAGCCAGCCTTGGGCTGCAAGCCTCTTTAATAAAGAAATAAAAAAAAAAGCTTTTTTATGCCTGCCATTGCATGAGTATGTATCATGTGTGTTCAGTCAGAACAAAACATGCTAGACCGGACTGAAAACCGATCTCGCCATCTCCGGATTGACAATCCTACGCCTTTGCTCGCAAGACTACTGGAGACCCTGAACCACCCGACTCTGTCATTAATTTACAATGTTCTGAAATCTCAGATGTGAGTATGTACGGAAGATTTTGTGGAAGATTTTGGAATATGTGGAAGATTTTGATTTGAAAATTGTATTGGAGGTAACCACTTCCCTTCGATGGGACTCGAACCCACTTGAATTATTGAAACGTCATTGTTTTTTAAAGGGAAGAAACATTCAAAACCGAACAAAAAAAACAAGGATGGTGGCAATGCATATTTATTAATACAAAAATACAGAAAAAATCTATTTCCCTAAATTGCTTTTTTATACCTTTCTAATGTGATTTTTGCCTTTCTCGTACAACGAAGTTGCACCGAAAAGCTATCATTTCACTCCGAAAACGAACTTTTTAAAGAAGCCTTGGAGACCCATAGTGTTATATACCAATCGACTCAGCTCGACGAACTGGGCACATGTCTGTCTGTCCGTGTGTATGTATGTGTGTATGTGTGTGCACAAAAGCTAAGAAAAATATTAGACAACTTTTCGTATAGTAATCTTTAACCCAGGCCTGCCCAACCTTTTCAAGCCACGGGTCAAATTTCAGAATTAACATCTTCTGGCAGGCCAAACAAAATTCGGCAATTTTTTATATCCATCTCACTGTGCATATATCCATCTCATCGCTAAACAAAGAAATACGGCACCAAATTCGTCGTTTCTTTTTGTCAACATGCGTGCTCACTGCTGAAAAAAATCACAAAAATAATAAACAAACCAAATTCCTTTCCTTTGCTTTGTTTTTGATGGAATTGAAATAGGAGCTATGAGATGAAGTGGCGAACCGTTCTCCTACCTACTTTCAAAATTTTCAAACATTGAGTTTTTCATTTTTCCAGAAGAGCAAAAAAATCTTCAGAGAAAAACACGATTGAATTGGGTTGTTTAGCTAAGAAAAATATGAGGTTTTTTATAGTTTAACATAAAGAGCATGCTTTGCTGATCTCCAACATATTTTTATTTTGTTTGTAAACCTTTTATTTACATTTTTATACAGCAAACAATAAGCCATTTCAATCGATAGAATGACACTAACATTCATACAATGACAGTTGACCCATGCAGCATAAGAACAAATTTTTAGTCCCATATAAAATTAAAATGCAAATTAAAAATAGTTCCGGGACTCCAAAAATTCTGAAAAATTGGGGTTAGGCTCAGTTTTTTATGCAGATACAGAATATGTAAAAACATGTATACCCCTAAACAACCCAATTGCGTTCAAAAATAATGTTTTTAACGTAACAGGTCTTTTGGTTGCAAATACAATGGGAAACATAAAATTGTTGCCTATTCTTGAATAATCATGTTTTCGCTTTCAGTGACCGAAATTCGCAAACAGGATTCGAAGTTTTTTACTGCTTTTCGGATACATTTTATTGTTCACATCATAAAACGGTGTTGAGAAAATGGATAATTCGTAAATGTGTAATTAACAAGGTGAAGGAAACCAGTTTTCAACAACAAACTGTACAAAAATGTTTTGCGCCAATTTCGTTTCAAAAGCTTTAATGTTGGATAATAAAAGTTCGACGTGTTGATCCGTGCCTTACAGCTTTATGTTCAAGTCATTGAGATGTCTGGTAATATCTACCAGAAAAGCTAAGCCACTCGCCCATTCAGGATCATTCAGTTCGGACATTGGGTTTTCTTTATCTTGTAAAAATAGAGCGATTTCGTTTCGAAGAGAATAAATCCTCTCAAATGTGGTTCTACGAACTTCGCAACAATACAGCAAATCTCCATATTCTGCTTCCATTTTCGTCAACATAATTCAGAATTGATGGTTGTGGATCCCTCGCGTTGATAAAGTCAAGTACTTCAAGAATATCAATCAGTTTCGCCCATAGATTTTCATAACCATACCACTGTGGTTGCTTTTCCTTTCTTAGAAGTGTCACAATGCCAGTGTTCTTTACCGTCATTTCCAGTGCCGACTCCATCTGTTGTAAGGCCACTTAAGTATTTAGAAGAGTGTTCAAGTGTTCAGGTCTTTTCCGGCAGTCGTTTCACTCGTTAGGATCAAAACTGCCAATTCCTCCTTAATTTAAAGATGATCATCAACTCCCCTTATGAAGACAGCAACTTGCACCAAGTATTCAACATCGGTATTGTAATCGACTGCGAGAGAGTAGAATTTGAAGCAGGCGGCAAGTCTCCTGCAAGAACTTTTACTCACAGTGTTCCGAGGCAAACTAATGCTACTGAAGGAGACTTTCACCGTCCTAGAATAGTTTCATTCATTTTACCAAAATCTCACTAACAGCAAAACTGGCCCGTGCTGCATTTTCTGGCTTCGTGTTTGTCAGAATGAAGAGAGTTTGCTGCTTCGATAATCCACTGTCTCACAAATAATTTGAATCAATAATGGAAATTTAAATTACATGACCATCTTATTTTTTAAGCTTCTTTAACATTTGTTATCTTCCTGGTTCAGTGTAAATGTCGTATGGATGCTTAGTTTCGTAATGTCATTTCAGATCATATTCCTTCAACACAGCAACACTTTACGAACAAATTGAGAAAGCCGGCTTTCATTTGTTGAACGTAAAAACGCGGTGTTCCACATCAACCTTTCGTTTCATTGGGTCACTCTGGTCACCCAATCCAGCCATTTCAAAATATGTAAACTATTATATTTTGATTCCAATACGAATAAAAGAAATTATTGGAACACGTTAAGTTAATGGCTCGATTATAAAACTTTTTTTCAAACCGGTGATATCTTACAGTATTTATTAATAAATTATAAAAAAAAAGCTTCTTGAGCCACATATAAAAGCTTGTGGGCCGGTTATAAAGTATGTTCTACCACGGTGCGCGGGCCACAAAAAATAGAGCTGAGGGCCGCATCCGGCCCGCGGGCCGTACTATGGGCAGCCCTGCTTTAACCGATTTTCTCGCAACAAGTTTTATTCGACAGGGGACAAAGCCTTGTTGATTTGATAACGATCGACCTCTGCGTTTCAAAGTTATAAAGAAAATGGTACATCGAACCATATTAGTGCCATATAAGGTTGGTGTCTGTCTTGACTAAATGCAAGAAAGGCAGTATCACTACTCGGTGAATTAAAATGGGTTTTTCAATATATATTTTATGATGCACGAGAAAGGCATCATCGCCGCTAGGTGGATTAACCTGGGTTTTTTACCAGGCGGGTGCTGAGCTGTCAAATGTTTGTTGCCTCCAATCAGGGGTCTGCGAAGCGGCCATGTTTCTGATGCCAGCATCAAAATCATCGAATAATTTAATACGAAGGCGTAATTATAGTCGTTGAAACCTGCCATTGAAAAAGTGTTTTAAATATCATGATATTTTGGCGAAGTAGAGCGCTTGGTGCCGGTTGAAATATGATAATTTATTAAAGGCATCAATATTCTTGTTGAAATGCACCTTGCATTATACTTTCGCATAAGTATTTGAAAAATGGTGAAAAATAATTACGTCCATTTGGAAAAAATTACTTCGGAATAGTGGTTTGTTTACAAAATAGAATTCTCGCTTAACTTTTCAAAAGGACCTAAGTAACATTTTTTTCATGAATTAATTTGAGTACTGCAATCAAAAGCTTTCATGTTTTTATGTTGATTGCGCTATTCAAATTAATTCATGAAAAAAATGTTACTTAGGTCCTTTTGAAAAGTTAAGCGAGAATTGTCAGTGGGAAACCCAATTTCAACAGAACAATGGGAAACTCAAAGATGTTGGCTATTGTCAAACGTAGTGGGTAGGATTGGGGGTGCCAGATACCTGCCTCCAATCAAGCGAATGTCGACGGCACTAACACTACGCCGTAGTCTATGAAAAATAAACACTGCAGTGAGTGAGAATGTTCTGAAACGCACAAAGTTTGGATAATGCAAGAAACAACTGTTTCTGCTCAGCACAGAGTTTCTTCTACCAACATAATTATTTATCTGCATATTTCGCGTAAGGAATAAAGTGAAAACACTACATTTTCACGGTTTTGGTGTATTTTTGTTCGTTGCAATATTTAATCTAATATGTGCTTTCAACACCACTCTCTCTTGTAAAAACGGTAAACAATACAAATTTTCACAAATACCATCACAATTTATGATAGTACTAGTCGACCCGGCAGACGTTGTCCTGCGAAAATGTAGGCGAAAATGCGCGTTGAGAAGTGCCTATGCGAAATTTCCATACAAATCTTCATTTTAGTATTTCATGATTTACTCAACTTAACTAATGATTTTCCACAGAGGATATATCATATAAACTCGTCGGAAACTATAACGAATGTAACTGCTGAAGGAATGAATGAAATCCATCCAGCCGTTTTCGAGTTATGCGGATACGAACACAGACCATTTCATTTTTATTATATAGAAGATATGAGCATTTTGACATTGGAGTATAAATTTATGCGCCAAATAAGAGGGTACTGTCATACTTGCCAAACTCCATATGAAAAAAAAATCCGTTGTCGCCCCTCTGTTGTTTACACTTAATGCAAGCTTTTCGCAAGTTCAATACATATAGTCAAAGTATGTTCTTCTTCTTAGGAATGTTTCGTCGCACTGAATCTGTGTCCTGGACTTCGAAGAATAATTTCCTCATTTCCTTGAGACGCCTATGGCACGGTGTGTTGGCTTTTGTTATGGTTGCTTTGCGCAAACTCGTTCGCTCTGTGTCCCCATCCCATGCCCCAGCCTATAGGCGACATATTAGGAGGTTGGCAAACTGGAACTGATAGGTATTCATCCGACTGACTGAATGAATACCAAAACCAGTAATATATCTTCTTGTTGATTCCCACCGAATGGACAGCAAGACCGCGAATGTTTTTGTTTGCTTCCCTGTGTTCCTTTTCCACTGCGCTCGCTGTCTTCGGTGGTGGATGCACCCACCTACTTATCTTTCTCTTTGTTAGCGCTGGGAATGTGTGTTGGACCGTCGAGTAGGTGCAGTCAGTTTGCTGTTGGTACTTTTTCCAAGAGCAAGTTCTTTGTCGTTGCTGTTGACTTGCGAGAAGCCTTAGAAACGATCTAAAATGATATGGAAATAAGGAAACGTCTGCGGTGGTTCCGATCGCACCCCTGAAACGAGTTAATAACACTTGCGAGTTCGATTCGGCTATGACGTAACTGCATTTGATTATTTTAGCGGCATTTTGCTGCTTATTATAAACACCAAAGTCGTCAAAAAATAAAGAATTTAAAAGGCTTATTCTTAAACACAATATCACTACAATAAAAGATAATTGCCTATTTCCGAATTTTGATTACCCGACATAGGCAATAATTACAATGCTCGAAAACTCGATGTGCATGTTAAAAAAGTGTATTAGATATAACCACTTTCCTTCGGTGGGATTTGAACCCGCGACCTTAAGTACGCTAGACAGTCTAGCGTACTATCGGTTGTGGCCGTGGGGTCAAACCCAACCGAAGAAAAGTGATCACCTCCAAAACATACATTCTTCGAATTGAATCCTCCACATGCTGTGCATATGTAGCTTTCAACCAAACAAAACATAGTGTATAGGTAGAAAATAGTTTATTTTTACAATCGACTATGAGTAGAACTATTCGATAATACGTACAAAGCACGTGCGTTTTTAGCAAAATGTTTCAGATCATATGGAATGTTTTTTTCAACAAATTGCATTTATTTACTCTCATTAGCAAGGAATGCCAAGAAGATAATTCATCAGCTTCAACAAATTCACAATAGGTAATTGTCATATCGAAAAATACATACGTTTTAAGAAGCACGCAAAAATGACGCGCCACACTTTGTTCGTTCCGCGAGAATTAATTTTAGTCCTGTAGATAGTTTTTGTGCCAAGTAGCAAAAGGTCATTATCGTCGTCAAGTATATAAAAATTGCCGTCGACAAAGTACAACCATGTAAAAGGGGTTTCTTGTAGTAGGGGAGGACGGGGAATGATCGCCACCCGGGGCAAGAAGAGCCTCCCTTTTATTTTACCGCTATTATGCATTTTTCTCTATTAACTTTAAACACTGTTTACTATTGTACAACCCAAAACTTGACACAGAAAAAAACAACATAAAAAACATAACGGCGTCTCAAATAATCAGACAGTGGGAACTTTGGTAACATAAATGTATCGATAACATTTATAACGCCTTCATACGTTACTTCAAATTCATTATTGCCACTTGAAGAATAATGGTATGAAAGCTTCGTTCTTCGATGTCGTCATGTCGTCGCGTCATCAACGATGCGTCGAGTTGGAATGAAGACTCTACAACTCGTCGTTACTATTTCGTGCTGCAACGATGACTATTGTCAGCCCTGGCTGAATCTGTTAAGTAACGTACATTATCAAATTTACTGAAATTAGTGAAATTTTAAACTAAATTTTGTTATTTAATGTGATTTTGGTGCTATATATGAATGAAAAATAATAACTTATCGATCCAAAAAAAACAGTTTTATTGTTTTAAAATGGCCAACGTACATTAAAAGCTATTATTTTTTGTTAATATTAGTGCTCTAACACATTTCAGATACAAATAATTTGATTTTTAGAAGGGCTTTTGCCCCCGTAGAGATGCTTATCTTGCCCGTAGTATATTTGAACCAGTTGAACACAGAGTTTTAGTTCATATTTATCGGGATTACCGTTCTTTTTGATAATAGCGCTTTAGTCTAGATGCTAGGTAAGATGCAACAGAACTGTCGTATTGTAATATAGAGAAGCATGCTTGTTCAGAAGGTATGAAGTATCATTCTTAGGGTGCTCATTGCTCATTATCAAATGTTTTGAGTGGGGTATCATAACTTTCGAACAAAATATTTTCAAAAGTGTTCATATGTTTTATCATATTTTATAGATTTTCAATGAATGTACATTTGTAATTAGTGCAGATTTGTTTTGCTGTGGAACATTCATTGATCTACACACATATTTCTTTATTTATTAGTTCTTAAGTTCGTAAATAGATGAGCATGAAGGCTAAGTTAAGCAGATCGGATTAGTTGAATTGGTAAGTAATTTTGATATTAATTCATTGAGAACAATATAATAGTAGGTGCTCCATTCGATACATTTATAAACAGGTGTCGGATTCGCATCCGCCGGAATAAAACTAAAGTCGATTTTTCGCAACAAGTGAAGCACATCCAATTGAATGGAAATAAGATGGATTTTCAATACATAGAAGTCCTTCGTCAGGATTACGTACTTTTGTTAGGGTAGTAATGCTTCAGAATATATATTTGCAAGCGACAAATAACGATCTAATAAGCGTCAGAAGTGGAAAGTGTAAAGTTAAAAGCTAAAGTAAACCCGTAAATGTCCAGGACGAGTTTTTAATTTTGATAACCATATATCTCTGAGGTTTTTAGAGGTTTTCACTCGGAATTTCCACTAAAATTAAGGGGAATAGTAGAACTTCTAGGCACATGCAAATCCTCCCCTCAGGACCTTCCCCCTTTTTATGGTTGAGAAAACTAGGTGGCCCAAAAGCGTAATTTTAGGCAGTGATATATGAAACTGGTCATATTTGGAGTTTTAATAGTCTGTTTAACAGCCCGTATGAACAGAGCTATTCAATATGATTCAATTGTATGAGATTTGTGCAAATAATGTAACAAACTTTTTTAAGGCCTCCAAAACATCTGGCTGATGTCATCATGCCTAATATCAAACCGCAGCGACCCAGCGTGTCCATATAAGTCATATGAGCCCATGCGAATGCTGCATCATTCAAATAAGTACAACGCAGATGTTCTAGGTTCTCCAAAATGTCCGGGAGTTGAGTTCAATTGGTCTACCATGTCAACTACGCGTGACATCAAACCGACAACAAACCAGCGGGTCCATATAAGTCCTAAGAGCCCATATGAACGCTTCATCATTCAAATAAGTACAACGCAGATGTTCTAGGTTCTCCAAATTATCCGGGAGTTGAGTTCAATTGGTCTACCATGTCAACTACGCCTGATATCAAACCGCTGCGACCCAGCGTGTCCATATAAGTCCTAAGAGCTCATGCGAATGCTTCATTATTGAAATACGTACAACGCAGATGTTCTAGGTTCTCCAAAATGTCCGGGAGTTGAGTTCAATTGGTCTACCATGTCAACTACGCCTGATATCAAACCGCTGCGACCCAGCGTGTCCATATAAGTCCTAAGAGCTCATGCGAATGCTTCATTATTGAAATAAGTACAACGCAGATGTTCTAGGTTCTCCAAAATGTCCGGGAGTTGAGTTCAATTGGTCTACCATGTCAACTACGCCTGATATCAAACCGCAGGGACCCAGCGTGTCCATATAGGTCCTAAGAGCTCATACAAACGCTTCATCATTTAAATAAGTACAACGAAGATGTTCTAGATTTTCCAAAATGTCCGGGAGTTGAATTCAATTGGTCTACCAGGTCAAATGCGCCTGATATCAAACCGACAACAAACCAGCGTGTCCATATAAGTCCTAAGAGCCCATGCGAATGCTTCATTATTCAAATAAGTACAACGCAGATGTTCTTTTTTCTCCAAAATGTCCGGGAGTTGAGTTTAATTGGTCTACCAGGTCAATTACAACTAGTATCCAACCGAGAGCAACCCAGTGTGTCCTTATAGTTCCTTAGAGGTCATGCAAATGCTTCACCAGTCAAACAAGTCCTACGCGAATGTTCCAGGTTCTTTCAATTGTCCGGGAGTTGAGTTCAATTGGTCTACCATGTCAACTACGCCTGATCTCAAACCGATAGCAACCCATCGCGTCCATTTAAGTCCTAAGAGCCCGTGCGAATGCTTCACCATTAAAATATACCCAATTCAGATGTTCTAGGTTCTCCAAATTGTCCGGGAGTTGTGGTCAATTGGTCTACCAGGTCAACTGCGCCTGATATCAAACCGAAGGCAAACCAGCGTGTCCATATAAGCCCTAAGAGCCCGTGCGAACGCTTCATCATTCAAATAGGTACAACGCAGATGTTCTAGATTCTCCAAACTGTCCGGGAGTTGAGTTAAATTGGTTTACTAGGTCATTTACGGCTAGTATGTCCAGTATGTCCAGTGTAGTTGACCTGCTAGACCAATTTAATTCAACTCCTGGAAATTTTGGAGAACTTAGAACATCTGTGTTGTACTTATTTGAATGATGAAGCATTCGCATGGGCTTTTAGGACATGACACGCAGGGTTGCTATCTTTGGAGAACTTAGAACATCTGCGTTGTACTTATTTGAATGATGAAGCATTCGCATGGGCTTTTAGGACTTATATGGACACGCTGGGTTGCTGTCGGTTTGATATCAGGCGTAGTTGACATGGTAGACCAATTGAACTCAACTCCCGGGCAATTTGGAGAACCTAGAACATCTGCGTTGGACTTATTCGATTGGTGATGCATTTGCATGACCTCTAAGGACCTATATGGACACGCTGGGTTGCTATCGGTTTGATACCAGTCGTAAATGACCTGGTAGACCAATTGAACTCAACTCCCGGACAATTTGGAGAACCTAGAACATCTGCGTTGTACTTATTTGAATAATGAAGCATTCGCATGGGCTCTTAGGACTTATATGGACACGCTGGGTTGCTGTCGGTTTGATATCAGGCGCAGTTGACCTGGTAGACCAATTGAACTCAACTCCCGGATAATTTGGAGAACCTAGAACATCTGAGTTGGACATATTTTTAATGGTGAAACATTCGCGCGGGATCTAGGGACTTATATGGACTTGTTGGATTACTATAAGTTCATGCTTCAGGCACAACAAATTTTAATTTATTCAGAGCAACTTCACCACAACCTGCCACATGTATTGGAAGCCTTAAACAAGTTTTTGTTACATTATTTGCACAAATCTCATACAATTGAATCATATTGAATAGCTCTGTGTATACGGGCTGTTAAACAGACTATTAAAACTCCAAATATGACCAGTTTCATACAAGGGTGTTAACGATCATTCAGTAATTTGCGTTCGATCATTTAGTAGTTTGTCAATAACACATTCCAGAAGCTGAATTTCAAAATTTTGTATGGTGGACTTCTAGTGCGAAGGTTTTTCTACAACTCTGCCTAATGGTTCGTTGTTTGAATTCCACTAGTAACGGAGTTAAAGCTATAGTTTCAGTAACTTAGACTAAATGATAACAAAATTCCAATCATTTAGTTTAAGTTACTGCAACTAGTGCTCTAACTCCGTTATTAGTTGAATTCAAATAACGAACCATTAGGCAAAGTTGTAGAAAAACCTTCGCACTAGAAGTCCACCATGCAACATGATTTAAAATTCAGCTTCTGGAATGTGTTATTGACAAAATACTAAATGATCGAACGCAAATTACTGAATGATCGTTAACATCATTGGTTTCATATATCATTGCTTAAAATTACGCTTTTGGGTCACCTAGTTTTCTCAACCATAAAAAGGGGGGAAGGTCCTGAGGGGAGGATTTGCATGTGCCCAAAAGTACATGTATTCCCCTTGATTTTAGTGAAAATTCCGAGTGAAAACCTCTAAAAACCTCAGAGATATATGGTTTTCGAAATTAAAAGCTCGTCTTGGGCATTTACGGGTTAAATATCTGAGAATAAAATATGCCTTTTCTGTTCTTTCTTATTGATCTGCATTTTTAACAAAATCGAAAGACACAGGATAAATAACGATCAAATTTATTCAATCAATAAATATATTTCATTAGTAAATACTATCAAAAGTACGTGCCAACTTTATGGATTCCATATTAGGCACTTATTATTTTGATGTTACTAAACATAGGAGAAGATTTATCGGCTACACACATACTATTCATTGGGTAAAACTCATTGCAAAATCCATGTGGGTTGGCATATACATCTAATGATTGGTTTTTCTTGAGTGATGCAACAGTTAAATACAAAGCCGTCGCGTAGATTCCCATCGCCCTTGGCGAAACCATCGTTGGGCGCCCTTCTTTCTCTAAAGGAATTAAAAAGCGCAAATTTTACATTCAAGGGCTAAATATTCACAAAATTCCTAGAATTTTTTAACGAAAATAAACAAACGCAATTTTTTCTCTCCCAAATCTACGCCTTGTTAGATCTAGTAGATGGGTCAAGAAAGTCCAACTCTAGTCTAGGAAAAAAAAAACAAGGAAAGCTCAAAATAGAGCTAGGTATCGCCATTGGAACTATTCAGATCAAGACAAATCCAACGCTGGAGAGAGTCTTTCAATGGTTTGGAGATACCATTGGGCCTAGTTGGGTTAGTGAAACCCAGCTCTAAAGTGGATTGATTGGTGTTCGGAATCGCTATCAGTCCTAATCAAGAAAAATTCAAATCTGTTGTGGTTTGGTTGTTCATATGAAGTAACTAATAATCTTAGTTTGGTCAATATGGAGTGAGTTAATCGATGGTCGGAATCACTATGAAACCTTGTTGGATCAAGTGGGTTGGTAAGGTTGGTGGATGAAATCGCCATCGAATCTATTCAGATCGAGTAAATACCAACTCCGGTATGGGTCTGATTATGTGGTTTGGAACCACTACTTGACCTAGTTGGGACAATGAAACCTAAATCTACAATGGTTCATGGTCGGAATTGCCATCGGTAGAGGAAAGCTAAAAATTCCAACTCAGGATCAATCTGCATTTAATTGTTACTAGAAGAAAAGAAGAATAATCTGTAATGAACATTCCATTCTATTAATGCCCACTAACAATTTTAATAAAGCAAAAAGTATGAATTCAAATAGAAAAACCGAATATTTTTTCCAGTACATCCAGGTTTTTTTATGCGGTCGGAATTCATTAATTTTTCGGTTAACCTGAACTTTCACAGCTTTTTAAATACCCCCTGAATGTTCTTTGATTTTTTTCGTGGGTTCAACTCATTGTTTCATTGACGCTGAAGGTCTTAAACGACTAAAACCAAACCGTGTAAAAAAAACTGGGTGTATTTATTTCTCACGTATATTAAATATTATGGTTATGGTAGTCCTACGAAGTCCCATTGAAGTGGATAAAAAATCAACCAATTGTATCCACACAATATGGGTATCAAACAAATCAAAAATGATTTTCGAAAAACTGTTCCTGTCCCTGAAAACCCGTAGGAGCAAGCATTTTTTAGTTTTGGAGCCTCTTCCCCTATTCGAGTTCAACAGATTGTATCGAGAAAGGCATAATCACCACTGGGGGAAAAATTTGGGATTTTTTTTGACTTGAATGACCAGTCCGGCCTGGTGTAGGATTTCGAAGGAGTCTTTGCTGCATACGTCTTCTATAACATTTGTAACAGCAACGTTAACAACAATTGTTGCTTGCCACTTGATCTGCGTAAGTGCTTGCATCATAGGAACGAGAGTCACTCTGTTGAAATCGAACGCCGAAGGACTTTTTATGTTTTCAAACTGAATTAAGACGGAAATATCAGTGTTTCCAGTTTCGGATACTTTTTATGCGGATAGATTTTATCATTTTTTTGTCTATTTTCACAACATTTGAATTACAACCTTATTTTGATTCTATTTTTTGTGGATTTTTTCTTGGCGTAAACTCAATATTTGAATAAATCCAAAAGACAGAATTTGAAAAAATCCAAAAGACGTGTAGAATGCTATCCCAAAGTAGATTCAAGCATTGTGTCGGCATGTGCGATCTCAAACAGTTAATTGACGGAAGCTCGTTATTGGTCACATTCCAAACCAGTCCTGATTGATTTTATACACCATACTAGAGCGCCAAATCGTTGTTGTTCAACAGCGAAAACACTGCGCCAATGGAACTGATTTGATTATCGCTGTACCGTATCATGTTTACGACGCAAATATAGTGCACCGCAAATATAGTGCACCGATATTAAATCTACGATTGGGTACTGTAATCCTAGGGTTAGGGACAAAAGGTCGAAAGACAAAAGGTCGAAAGGACAAAAGGTCGAAAGACAAAAGGTCGAAGGGACAAATGGTCGAAAAGGACAAAAGGTCGAAAGGGACAAAAGGTCGAAAGGACAACACGTCGAAAGGACAACACGTCGAACGGGACAAAAGGTCGAAAAGGACAGAACGTCGAACGGGACAAAAGGTCGAAAGAAACAAAAGGTTGAAATGGACAAGGAAATTAAACGAAGAAAGTCAATCTAGCACCAAAGTTGCACTACACAGTTAGCAAAAACTCTGCTCTTTTATTTTTCACTATTTTTATTTTTTATTTTTAACAATTAAATAAAATTTATTCAGTGAGTACAACTAATAGATGGATGTTGAGTTTTCTAAATGTCACTTCGATCTGTCAAAATGGTGCACGCCGCACATCAAATACACCGACGTATATTACACGCCTGCGTGCCTGTGGAGTACACTATTTTGACAGATCGAAGTGACATTCATAAAACCTAGATATTCATCTATTATTTGCACTCATTGAATGAATTTTATTTAGTTGCCAAAAATAGTTTTAAATAAAAGAGCAACTTTTTTGCCAAATGTTCCGATCTTCTGTTCCTTTCGACGTTTTGTCTTTTCAACCTTTTGTCCTTTCGACCTTTTGTCTTTCGACCTTTTGTCTTTCGACCTTTTGTCCTTTCGACCTTTTGTCATAGATTCGTAATCCTAACCCACAGCTGCTCGCCACCTCTAAGTACTTTCATCTATTTGAACAGTTGAGATCGTCATGAAATACATTTACCGATTACCAAATAGGAAGCGTTCTGCAAAAATGCTTCGACATCCTACCAGGTGGCCTTATGACAGTTAACCGGAACCTCAGCCATTGCCGATGAAAAGGTGGATGTTGGCAAATTCAGCAGTTTCCTTCCCTTTCTCATTGACTTGGCGTACCTAGCTGTTTCCAGTTGAAATTATTTTGTAGATTTTCTGTTTGTGATTTGCTCAAACTTTTATTTTTTAGTCGTAGAGTAGAGTGGGGCAAGAGTGCGCGTGGGGTAAGAGTACGTTTTCGATTTTTTTAAGTAATAAAAAAGATAAACTAGCAGCACTGTATCAGTTTGACAGGTATTCTGGCCAACTATTATCATGTGTAATTGTAAACGATTTGAATAAACAACAAGGGAGATATGGAGAAAGTTAACTTTTTGGTCATTTTGCTAAAAATAATTGGATTTCTGCAACTAGTATTTCATTACCATATATACGTTCAATCAGGTGAACATTATACCATTTCGATAACCTATTGTATAGAGTACTTTATGGTACAGAACACCAATCCGGTTGGTTTTCCAAGAAGTCAAAACCATTACTTGAATAGTTTTTGGGACTGTGGGGTAAAAGTACGCAGGAACCGGTGGGGCAAGAGTACGCATATGAATCTTCAAGTTATGATGTCAAACCCGTATCTCCGGCCGAAAAAAGACTTCTTCCGCAGCGTAAAGATCCGCAACTAAAAAAAAGGGACAGAATTTGAAATTATCACAAGTTCTTATGATAAGTTGACTTAGCGAACAAAGCACTGAAGCGAAATAATGAAATTGTATTAAGACTTGTTGTACACCTAAACATAGTACGAAAACACAATTTCATCTAAATGATAATTTCATTTAATCAAAAGAAACATTCATAAATTACGCAACGTTAGGCTGGGAGGGGTTGTGAGATGTGTGACGATCCATATAATTTTTAGAGGATTCATACAAATAGTGTAAGATAGGGGGAGGGGTGATGAAATAGCCAAATTTTACGTTACGTGATTAGTGGACTTTCTTTAAGGAAAATGCCTTTGTATACGCCACGCGAAACCTGATATATATTTTTACCTCTGTAGTTTTTTGTATATATAAAAAACAATGGTTTTTCGTATGAAAGTGCACATTTTTAGGACCCCCTCCCCCTTTAAGAGTTACGTAATCTTTAAACATTCTCTAATATATGCTCATTAAACATCAATTGAATGTTATTAACTCTTATTTGTGTTAATATATACTTAAAGCACATGATTGGATAAATGCGTACTCTTACCCCACCGGTGGGGTAAGAGTGCGTTTTTCACTTGTCCTGCAATAAGGGTTCTACTAAAACGAATCTCAATAATTTCAATATTTTTTCCACTGGGTAACATAAAGGAAGAGTATATGAATCATCGACACTGATTTGATATGCAGAAGCTTGCTTCATAAGGGCCACATGATCGATTGAAAACTAAGTGCGTACTCTTGCAGGGGCGAGCTTTGGTAGAGTCAATCATTTTTCAGTTATTTTCCACCGCCAACTTCGACCACTTCATCTGGGCGATTTCATGCAAACAGACTTCATTGGCCTCGACTTTTGCATCCACATACGTCATAACAATGTCCATCTTGCCAAGGTACTTCAGCATCAGTTGGCTAGTTGCTTCGATGTCCCGGCCTATGGCGCGGACCGATGAGGCCATCTTGCTATCAACCTTCCCTACTGCTGCACTTTATGGTTAGGCAGCAGCATATTTCGGTGAAAATCAGACTTCCGTTTGATGCTCGTCTTTCTCCAAATTGGTCATTCAAGTCCCGTACAGCGAACGAGTGTTTACTCGGTCCCTTTAGTCTACATACATTCTGGCTTTCTACATCTCGATAACCTCTCTATCTCGATATCTCTCTATCTCGATGTGTTCTGATCATATTATGTTCAGGATTCACTCTTCTCATGTCGATATGTTCAAACTTTTAGGCTATTAGACCATCTTTGAACAATAGAGCTTGCTGACGAGGAAGAATTGGATTTCCTTTGCGCTTGAAAGAGAAAGATGATTAAACGTTAGCAACCCTTATAGAGCTTGCTGACGTTTACTCATCCTTCTCTTTCAAGCGCAAATCCTATCCCCTCCGTGCGCGTGCAAGAGAAAGATGATTAACGTCAGTAACGCTTCCGAAGCGTTTCCCGATGAAAATAAAATCTATCCTTTCTGTGCGCATGAAAAAGAAAGATGACTAAACGTCAGCAAGCCTTATAACAAACACATCAACAATAAGAAATGACATTTGTTTTGTTGTCGTTTTTCACAGCAACAAGCTTATTCGGATCTAGTACCCATTTCAATTTTTCTTCCATTCCTCGATCTGTTCTATCTCGATGGTCCCTTTGACTTCGAGTATATATCAGTCTTGGAGTTCTTTGAGGTCCACAAGCAAGAGTATCATACTCATGACCAACTTGGAAGTCGAAGTCGCTGAAGGCATGAAATGAGGAAAAGGAGTTCAAAGCTCAACTTGAATGTTGCAGCCTGGAACCAGTGGCCGTGCACAAGACTGCTCGTCACGACAAGGCGAGAAGATATTGCGATCAGCTTTACCCAGTCCATATGAAGCAAGGGTATACCAACTCGGAGTACCTGGTCAGCAATATAAATTACTCCGTCGTGTTGCTTGGGAGAATTATCGTAAGCTTATCGTCGCTCCTCATGGCCTTCAAGACATCGGCATAGCTTTTATCGTCAGACTTGACAATGATTGCTTCGCCTCTGTCTTTCCGCTTACCGTTGCCATTGGAAGGCGCACCTTTTGCAATACGGGCTCTACCCTTCTTAGCAGATGTAAGATGCGTTCCACCTGCCTCCTTGCCTGCGGCTTCTTTCGCTCGTCGCTTCGCCTTCTTGGGATTCACAACCACAGTCCAGGGTTGTTCATCGTCCCGGCGTACTTCAGTTGCCCTCCTAGGTGGAGGCACTGACTTCCTCTGTTCATTAGGGTCGGGAATTTGCACGGCGTGATACAGTTTCCTTCCTTGGTGGAGGAACTGCTTTCGATTTAGCTTCATTCAGGTCGGCCTGCACGACATTACTTAGCTTCGGAGTTTTTCCGCTAACGGCCATGCGTTTCGAAGTTCTGCGGTATGGCTCTCGGCCAACCGCTTCTTATCAGTGAGGCGACGAATCTTTGATTCAGCCTCCTCACTGACCTTTGCCGCCTGGCTTATCGCCAACTCTTTTTCCTCAGTAAGAAGGCGAATCTTCCGTTCTGCCTCCTTACTGTCCTCTAGTAGGGACCTCCACTCCGACTTCGCATCTACCACCACCGAGCAGAGGGTTGTACCACCGACGAACCGACGTGTCACCCCATGGAAAATAATTCAAATTTACTGCCCACGACGCCATGATGAAAAATCATCGAACACTATCATCACCTCCATAATGGCTCGCGAAGTTTTCATAGCTCAGCCACCAAGCTACGTGTATTAACATAGCAGCGGAGTTGTGTCTTAGCTCATTTGACAGGAGTGATCGCCCGCAAAATCGAACGACCGTTAAAAAGTGTGAGACAATCAGAGAGCGCCAGTGACACGTCGGTTCGTCGGTGTTAGTACGGTCTGTTTGAAGTCCCTACTATATCTGCAACGGTTGTCCAGAAAAGACATAATCACGTCCGTAATGTCCGTGATCACCTCCATTTTCTGGCCGCCGCCTTCCTCGTGGCTGGTCATCAACGACTTGATGACCTGGGTTAGAGTAGGGCCGTCCATTTTTACATCAACCGGCACATCCTCAGACCCACCATGAGCCTCCCCGTCGCCTTCCCCCGGCGATCTTTGGGGTGACCTATTAAGGCTACTTCGTCTGGTGAAAGGATTATCCTTTTCCCCAAACTCGCCATCAACATTCTCAACGGTATTTTTGTTTGAATTTGAAAAAATCATTGCTATTGGGTCCCCCTTACGGCTGCTATAGAATTCTGCTGGAGTAGTCGCCTATTGTGATCCCATGGTTATCTATACATACCTTGCGACATGCAGGGAGGCCATGCGAGGGTTGACACTTGCGTGTTCAGAGCCAGATCAGCGCAAGTCAGGAATGTGCATCTGAGCCTACTCCCAGGCAGTTGGTCATACTGGTGGCAGAATGGTACCGCGTGATATAAGGCCCGCCATGGTTTTACGGGACGGAAGACAGCCTGGCCATTAGCCCATTCGCCGTTTCAGGTCAGTGTAACCCGGCCTTACTAAGAGAATAGAATGACCCGACTACCAGCCCTCGCTTCACAGTATTACAATATCCAAAGACAAAGCCAGTAGACATGCAGCCAGTATGCCATAATCAGGATATCACTGGCGTTAATCTTGATGTGCCCATTGGCACTCCCTGGGCTATTGCGTGCTTTGAGCGGCACACGGTCGCTTTGATAGGGCCTGCTTACGGACTCATGCAGCTTTTTATAGAGATTTGGCAGAGCCCACTACCAAACCCCATCACTACCTGGTAGGCCCCCTGACTCACAGATACCTAGGGGAGGGGTCATCAGGCCCTTGGACATAGTCCCTGTTGCCCGTAAAAGCAAAACGCCATACTCTGGATTCGAACTCGTGACCTCTGGAACGGGAAGCGGTTACTACACCACAGCACCACTGCCTTCCAATCCAATACACTGTCTCTGGGTCTGCCTCTACAGCGATGCTCAGCTGGGTTCCAGTCTAGTGCTTGTCCACAGATTTCGTTTCCATCACTGCGTAAGTTGTGGCCGACCCAGTGATCCTGAACTTCTGTTGCTATCGGCAACAGAAGTGACAACGACGATGAAGCTAGTTGTTTGAGATCCATTTGTGAGGCCACCAGGCAGGAGTTATGTACTGCAGACATCTGTTTATGAACACATGAAGCCATTTAGGGGTTCTCCACTGGTACACACCATGTTTCGCTAGCGTAATCATACTAACTTTTGTTATCTAGGTCGTCGCTCCTGCTCGGGCACGTACCAGTATGTTGTCGTTTACGATGAGGAATAGTAGCGGTGATAGAATATATCCTTGCCTCACACCAGCTACGACCCGGATTGGGTCGGACAAACCCCATTGTACAGCACCCTACAAGAAAAGGCCTCGTACTATGCCCCGATGAAGCAAATGACTTTCTCAGGGACCCTCTTGCATCTCTGGGCGCCTCACATATTCTCGTGATTGAGACGAAAGTCGAAAGCTTTTTCATAGTCAATGAATACCAAGTAAAGGGATCCTTAGAATTCATTGACCAGCTCCAGGAATGATATGGAACGTGACAATATGGTCCACACAGGATCTTCCGGCACGGAATCCGGCCTGCTACCGCCGGAGAGTCGCATCGATGTTTTCCTGAATCCAAGTGAGGATAACTTTGAGAACGTTACACAGCAACATAATACCTCGGCAGTTATCGCATACAGTCAGGTCATCATTTTTAAGCACCTTCACTAAGATACCTTGCCTCCAGGCGTCAGAAAAAGGTGTCCCAGATATTACAAAATACACGGTGCAGTAGTTGAGCGGATGTCATGTCAGCTTTGAGCATCTCGGCTGACATGCGATCGACCCCTGGGGCTTTGTTCGATTTCATGTTTTGGATGGCTGTTTGAATCTCTAGCAGTGATGGAGCTTCGGTATTGACGCGTGTTACACGTTGGATACTAGGCAGATTATGCCGAGGTGGTTGTGGCCTGGCTGGCACTTGAAAAATTGTTCGAAATGCTTGAACCAGCGTTTCAGTTGGGCCGATCAATAACTGACCATTCGTGTCTTTCACAGGCATCGTTGCATTCATCTCCGTCCCGCTTAAGCGTCGTAGAGGAGGCGAATGTCCCCGGTTGCTGCGACTCTCTCTCCTTCGTCGACCAGATAGTCCGCCCACGCTCGCTTGTTCCGTCGATATGAGCATTTCACTTCCTTTTCCAGATACGAGTATCGTTGACGGCCTAACACTGTGGCTCCGCTGGTTTTATTCGCTCCATCGCGGCTTTGGCTTCTCTTCGCTTCTCTATCTTCCTCCAGGTCTCGTTTCACAGTGGCATCGTCCAGTCGGCGTGTGTTGAACCGTCGACCAACTACCTCCTCCTGCCGACGAATCCGCGCAATGCGCAGGTGTGTTTCACCGATGAGGAGGTGATGATCAGACGCGATATCGGCACTACGTTTATTGAATAATTAGGAAAGCTTTGATCACCGCGTGACTTCATCGAAATTAATTTATTGGCTTTTTTCGGTGATAATTATACTACTCAAACCGAAAGGGAGTAGATGAAAGTAATGAAGATACAGATTCGATTGACTCCGCAAGCGAGCGTCAAGTGTGAAATGAATAGAAACTAAAGATTAGCAGAGGGCCATATGAGAGAACAAGCATTGTTGAAATCGCTGTTATTCTGCCTAACGTCCACCCAGGAACGGCTTGGATAGTGACGTGGTGATCACTGTACCAAGCGATTTCAACCTGCTAAAGTGCTGTTCGGCAAGCGTAAACAGTTCTATTGATTCGTGGCATATTTTCAGATATTCATACAAGAGCGCGTTAAATCTCTTCACGCATAACTCTCGCAAGCTCATACTTCGCCCAAATTGAATCTTATTCGATTATCATGAATCGATTAATCGAAGTAATCGATTAATTTGCGACATCTCTAGTGATCACCAATAAATTAATTTCGACTACGTTTATTGGTCTATGTGGTCGATTTGATTTTTTGTAAAGCCGTCACGTGAGACCCACGTAACCTTATGGACCGACAACTCAAAACATGAGCGCATTATGGGAAGCCGAAAACGGAGGTCTGTTCGTAGAATTCTGTGGTAATAATGACATGGTGATCGCTCTTCCCTCGTCGGCTTCCCACAAATTCACGTGGGTCTCCTGTGACGGTTTTATAGAAAATCAACCCAATTAGGTTATCATTTTTTTGTAAATATTAGTGTGAATTGTCAGTTAGGTTATCAAATTATATAAATTAAATCGTGCCTTTTAAGGCTATAATGTTAAATAAGATGAATCAAAACCAAAGCTGAAGGGCTTAAAGGCCAACCAAAGCCAACCAAAAACTATTGTTAAAAACCAAAAAAAATAAAAATAAATTGAATTTAAGTTTTTGGGAGCCCTTAAAAACAGACGGAAAGTTTAATGGCGGTTCCCGTTGGCATGGCCATCTAGCTCTTTTCTCATGTCGATGACTCCTTGCAACCCGCAAATTCAATTCCCCAATGAGGAGATAATGACCATTGATCTGATATCGATATCAGCACTTTGTTCATTGTTTGGGAGAAGACAACAGCTGTCGACGAAATGAAAGCTAGATTCATGGGAATAATAAACGGTGTGTTATAAGAGATGTAGAATATTTTGATTACAAAAAAATTCGAAGGTTTTTTTTTCAAATTTTTGAGATTGTGGTTAATTGAAAAACAGAATACTTTAGATCACGGCGTGTGTATGGGGGACCTGTATGACAAAAAAATGAGCATCGCCAAAACTTTCACTACGTGAAAATATAGCTCTTAAGCTTTCATTTCGTGACTATTTGAAAAAAACCTACCGAGGGGTCTCGAACAACATTTTTCTCCCTGAAACGGATGTTTGTAGTTTTAAGACCAATTTTTAAGTTTTAAGACCTGGATTTTTTTATTCCACTAATCTTATATAAACTCAGGGGTACCGAAATTACCAAGTTATAGTCTAAATTAATAGTTTGTTGGAGCTCAAGCGTCAAAGTGCATGACGAAGAACTCGATATATTTATTTTATCCCCTGCAAACAGCTAAGAAAGGCTTGGATGGAGATTATGCTCTGCATTGTCATCTTATGCACATATACATCCAATTCTTTCCCAAATATATACCAAAATTGAAACTTTGGTGGTAAATTTGATGGTAAAAAAAATGGTAACTTGGCTTAGAAACCTCGCAGTTAATAACTGTGGAAGTGCTGATTGAACACTTAACTGTGAGGCGGCAATGTCTTAGTGGGGAATGTAATGCCAAAATGAAGAAGGAGAAGTAATGTAGATACACATAATTCACTTTTTACACTTTTCTTTCTGTCGTATTTTTGATTGTGTAACTTCAATTTATCACTAAAAACTATCCAACATGCTCATAGAAATCCTTAATACCTCATTCAAATAGAAATCAGATTTCAATTGATATACGGTAAACAGATGAGCGCAAAAATGAGTCATGTTAAGTACACAATAAAGGCAAAAATGGAAGTAAATATCTAGCTTTTAGTTTAAAATAAAATCTCTTCTGATTTCAACAAAAAGTGACATGGGTATAAAAAAAAACTTAAAAATATGTACTGATATTGAATATGTAGATCATATCATGAGAACGAGTGATTCATCCAGACAAGCAAATTCATTTTACTACAAATGTTGTGGCAAACATGCAACTTTCTATGATATTGCACTGCGTGAGCTTGGAGAAATACTCATTCGAAACGATTATTTTCACTTGAAATTCATTACCAATTTAAAAATTAGTCCACTTTTCATTGTGTTGTCGCATTATTGCTATTTTGCTTTTGGCAATCACTTTCAATAACGTTCAATTATTTGGTCAAGCCGAATACCACCAACATAAAACGCAAACACAAAACCTGGACGATCAGAACCAGGGTAGTTTTAGAAGTTTTGGAGAAGAGTTTGAATTTTAGACACAAAATCGTGCTGAAGGGATGACTCTAAAAAAATCTAAATTGCCTAAGAGTTCAGAAAAGTTAACCAGTATACGAAAATCAATCTCCTGCCCTATGCATCAAATGCATCTTCTTATAAAAAGACACTTACTTTCATGACTCTTGGTACAACCACCAGACTTTGAAGTAATCGATGAGCTTTACTTTTATTCATCTATCTAGTGGAAAAAATCTAGCTCAACAATGATCAGAAGCGTAATTTAGAAAAGCTTTACTAATTATTAAGTCCCGTTAATATTTATAAAAACTCCATAGAATAAAATGTATTCCTTACTTTCAAAACCAAAAATATCTTTATAAAACCATCCCACATAGAAATGCCGAGGAAATGTCTAACCCAGAGGTCCCCAAACTTTTGGATATGCGACCCACCTAGCAGAATCCCATATTGCTTGCGACCCACCAGGTACCAAATGCATTGATTTTGTGAAATTAGATAAAAATGAGTTCGCGTTAGATTGGACAAATTATAATAAATTGTTTTATTTTCCATCATTGTATTTGTCAAAATTTCGCCAATTTTTTGGATTGGATTGGATGGAATTTTAATTTAACTTGGGTTGGATTCAGACTGATTTTGAATTGGATTTCGATTTGATTAGGATTGGATTTAGATTGGATTTGAATTAGATTTGGATTGGATTTGAATTAGATTTGGATTGGATTTTAAATAGATTTGGATTTGATTTAGATCGGGATTGGGTTCGGGGCTTACATTTGGATTGTATAGGACTTCTTTCTACTTGTCCAAATATCGTATAACAAAAAAAGGCCGTTGACATCGTCAGGTTTGTTGTTCTTTAATCATCTAATCATTAGTTAGATCCTAATTCAAAATATGGAATAGATTTGTGGGACAAAATAGTAACAAAATTATGAATTAGGATTTGTCTTTCGCGACCCATCACTGAACAGCCCACGACCCCCCTGGGGGTCGCGACCCACAGTTTGGGAACCTCTGGTCTAACCTAAACATTTCCTAGACCGACCCGGGAATACAACTCAGCCACCTGCAGCATGGTCTTGGCATGCTTATCTCGATAGGTTAAAATAGTTTTATATTATCTTGGAAATGTTATAAAAAATCATTAGGTTTTCAGAAATCGTTATGTCTTGAATGTCGGAATCCTGTCGTTTTTTGAGCTCAAACAATCAATTTGAAATTTCTCAATTATCTGGAATAATTTCTACGAATTTCGCTAATTTTCATTTAAATCCAAAAAGTATAAAATTGAAACTAAACAAACACTGTTAAAAATATTAGTGGGTTCAACCCTTGCGAAGCAGTATGTTTGCTAGCCAAATGTTGAACTTAATAATGCGTCATGCTTTTCCATATTTGAGCCTTTTAAATTAGGTTCAAAATAAAAGAACATGAAGAATATTCATTCCTTGCATTTAATTCATGAAAAATAGTTAAAAAAATAAATGACGAGTCAACTCGTAAGGGACTCGTGACTGGCAGTTGGTATTAGATTAGAATGCAGGTTCCATTTGGAAAGGAAAAAAAAGTTGTTCGGGACCCCCGGTAGATTTTTTTAAAATACCCAGGAAATGAAAGATAAGAAGCTATATTTTCACGTAGTTGAAATTTTAGCCATGCTCATTTTTTGTGATAATATTGTTCTACTGAACACGCCGTGAGATAGGCATTCCGATTTATTTATAAGCAGCCCATTCTTATTTAACAACCATTGCTCATCCGCAGATCAAGCATTGCATGGTTTGTTTTTTTCTGACGTTTTACAAAAAAAATAAGTTTTATTATCTACTAGCAGACCCGACGAACTTCGTTTCTCCTAAAATTGATTTATTCTCAGATTAATTCTCGAGTTATGAAGAAATTGATGTTTCCAAAGGGGGAGAGGTCTCGAACTATCTTAAGAACCTTCCCCGCCCCCAGAAACCTCTGCATACAAATTTTCACGCCGATCGGTTCAGTAGTTTCGCAGTCTATAAGGTTCAGACAGACAGAAATTCATTTTTATGTATATAAGAAGAAGAAGATACCCTGCCATGTTGATTTTTTTATGTTTCCACTTTGTCTTGTTATTCCGTTGGAGGTAGCAGTGACGAAGGAGGTTCCGTTTCAATTTAGGCCGACGCAGATGTGGCCAATTAGATTTCCAATAAAGCTATCATGGGAGAGCCACGTGATCTTGTGAACCGGTCGATGGGGATAAAGCGAATCTTCGATCATGTCCTTGTTGCAGCAGGACTCTGCGAGCAGCACACTTAAAATAAATCGCAGATTTCTGTGAAATTTCACCGAAATCTCAACAGCAGAACTGTTCGGTAAAAATTTTAACAAAGGAAAATACCGCAGAAAATCAGTGAAATAATTACCGAACAAATCTGCTGTTGAGATTTCGGTGAATTGAAGCAAAATTCACCGAAATCTGTGAAATGATTTAAGTGTGAGTGTTCCGTTTTTTTTCATAAAACCTTCTAATTACCCTGCAGGTTTCATTGTATTTTTTTAGGAACTCATTCCTTAAAATACGCGCACCAAAAATGTTTATTTTTTTTAATTTCGAAATAAATTTTCCTTGTGGTGATACTGCCTTTCTCGTATGAAGCCGAGAGATAAACCTTTTTGATTCAATTAATCATTTTTGTCATAGTTTTTAATAAGGTTTTGTTCCTCGTCGAAAGATATAGTGAACTGTGAACTCTGTCTAACTCGATGTTCTGTAACTCGATAGTTTATATAGTTTAGCCGAATGCCGTTAGTTAGAAGGAAAAAGTGAGAAGTAAGTAGTAGAAGTAAGTGGTAGATAGAAATGAAAAGTGAGAAATAAAAAGTTAGTAGTGAGAAGTGAAAAATGAGAAATAAGACGTGGAAAAAGAGAAGTGAGATGCGTGGAGTTGGAAAAAAAAAGTGAGCAGTGAGAAGTGCGAAATGAGAAGTAAGTAGTGGAAAGTGAGAAGTGAGATTGGCGAAGAAAGAAGTGAGTAGTGAGAAGTAAGTAGTAAGAAGTGAGAAATCAGGAGTGAGAATTGTTGTGAGAAAGGAGTATCGAGAAGTCAGAAACGAGATTCTTCCTTTCCCCTGCTTTATTTTTTCTGCTTCCTTCTTTTGTCCTATTTCTGTTCTTTATCTCTCCACTCACTTCTCAACATCTCGCTTCTCACTTTCCAACTATCATCTCTCACTTTTCACCTCTTGCTTCTGTTTTTCTTGCTTCGCAACCATCACATCTCACTTCTCATCTCATTCGAACATCTCGTTTCTCACTTCTCGGTGCTCGTTAGTCACTATTCACTTCGAGCATCGTACTTTTCATTTCACTTAATAAAGAATCAAATTTTTACGCGGCGAACTGACTGAGCCGATCGAACTGAATGACGTGCACTGCGCTCGCGATACATACCACCGCGGCGGACAGTACACTTAATATATCGCGAATGAAACGCGTTGGAGTGCTTGGGCGGCATAATCTAAAAAAACATTTTCTCACAATCTGAAACCTACACATCTAAACATTACATTGTAAAATTATACACTATTTAACCAATGTATTTTTATTTTTATACACTATAATAACGTTTTTATAGCATTAAGAAACTTGGCCGGCGCCGTTATTGATCAATTTTTGGGAGCTGCTGGAACGTGCACTTCGAGAATAGATGGTCAATCCTAACCGCTATTCACTTGGATCGAAGTGCAATTCGCACCAGCTCTGATCAATCACGGAGTAGCAACCATTGATATGTACAGTCAGTCTAAGCTAAGCTAACTATAATAACGTTTTTATAGCATTAAGAAAATAAACATTAGGGTGGCTCAAATTAGTATGGGAAAAACTTTTTTCAATTTTTTTGGTGGGCCGCCCTCTTATTCGGTTCTGTTCGATGTCCTGATGCTCTGGACAAAATTTAAGCCAAATCGGTCAACGCTTGGGCGGTGCTAAACTCGTTGGAAGTTTATATGCAAAATTGTATGCAGAAACATTCAAAAACAGTGAATTGCAGTTGTACGGCACAACTTACGATGAAGAACTATGATACTCATTCAGATCTTGAAGAATTTTATACAGAATATTATGCAGAAAACCGTAAGAAGATTAGAGTTTTCCCGGCTAAGTTATTAGCATTTCTCTGAAGTGGGGTTGGAGCAAATTTCGTTTCTTTTACCTTTGAAAAGAAATAAATTCATCCCTACAACACTCCAGTAAAATGCTAATATCTTTGCCTAATAAACTCCAATCTTCTCGCGGTTTTCAGCATAACATTCTGTATTTAATTCTACAAGAACTGAATGAGTATCATGGTTCTTGATCCTAAATTGTGCCGTCCAACTGCAAATCACTGGTTTTGGATGTTTCTGCATACATTTTTCCATATAAACTTCCTACGAGTTTAGAACCGCCCACACGTTGACCGATTCGGCTGATATTTTGTCCAGAGCATCAGGGCATCAAATAGAGGGCGAATAAGGGGGCAGTTTGTATTGAAATGATACCCGCTCATTCATATCAGAAGGGCAAACAATATTTGTATTAAATTCTACAGAAATCACTTCATGAAGTTTTGTTCCCCAAAATTCATAGATTTTCAAAAGCTTGTTTACAATTATTATGTAATAAATAACTATTGAATTAGATCTTAGCCAGTATTTCGTTTTATGGAAAGTGTATGTTAGAGAAAGAAGAAATGCTTGAAGAATCGGTTGCGTATACACAACATGGAAGGTTTAATCCGCGGCAAGCATCACATTTCATTGAATTTAAATCCGTTTGGCCAGCATGCTAAGCGGGTCTTTTGCAAACCAACATTTGTCGAAGACACCCCATTCTACGGTATCCACATTTTGACGAGCTCCGCCGCCCAAGCACTCCAACGCGTTCCATTCACAATTATTAACCAAAGTCTACTGCCCGCGCCGCGGTGGTATGTACGGCGAGCGCAGAGCACGTCATTCAGTTCGATCGGCTCAGTCAGTTCGCCGCGGTTGTCGTCGTCGGCAGGATCTGTGCCGCACCCGGACGTGTTTGGACGTTCAAAAATAGTTATCCGTCGCAAGTGACTACTAAACTGACGATCGGTGTACGGCCAGCTGTGCGTGATTCAGCCGCGGAAATCTCGGAAAGTTACGATCGTTCTATTCCGGGCCTACGAGCAACTGAGGCTGTTCGTTTGTCAGGTTCTGACCGGATTCCAAACGCGAACCACTTCTGCCGTGTGGTGTGGAAATTTCGCTGCCAAGGCCGGATCTCCGAAGGAGTCGATCGGTGTGAGTGTCATTGCGGTGATCTGCTTCGTTGTATAAACTTGGAAAGGTGACGTTATGGGGATGTCCATAAATTGCGTTACGGTGTTCGAGGGGAGGAATGTTTCGAATAACATAACATGACGAATTAAACCAAATTTTCGAAGGTCGCATTACCAAAAACGTGGGACATTGCCTTCTGTAACGTGCTGTTAATGGATGTTCCCCTGTAATAGCTCTTCACCTGTTGGACTGGGTCGCGCAATGCATTGCAATCAATGTCCAATGCGAGACAACCGACCCGATGTAGAAGGAATTGATGGACGCGCGCGCGTGTTTGTTGTGAAAGCACGTGAGTGAATGTAGTCGTATGATTCGAGTCGCAGAGGAGCAGGTCGATCGCTTCTTTCGAATGGAGCACGCTTGACAAGTGTGCATTATCCTACCTTAGGCTAGATTTGCTGATTTGAATGCAATAAAGGTGATTGAAATTGAAAATTGAAATGGTTGCGCTGTGTTGGGCAACGTTAATCGAAAGTCTGATCACAGATGAACAAACGTACCGATCAAAACGTTTTTATGATTGAAACTACTGGAATTGATATATCGCACAGTTAATGTTCGCCAACCAAGTGGGAAGGCATTTGAATCCACCGTAGAAGATCTTTGTAGTGCATTGTCTGTTTGTATGTGGCCAGATAATAACACCGAAATCAAGGCTAGCGCCGTGTGTAGCAACATAGGAGACTGATACGGTGGCTTATCGGTTTTGGAGTGTTGTTAAACGTGCTACCTTATATGCAATGTAATCCACGGTTGTCGTCAGGGCGAAGAAGTAGAAGAAGATACTAAGATATTGGTTTCTAGGGGTTTTGGCTGGCTTTATTAATAGGCCTTAAACAGAGCGAAAATAAGCAAACAACAAGAGGAAAGCCACTTACAGAGCCGAATGATGTGTACCTCTATAATTGAGTGTGAACTGTGACGTCTGCTGAGGTGAGCTCGCGAGAGAGCGAGCAGTCATCGGCAAAGAATTATATTGTGGTTTTTGCTACCCAGTGACCGTCGGGTTGGTTTCAAACACGTTGGCGTGAGTTGGCGCAAATCGCAGGAGTAACACTTTAGGATAAACGGCGTTGACGCCAACAGAAATAAAACGCGTACCGATGTATGAAATCTTGATAAGCACCATTGATAATGGTGTATTGTTTTGTGCATTGCCTTTTTATAGCCATTGGTGAGTTGAAATATGAGGTGATGTATTGCAATGTAAGTCTTGGACATTAATTCTTTTTGATCGATAGCTTGGAGAGGTTTATTTTTTGGGATTATACCAAAAACGAACGGGTAACAAATAGGGTTACTGCTCCTTGACTTCATAACATGTACGTACACATATCTATAACAATTTAAAACAAATGTTCGGAGTCCGGAGTCGAATTGCCCTGTTTTTCATTCTTGTGATTTTAACGTAAACTACGTCATACAGGGTGTCAAATGAGAATTTCAAAACTGGAGACCGTCACGAAATCATGTAAGATTTGTAACATTAATAGGTCCTTTATCTTTCAATGGATTTTAATGTTTATATATCAATCGATTCGTAAACTTTCCACCAATTTGCCAGTAGTATTGAAATTATTGATTATCAACGCTAGACTATTGAAAATTTTAGTTCTTTCATGCATCATGCATCCCCCATACAGCGCGTTCCAATCCTTGGTAATTGCCTACTTTTAGGGTATTATCTATTATTAAACTGGGTTGTATGAATGGGGTGGCCCAGCCGCTAGACAGTGGAGTCCCTACTCCTTCATAGAGTGGGAGATGCTGCTAAAGCTGGGTAGTATTGTCGTGGGATGGTTCCTTCTCTTCTGTATACACACCCGTTTTAAACCACTCAGAGGCTGAGTGAAATTGTATTGCCGTCTCTTTTGACGTAAACTACGTCTAAGGGGAAGACTCGGATACAGGGTGTCAACCCGAGTAGAGGTGAATAACAAACAAATAACATAATAATAACAAATTTTGATGTTATATCAAGTTTTGTTATTCCTATGTTATTCATAAATAACACAAAATAGCAAATCAATATCTTCCACATAACGTACGTATTCACATATGAGTTTCCATAACATTGTAAATTAACGTCCAAGTCGGGTGGTTTAATCCCCGGAAATAGGCAATTAACTTTGATTGAACTGAACCTGAGTTGCGTGCTCTTGCCTACGCAATGCGGTCGGGTCTGAGCTTGACGACCGACTGGCAAATGCTTACACAACCTCACTTGATCAGTACCGTTGCTGATGAAGAATGTGTATACAGGGTTGCCACATTTAAATCTGTATTTTTGCCCCGGAAAATCTTTATATCTGTATCTCAAGTCAAAAAATCTGTATTGCAAATCTGTATCGATCTGAACCAAGTCATATTTGTTTTTAATAAAGTTAGGTTTGAAAAGATAAAGTCCGGAAATACTATGCGGAACTACAAGTCAGACATTTCAATATTTAGCATTTTTTTTGCACATTTCTTTCCAAGGATAAAGGAATACAAGCAACAATGTTTGCTTTTTCATTTACGAATAACATATGGCACGGATCCAATATAGTCATATGTAAAACAACTTTATTGGACTAATATTCAGTCACACATAAAAGAAGCACTGATAAACTGTTTCAAAGCATTTCAGTTAAGATCTAAGATAGCTATACCTGATTCTATAGTATTATTTTTAGAGCATTTGCTGAGACCACATGTATTAAAATATAATCTGAACATTTTCCAGAACATAATCTGATCGATTTTCGAAATCATGGATCTGCATAAATTAACAACCCTTAAAGCGTAAGGCGATTTTTTTAGAAATCGTCGGAAATATTTTTAACGTAAATAACCATTGGAATCATTAACATTAAACGTATTTTCGGTTTGTTGTTTTAAAACAACATTGCGCATTTAAGGGTTAAGAACAAAACCTACCAGACACCATGTACTGTATTTTTAAATTGAATATTAGTTAATCTCAAAAGAGTTTTTAATAAAATCATTTTAAAGTAGCATAAAAGAAATTTACAATGATTTTTGGCACAAAAATCTTCAAGAAATCTAAAAGACTATTATTTTTCCATTTACTTCCACTATTAACTTTTTTATGTATCAACAAGCAGATACGTATTTCGTTTCCTACTTGGAAACTTCTTCAGTGTTTGTTATCGACAACAAACACTGAAGAAGTTTCCAAGTAGGAAACGAAATACGTATCTGCTTGTTGATACATAAAAAAGTTAATAGTGGAAGTAAATGGAAGAATAATAGTCTTTTAACCTTGTAGCATTTCCCCTAAGACGCTCTAAAATAATTAATCATCAAGAAATCTGTAAAATCTGTAAATTTTCCAAAAATCTGTATATCTGTATATACAGATTCTTGGTCACAGCCTTACCTCAAAAATCTGTAAAATACAGAAAAATCTGTATATGTGGCAACCCTGTGTGTATAGCCGCCAGACATTCTAAATACTCACGCTCCTCTAATGTGGACGTGTACAATACACATGTGGAAGTATTGGCTTGAGAAATGGATTGCGAGTGATTTGACTATGCGTCCAATTTGGGAATCTCGAGCTCGTTCAGTAGCCGCTAGGTTGCGAAGGCCGACGGAGGTCCTTCGTAGCTTAGTTGGTTAAAGCACCAGTCTAGCGTACTGTAGGGTCATGGGTTCGAGTCCCATCGAAGGGAAAGTGGTTACCTCCAATACATTTTTCAAATCAATATCTTCCACATAACGTACATATTCACATATGAGTTTCCATAACATTGTAAATTAACGTCCAAGTCGGGTGGTTTAATCCCCGGAAATAGGCAATTAACTTTGATTGAACAAAATAGCATCGTAACAATAAATTTTGTTATAATAGTAAAATTTGTTATTTATGTGTTATTGTTCGAAACAGCAGAATAACAAATGAAGAACACATCATGTAATCTTAACAAAATTTGTAATTCATTTATCATTTGCATTTTCAACATATCAATAATAACTGATTTTGATATTTCCTTCTCTGCAAATATTTTGCTATTGGTTTGCTCTTATATTAGCAAAATGAGTTATTTTTTAGTTATTCGCTCGAACAATTTTTGCTATTATTTTAGTTATTTTAGCAACTATATCAAACAAACTAGCATCAGATTTTGCTATTCTGTTATTCATATATTAATAGTAAAATTTGTTATTCTTTTGCTATTTTCTTCTACCCGGGAAATGAGAATTTCAAAACTGGGGACCGTCACGAAATCATGTAAAGCTGGGTAGTATTGTCGTGGTTGTCGATGGTTCCTTCTCTTCTATATAGAGCGGAATAGTTGGTTCAGTGTACTATATTTGGTTCTACGTAGTTTACGTCGAGCGGTCGTGTCTTGTATACAACCCCAATCTTTTTTCAGCAGTAACGACGCATAATAGCAACACTAAATATCCTAGAATAAGCAGAATTTTTGGAACTATTCTTGTCATATGAGCATTCTGCATTAATGAGATTTTGAAAATATTCTTTTTTTGGATTCCTGTGTGATCTATGGTCAAAGTGCGTCAACATAAATCGCTTAACTAGGTTTCACAGAGCTGACAAAAATATAGAATATCTCAACTAAGTAGTGCAAGAAACCCTTGTATAACCTTGTATAACAAGAAACCCTTGTAAGTGTAAGATATAGCTTCTAGGAGTACTCAATCTATTGAGAAGCTCGTAAGAACCTTTGGAATCCCAAAGGAAGTTTTCAAAAGCTCCTGAGAATTCGTGAAACATTTTGGCTATTACGCCCTTTTGAAATGTTGGTCTAGAATTAACAAAACGACCTGATTATAACAACTGTTAATCCAACATAAACAAAGTTTTGAATTTTATTTATCTATAGAACAGAAAAGCAGTTGACAGCTTATACCAAGCAATAACAGCTATGAAGGAACTACCAGGGAGCATCATACTTACTGTGCAATTCGAAATCCGAGTGAACCGTTATTATTTTAAATTAGGTATATCCAAAAAAGTCCTCCTTAGCCGTGCGGTAAGATGCGCGGCTACAAAGCAAGACCATGCTGATGGTGGCTGGGTTTGATTCCCGATGCCGGTCTAGGCGATTTTCGGTTTGAAGATTGTCTCGACTTCCCTGGGGATAAAAGTATCATCGTGTTTAGCCTCATGATATACGAATGCAAAAATGGTAACCTGGCTTAGAAACCTCGCGTTTTATAACTGTGGAAGTGCTTAATGAACACTAAGCTGCGAGGCGGCTCTATCTCAGAGTGGGATGTAATGCCAAGAAGAAGAAGAAGAAGCATGATAATCCGGATAAATCGTTCCGTCGACTTCGACCCATATACCCGACGTTTTTCTCCGCTGCGTCGTTAATGGCTGCTTTGACTGTATTCCAGCAGTCCTCAAGAGGGGCCTCATCGAGCTCGCCCTCTTCCGGCAACGCTGCCTCAAGATGCTGCGCGTATGCAGTGGCGACATCAGGTAGCTTCAGTCGCTCTAGGTCGTACCGCGGCGGTTGTCAGTACCGAACATTGTTGATGACGGATAGTTTTGGGCGCAGTTTAACCATCACCAGTGGTTAAGAGTCGATGAGAGCGCCACGATATATCCTGACGTCGACAATGTCGGAGAAGTGCCGTCCATCAATCAAAACGTGGTCGATTTGTGATTCTGTCTGCAGTGGTGATCTCCAGGTGTACCGATACGGAAGGCTGTGTTGGAAGTAGGTGCTGCGAATAATCATATTCTTGGAGGCAGCGAAATCAATTAGTCGTAGGCCGTTTTCATTCGTCACCCGGTGAGCGCTGAACTTTCCAATAGTCGGTCTAAACTCCTCCTCTTGGCCAACCTGAGCGTTCAAATCTCCCATGATGATTTTGACGTCGTGGCTTGGGCAGCTGTCGTACTCACGTTCCAGCTGCGCGTAGAATGCGTCCTTATTATCATCAGTGCTTCCGGAGTGTGGCCTATGGACGTTGATTATGCTGAAGTTGAAGAACCGGCCTTTGATCCTCAACCTGCACATTCTTTCATTGATCGACCACCACCCGATCACGCGCCTTTGCATATCGCCCATCACTATGAAAGCTGTTCTCAGCTCGTGTGTGTTGCCGCAGCTCTGATAGATGGTATGATTACCTCTAAACGTTCGCACCATTGATCCCTTCCAACAAACCTCCTGCAGCGCGAATACACGATCCTTGAGCACATCGGCGAGTATGCGTGTGCTCCCGATGAAGTTGAGAGATTTGCAGTTCTACGAACCGAGTTTCGTCGCAGTGGTCTTCGCCGATGGTTCCGGTACGTACTTTCTTGTTGATTATTCGTTGCGTATGTTTCTTTAAAGGCTGACTTGCAGGGCCTGACACCAAACCCCCTAAATTTCCGGAGGAGCATTCCTCCTCATTCCCGGTGGACCATGGTGCTCAGTTTCACTTAGAGTCCCTCGCTGGCCCCTCGCTGATCAGCCGCCACTAACATGGAGAACAGACGCTGTTGTGAGCCGATCCTGACATGGAGAATAGACGCTCAGTAAAATTTACACCCCCGGAGAGGAGCAAACCCCCCCCCCTTCCCTGTCAGCATACGACCATAGTTCCCACCGGGGTTGGTTACCCGATCTTCCCTAAGGTTGCTCGTATCCCGGCCAGCACCACGGGGAGGTAGGGATAGGAGTTGCTGGGTAAGAGGAGGACCACAAGATGGGGTCTATTTTATTCCTTCAGGTATGCGAAGTACCAATGGTACGCTTTACCCAGCATTTGCCGTGCCAACATATTATGCATTAGTTCCGAAATAAATTATTACAAAACTATTACACCAAATCACCATTATGCCAAACGACCGCTATGCCTAACGACCTTTATGCCAAACGCCATTATGCCAACGAATGTCCCAGTTTCAAGTGATAACAAAACAATAATAAAGCAGACATTGCACACTTTCATGTACTGTCATGAAATAAAAATTGATGAGAATTTAATAGAAGGCTTTTCATCAACCATCGTTCTAAAGAGAGTGAAAGGGCATATATGTTGGTAATCATCGCATGACATCTCTCATGGCCGTGCATTTCGTAGTTGCTATACTCCGTGATTGACCAGAACAATCGTAATTGGGAATCAGGGAATCAAATGGATGGGAGCATGGGTTTTGCTCTCCAACCTCAATGTGCATAATCCGAGAGCTCTAGTATTTTATATGGTCGATAACGGCGCTGGCTACGTCCTCATGGTCTATCGGGGATGGGAAGGAAATGATGATGCAATCGTTCGCCCTCTGCAAGCCTAGCCGCTCATTTCGAATTCTAACAGTTACCAGCTAGAATTAGTCAAGTTGTAGGTATAAGATAGAAGATGGAAACAGAATGAGAATCCATTTCCAGTTCAGTCCAGCCCAGTTCAACATGATAAATATATGAATATATACAAAGTGGAATGGAACGGACCTGGGCTCGAATCCACGAGCTCCTCCGGAAAATTCTCAACGAGAAAAAAATCGATCGGTGGCATAGGCAAACTTCTAAACAATTTCCCGTGAAAATTTCAAAGAAATTCCGGTGAAAACTTTAGAACATTTCGTGTTGAAAATTCGATTTTCCGACGAAATAAAAAGATTCTCCAGTTAATGTCTCAAAAACATCCTGTAAACAAGACTTCACGTTACGAACGTAATAAATAAATCGCCAAGCGTTCGCCGACCAAAATTATGACAAACGCCGCCGCCGACGATTTTCGGATCGGCGCTGACGGTAGTCAGAGCCCATGAACGGACCAACGGGATATTTTATTAAATTTTATATAAACTAGAATAAAGATTATTTGAGCAAAAATTTTCAGCGACAACAAAAAATGGCTCGATTATCCGGAGGGTTCGATTATCCGGAGTAACACACACTCCACACTCCGGATAATCCAGTCCGGCATGTGTCACCATTTGGGTGTCTTGTTGATAGTTGGATGACAACTTTCTGTTTCAAATTTGGTATTTTTTCCCCGTATTTTTTTTAGAAAATTAAAAATCCAAAGGCAAAGTTTAAAGTGTCCGTAGTCAAATGTCACTTCAGTTATGCTGCCAAAAATAACCACTTTATGTTTTCCCGCAAATTAACAAAAGGCGCCTTCTTTTCACTCCGATTGATTCTCCGGAGATGTTTCCCACCCTATTTTTTCTCAGTCTTCTTATGTAAAATTTTGGTCCTGAAAAGGATCGATTAACTTTTAAACATGCGTCTTTCCAATCACTAACTCAACAGCTACCATGCCTCAGTCCGAAATTTATGAGAAAATATCACTTGTGTGCTGCTGCTGGCCGAACACATGATGATTCTCCGCTAAACTGCAGCAGACATGGTTGAGGTTTAATTCTCAGCAGCAACGCCACCACCGATGCTGATGATATTCCTTTGTGACCGCTAATGGCGCCTTCGTTGCTACGCAAATCGCGGAATCTTGTTCTTACTGATGATTAGAGTCAGTCTATATAGAAGCGTTGACTCTTCCTTGATCGAATAGCCCAAGAAAAATAAAAAATCCTTCGAGAAACGGTATTTGTCAATACAGGATTGAAGTTAACGCGACGTGCGCAGCAACTCACGTGAAGAAATTACAATTAATTATCAATGAACCTTCGAATTTTGTTGCGTCGTGTTGCATCTCGTTGCAAACGCCTTTGACAGCCCCAGCTTCAACGATGGGGTTTTCTATTCTAACCCAGCCCCCAGTGACTTCGTGGCGGTTGTTTCTTCTTTGTTCCAGTTTGCGTCGGTAACGGTGCAGCGATACACCATATGCATCGGTTACGGTCGTCTGTGGATTGCTGCAGAAAATTCATTCGCAACGATGGCGACGGTAGCGGTTCAAGAGAGGGTCTAATATCTATGCTATGTACTAAAGACGCACAACGTAAAATTGCAAATAATATACGTTACGAACAGCTACGTAGTCCTACGTCACCTTAGCGTACAACCCGATTGGGCAAAAACTTTGGTTTTTATCGTTATTGTAGCAAAGGAAGAGTGCAACACATCGGATGGGACTTGATAAGTGCAAGCAAATTAGAGTTTTGCTTTCTTTAGTATTCTCCCGCATGAACAAAAAGTCAAGTACGTATTCAATTGCACGTGACTAAACAATTTCATAATTTTACACAATAATCTTTCCTGCTTGATGATGATCCACAACGAGAGTGATCAAGCATTAAGTTGCGGCAGGAAATAATGGCGATCTACATTTCATGTTCCATCATCGCCTTCTTTACTTTTATGGCCAAACTATCAATCCTTATAAACATTACAAGTTCATGATATATGAAGGTGAACAAATAGGTGTGGGCTTTTCGTTTTCAAGATCATCTCTATCCACTTTGTAGCTGGTTTGCAGTTTGCCAGATATGGAGTGGCTTATTGTGGTAATCGTTTCTCATCGTACGTATAGGTATGATGTGAAAAGTACACCCGCGCTGCTGTGGCTGTAAAGTGTAAGAGCTAAAACTGGTGACCGTGTAAATGTCTTACTATACGCTCTGATAATCTTACGCGCGTTCAGTTAGATATCTCTTACCGATGCGTTTCATGAGTTTATGAACGTGAGGTGACCTTGAGCCGAAGTTAATGCGAATGTGGCCCTTTTCGTTTCCAAGTAGAATAATTTAAACATATTACTTACGAGTATTATATGAATTATTTAGACAAGGCTGTTCCGAAACCCAACAATTAAATTATTCGGAAAAGTGTAAGGGCTAGCTAACGGCTCAAATTAAGTTAATGACGTAAACCTTACCTTAATTTGAATATCACATTTCACAATTATACTACTGTACGTCATATTTATTTTACACAGTAATTAGCTACTTAGCATTGGTATGTAAAATGAGTCTATCATTAGTTCCATTGAAATTTATTTATTTATTTATAATTTATTTATTTTTGTAATAACCGAACACAACATCCAGTCCGAAATGATTGTTTAGCTTTTAGGTTTTTATAAATCCAGTCTGATTTTCTTCGATGCTTGTTCACCAAACACCACTTCACTTTTACGCACTTAAATCGAAGTAAGACGCAGTTTTATTGGGATTATATTAAAGTTATATATTTATACTTCGTTCCTCTGAAACACACTCTCAAGTGATTCGATGATTTTGGATTTATGACTGCCGCCTTACATCATTCTTCGTCTTCTAAGGATCACACTCCCCTATGCGTTGTTTGCGTTCAAGAGCGCAAAATTTAGCCATAAATCTCTTACTGGTAGTGTGCAACCTCTAGACTAGTTTACATATATCTGTATATTTTTTTACTATACAGAAACCACTAAAGAACAGTTATTTAATTCTTATTTTTAGCCCTGCACATCATCGTGGCATCATCGCCGTCAGCTGGCGAGAGGAGTTCCTCCCAGCAGCACTGCACCAACCGAACCAAGCTTTGCTTTGATGCGATGGGATCAGGCCCTATTTGGAGGCATGCATCTTGTCGATACGCTCGAATCGATATACTTACCTTACCTAGAAACATTCCGTATAATGCAACCTCGCACCCGGTGCGGTTATTTGATTGTTACTGACGGATACAAATGAAATCCAGTTTCTTCAACGGTATAGTGGCCCGGTGCTGCCTCAGTATGGATTTATTGACTCAATTATCTTTAATATAGATCTTGAACTAAAGGCCGTTGATTGGGATTGATTTCAAGTGTTCTGTTCCGTGGTATGGGAGCAATGTGCTTGATTAGAACTGTTCAGTACAGATCAATTTTGATTGAATGAAACTCCTTATAAAACATTTTCCACGATTTAACGTAAAATTGTGGCCTTTAATGAAAGTTATTCCCTAGATGATAAATAATTTAGATTCGTTTGTTTGTTTGTTCGTTTGTTTCGTTTCGGTTTGAGACCCAAATGAAAGACAAATACTCGGAGGACATGATTGGGTTGATACCGCGGCATGATAGGGATGCTCAAAACATGTTCATATGTTCCAATTGATGTCTTTTATATTTTATGTCTTATGTCAATCTTTCAATCATAACCAGGTGGATAGAAATCGTTTTCGGAAATAAAATATGCCTAAAAAAACTAGAAGTGATGGCTAACAGATTGGTGATTTAGCTACAACGATTTTTGGCACGACTGTATCCACGCAAGTTTTTTTGTATAGGGTAAAGTGCCCAATAGTGGACCCCCAACCAATAGTGGACCCTCCAGCCTCCAGCCAGTGTTGCATTATTGAAACACAATGTAAACATTTTGCTGTAAAATTCTGTTGGGAGAACCTACCTTACACACCTATGATTTGATTACATGCATTGGAAATGCTATGTAAAGTAAATTTAGATGATTTTTTACAATTCTATAAAAATAAACTCTAGAGTGTCCATTATAAGAATATTTTGGGGGGTTCATAATAGGAAAGAAGAACGTCCCGAAACGGAACATTAAAATCAAATTAAGTGTCGACTATAGGGAAGCAATTTCCTATTATCGACCCCCAGGGGGTCTACTATAGGGCGAATTCAGTCAGATTTTAAAATGTTAATTTCAACGAATAACGTCTAGTATTTGAGTGTTTTATGTATGTATCGTAAAGAGGAGATGCAGAGCTTGATATTAGATACCACGCAATATTAATATTTTGAAAATTTCCACTCTTTATGCCAGGAAGAGCAAAATTTCGTTACTAGGGGGTAGGGATGAAACGATACCACTAAGGTATCGATACTTTTACTTTAAAGTAGTATCGAATAAAAGTATCGATACCACTAAAGTATCGAATTAGAAGTATCGATACCTACTTGTATCATATGAGTACTCATCAATTTGAAGTAAAATTATGTCACTCACAAGCAGTCATTCATAATTTATGTTGTGTTCAGTGTTTCATGAATAGTGGAAGGATTGAGCACTTTCCTTTACTACATATTTGTCCATCGATATCATAATTAACTTATCTCGATAATGTGTAAAAGCAATGTGAACCAATTGTTACTTTGAATCATTATATTTATAGTTACCGTATCTTTTAGTTCATGTTCCTATAGACGTTAATTTCTAATGCTTATTGAATGGATTATTAGAAAACAGCTGCAAATATGAGTGCAAATTATCACAATAGATCTAATAAATGGTCGCAGTGATTAAAATACCAAACAAAGAAAAAAAAAAATGAGTGCAAATCTAAGATCGATTATTATTCAATTCTGAAGGATCGTTGAATGGCAAAAAATAAATACTTGAAAGTATTTAGGCCGATACAAATATTTAAAATCTATTTTGTCTTGTCTCCCCCCCCCTCGGATTTTTTTTTTGCAAAAAAAAATAATATTTTGTGGGGGCAACAAAATAAAATTCTGATAATTCTGAGGATTTTCAAAACATTCTTCAACAAATCCGAGGAGTTTATTTTTTATTTTTTTCATTCTAATATTTATTTTTTATTATCCCTCCCCCCTTGACCTTTCGGAGACCAGTAGGACAAAAAGTCAATTAAATATTTGTAACGGCCTTATTCGATTTAATAATAAAATACTAAAATTTAAAAAATTCTTTTGGAAAATTCCAATTTTTCTATTTAAGTTTATAAGATTTAATAGATTTTAAATTGAATACTCAATTGATTTAACTACTTCAATTCGATACTTACTTGGTATCGGTATCAAAGTATCGATTCCAAAAGTACTTGGTATCGAATCAAAAGTATCGAGTATTTACTCGTATTTACTTGTATCGATTCATCCCTAGTAGGGGGTCCACTATTGGGCATTTTACCCTACTAGTGTTGATGAGGAGGTTCTGCTTAGAATTTGAAGGATTTTCCTAAAACCCAAAATTTTTAAATTTAAAATTATAGTTTACTTCAATTCTAGGATTTTGCATAAGAAACGCCTGGTTTTATTTTCTTGTCGAATATTCCGCATAAAATCGTGGAGAAAGTTATCACAAGAATTGACGAAATTTCTGCACAAATACCGGACTATTTTTCACAAGTATTTCCGCATAAATTCTCGATGATATTTTTCACTGAAATCTCTTATAATATTCCCCAAAAATTTCCGAAGGAGTTTTCGCCTCAAACCTATGATTTTGGATTGCATTCAATGAAACATTAGAAGCTATGTTAGATTTTAATTTTTTCCCTATATATGGAATCAAATAATTTTTATTCAGAAATTTTGCTAACAAAGGAAGTTGTATTTGTCGGCTAGATCACAATAGCGCGTTGAGCTTCGCGTCGCGCTGACAGCGCGTTAACGCGTTGTTTTGAAACTGTTGTTTACTATGTGAGCCATCACAATGACGCGTCGCGTGTTTCGCGTCGTTGTACTAATTTTGAAAAAATGTTCTAAACAGACCGCGTCACGCGCGTCGGGAACTTTGTTTTTGAAAAAATTCAAAATCAACGCGCAAGTTTCCTTCTTGTTCACACATTTTTTTTTGAAAACGTGAAAATAAAAAGAAACAAAATGGATTTTGAAACTACGTGCGATTTAATCAACAAAGTGAAGCAGCACAATTGCTTGTGGGCGAAATCTAGTAAGGATTATCGTAATGTTTTGAAAAAAGAGAAGATTTGGGTGGAAATAGCAGCTGAACTGAAAAAGTCGGGTAGGTATTGTTTTTATAAAAACGAAGTAAATGTATGAAATATATTTATATTTTTATTATAAATAGTTGATTCGATAAAAAATCGCTGGAAAAGCTTGAGGGACAGATTCGTCCGCGAGCAGGGACAGATTACCGTAGCTTCATCATCCGGATCTGCAGCACCCGACAGTCCATCATGGCAATATTTCAACGAATTGAGTTTTCTGAAGGCGCACTGTCAGAAAAGACCGTAAGTTATAACAATTTCGTAAATTAATTTCCATTCCTAATAAGAATTTAATGGATGCAGCACGATGTCAAATTACCAAAGCTCATCGCAAAATTCAGCTGATCCGACAACATCGTTTTCGGAAGCAGATCCGAACGGGGAAAACGAGCAACAACAACAAGAAGTACAGCAAATCGAGCCGGAAACACCAACCATAAGAAAGCGAAATGCCATGGATGCCAGATTCCATAACATGCTGGATAAAGTTGAATCTTTGTGCACCCCAGCAAAAACATCCCGACATGATTCGTTTGCCCGTTATCTGTGTGACAGGTTGGAAATACTTCCGCTTTCAATGGCTCGTTCACTGGAACTTGAAATTTTGAATCATGTCCACAAGACAATCAATGATGTTGAGAATGTGGAGTACTTAGATCCTGAATAAAAGCACTGTATGTACTTTGAATGTTTGATTTTTGCTTACTTGTCTGTTATAAATTAGTTGAATAAAAATTATTTTGTATCGGAAGTATTGTTTAACATTTATTTTATCTTTTTCGTCATCTATGGCATTACATTCCATCTGAAACATGACCTGCTCTTAACTCAGTATTCAATTAGCATTTCCTCAGTTATTGATTGAAAGCTTTTCCAGCCAAAGCACGAGTATGTAATCAGAGCGTTAATGAATTAAAGCTTCTTATGAATTATTAAATTTGTTATGAATAAATAATTCAACTCATTCAACAATGATTAATTTATTTTTGATAATGATTAACGATTATGATTAATGAATAAAATGGTTGGAGTATGATTAGCGATTACGGAGCGTGATTAAATACTGACACAATAGTTATGTGTATGATTAATAATTAACGATCTATATGATAAATGATTAATGATTATGAATAACCAAATTGAATGATTTGCTTAGTGATCAATAATGAAGTAATCATTCTCTAAGGCTATCAAATTGGATTATTCAAATGTATAAAAGTTATATGATTTTGATCAAACATTAATGAATAAAAGCGATGTATGCAATGATTATGATTGATTATTAATGAATAAATTCTAAACAATTATGAATATGATTAGTGATTGTTGATTAGATGTATAATTCTATGATTAACGATTAGTGAATAATGATTAAATCATATTTTTTTGTATGATTATGATTAATGAATAATGATTAAATAACCCATTATTCATTAATCATGATTAAATCTATGATTAATCACTATAATGCTCTGGTATGTATCTTGTGTGGCAAGTATAATGGATACCGAGATGGATACACTATGGCCAGGGATACGAGGGTGTTTCCCACACGAAAACATTCTAGACCGAACCGAGAATCGAACTTGCCATCTTAAGGTGAATCGCGTTGGAGCCCAATTTCAAATCTACATAGCACTTTTGAGGGCACATAACTTGAAAAGTAAACGACAGACAAAAGCAAAAAGTAGTTTTTCACTTTTGCTCACTTGCAGCATACATGAAAAAATGGTTTCCAGATGTGCTAACCGCCTAAATATTCACATTTGTGCGAGCAAAAACGTGAGGTGAGAGATAGCACGGCCATTGTGGCTGCCATTTTTGGACGCCGCCGTAACTCACCTTAAGAGTGGCATGTTGTTGCTTACAAGGCTAACTGGAGACCTTACATTTATTTTCTATAATTGATAAATATGATTTACTTTTTGTTTTGAAGAAATTTTAAATTACTATTGAAATTTTTCCAGTGATTCGCAATTTCCTCCAAGCATTTTTCATGAATTCCTCCAGCAATTCAGACGGGAATTCCTCAAAAAAAATCCTTCAGGAATTCCTCATGGAATTTCTTCGGGAATGCCTCCGAGAATTCCTCCAAAAATACCTCCTTTTTTCTCCAGTAATGCCTTCGGAAATTCATTCAAGAATTCGTCCGAGAATGCCTAAAGAAAATCCTCCAGGAATTCCGCCGGGAGTTCCTGCAGAAAATCCTCCAGAAAGTCCTCCGCGAATATTTCCAGAAAGTCCTTCGCAAATGTCTCCAGGAGTTGCTCCGGGAATTCCTCCATTTGCTCCCTCGGGAATTCCTCCAGAGATTCCTCCGGGAATGTCTCTCAAAATTCTCCCGAGAACGTTTCTATGAATTCCTTCAGGAAGGTCTCCAGAAATTGCTACGGGAATGTTTCCAGGAATTCCTACGGGAATGCCCCAAGATGGTTTCCTGGGAATTCCTCCGAGAATGCCTCTAGTAGCTCCTCCAGGAATTCCTGCAAGAATTCCTCCAGAAATTCCTCCTGTAATTCTTCCAGGAGTTTCTTTAGGAATTCCTCGGGAAATGTCTCCAGGAGTTCCATCGGGAATGTTACCATGAAATTACGGGCGAGTTACGGGCGTTACTGTGGGAACTCCTCCAGTGATTCTTTCGAAATTTCCCCCAGGAATTCCTTCGGGAATTCCTCCAGGAGTTCCTTCGGGAATTCCTCCAGGAGTTCCTCAGGGGATTCTTCCAGGAAATTCCTGCGGGAGTTTCCCCAGGAATTTCTCAGAAGGTTCCTCTAGAAATTTCTCCTAGAGTTCCTCCAGGAATTTCTCCGGGAGTTCCTCCAGGAATTCCTCCGGAAAATCCTCCAGGAATTCCTGCGGGAAATTCTGCAGGAATTCATCCGGAAGTTCCTGTAGAAATTCTTTTAGTAATGCCTACAGGAATGTCTCCAGGAATTCCCCAGGAAATGTCTCCAGGAATTCCCCAGGGAATGTCTCCAGGAAGTCCTCCGCATAATTTCTCCAGGTATACCTTCGGGAATGTCTCCAGGAAGTGCTCCGCGAATGTCTCCAGGATTTTCTCTCAGAATTCCTTCAAGAACTCCTCCAGTTATTCTTTCGGGAATTCCTCCAAGAGTCTCGAGGGGTATTCCTCCGGGAATGTATCCAGTAGTTCCTTCTCACTCCTGTGAGAATTTCTCCAAGAATTCTCACGGGAATTGCTCTAGAAACTGCTCTGATGAATTCTTTCAAGAGTTTCTCTAAGAATTCTTCCGTGAATGTCTCCAGGAAATCCTCCAAGAATGTCTCAAGCAATTCCTTCGGGAATGTCTCTAGGAATTCCTCGGGGAATATCTCTAGGAATTCCCGCGGGAATTTCTCCAGGAATCTCTCCAGGAAATCCTCTGGAAATGTCTACAGAAATTCCTCCGGGAATGTCTCTAGGAATTCATCCGTGAGTTCCTGGAGACATTCTCTGAGAATTTCCCGGAGGAGTTCCTGGAGACATTCCCGGAGGAATTTTAGGACACATTCCCAGAGAAATTTCTGGGGACATTCCCAGAGGAATTCCCGGAGACATTCCTGGAGACATTCCTGGAATAATTCCTGGAGACATTCTCAGAGGAATTCCTGGAGACATTCCCGTATGAGTTCCTGGAGGAATTCCCTGAGGAACTCCTGGAGGAATTCCGGAAAGAATTCATGGAAAAATTCCTGGAGGAAATTCTGAAGGAATCACTGGAGAAATTTTCTTATTTATTCCCGTAACTACGTAATTCCATAGTAACATTCACGAAGGACTTTCTGGAGGAAGTCCCCAGAGGAATTCCTGGAGCAACTCTTGCAGAAATTCCCGAAGAAGCTACTGGAGGAGCTATTGGAGACATTCCCGGACGAATTCCTGGAGACATTCTCGTAGGAAGAATTTCCGAAGGATTTCCCGAAAGAATTCTCGGAGAAAATCGAGGAGAAATACTTGGAGGAACTCCTGAAAGAATTTATGGAGAAAGTCCCGGAGGAATTTCTGGAAGAATTTCCAAAGGAATTCTTGAAGAAACTTCAGGAGACATTCACGGAAGAATTCAAAAATGAATTTCCTGAAGAAACTCCCAGAGAAGTTACTTGATAAATTCCCGGAGCAGTTCTTGGAGGTTTTCCTGAAGAACTCCTGAAGGCTCTCTAGAGCAACTCCCGGAGGAATTCCTAGATGGACTCTCGGAAGAATTGTTGGATGAACTTCCGGAAGAATTCCACGTGAAAGGAGGAATTTCTGGAAGAACTCCTGGAGGAAATCCTTGAGGAACTCCCAGAAGAATTCCTGGAGGAACTTGCTGAGGAATTCTTGGAAGAGCTCCCAGAGGTATTTCCGGAGGAACTCCCGGAGGAATTCCTTGACAAACTCCCGCAGGAATTCCTGGAGGAACTCCCAAATGAATTCCTGGAGGAACTCCCGAATGAATTCCTAGTGAAACTTCCAAATGAATTCCTGGAGAAATTTCCGGAGGAATTCCTATATGGACTTTCGGAAGAATTGCTGGAGGAACTTCTGGAAGAATTCCAGGTGAAATTTCCGGAGGAATTCCTGGAGACACTCCCGGTCGAATTCCTGGAGGAACTCCCGGTGAAATTCCCGGAAGAACTTCCGAATGAATTCCTGGAAAAACTCTCGAAGAAATTCCTGTAAGAACTCCCGAAGGAATTCCTGTAAGATCTCCCGAAGGAATTCCTGGAGGAACTCCCAGATGAATTCCTAGAGAAACTCCCGAAAGAATTCCTGGAGGAACTTCCGGAGGAATTCTTGGAAGAACTCTCGGAGGTATTTCCGGAGGAACTCTCGGAGGAATTCCAGGAAGAATTTCCGGAGGAATTCCTGGAGCAACTCTCGGAGGAATTCCTTGACGAGGAGGAACTCCCGGATGAATTCCTGGAGGCACTCCTGGACAAATTCCTGGAGGAACTCTCGGAGGAATTCCTGGAAGAATTTCCAGAGGAAGCTTCCGAATGAATTCCTGGAGGAACTTCCGAATGAATTCCTGGAGGAATTCCCGGAGAAATTCGTAGATGGACTCTCGGAAGAATTGCTGGAGGAACTTACGGAAGAATTCCAGGTAAAACTCCCGGAGGAATTCCTGAAAGAACTCCTGGAGGAGTTCCTTGAGGAACTCCAAGAAGAATTCCTGGAGGAACTTGCGGAGAAATTCTTGGAAGAACTCTCGGAGGAATTCCTTGTCGAACTCCGGGAGGAATTCCTGGAGGCACTCCCGGATGAATTCCTGGAGGCACTCCTGGACGAATACCTGGAGGAATTCCTGTAAAAAATTCCGGAGGAACTACTGAGGAATTCCTGGAGCAACTCTCGGATGAATTCCTGCAGGAACTCCCGAATGAATTCGTGGGGGAACTTCCGAATGAATTCCTGGAGTGACTGCCGGAGGAATTCCTGGAGGAACTCCCGGAGGGATTCCTGGAGCAACTCCCGGAGGGATTCCTATTGGAGCTCCCGGAGGAATTTCCGGAGGAATTCATGGAGGAACTCTCGGAGGAATTCCTGGTGGAACTCCTGGAGGAATTCTCGGATCAAAATCCCCCGGAGGAATTCCTGAAAAAACTACTGGAGAAATTTTCGAAGGAATTCCTGGAGAATCTCTCGGAGGAATTTCCGGAGGAATTCATGGAGGAACTCTCGGAGGAATTCCTGGAGGAACTCCTGGATGGATTTCTGTAGTAGCTCTCGGAGGAATTCGTGGAGGAGCTCCTGGGGGAATTTCCTGGAAGAACTCCCGGAGGAGTTCCGGGATGAATTCCCGGATGAGTTCCTGGAGGAATTCTCGGATCAACTCCTTGAGGCTGCAGGAATTCTCGGAATTTTTTTTGGATAAATCCCCCGGAGGAATTCCTGAAAAAACTACTGGAGAAATTTTCGAAGGAATTCCTGGAATTTTTTTTAATGAATTCCTGAAAGAATACACGGAGGAATTCCTGGAGAAATTCCCGGAAAAATGTCATGTAGATATTCTCGAATGAAAACCTGGAGAATTTTTGAAAGCATACCTGCTCGAATTTCCAGATGAATTCATGGAAGAATATTTAATATATTGTAATATAAAACTTCCGAAGAAATTCCTGGAAAAATCTTTTGGGAGTTTTTGAAGGAAATCACGGAGGAATTTCTGGAAGATCTCCTGAAAGATCTTTCTTATGAATTTCTAATGAAGCGTTTTATGAAAGAATTCCTGGAGCAATTTTTGGTGGAATTCTTGAAGGACATCCTGAAATAATTTTCGGTGGTAATCTTGTTGAAGTTTCCTAGAGAATTTTCAAGCTAAGATTCTTATAGAGCACTTTGAGAGAAATTACTATTATAGTTCGTAGAGGAATTCTTGAATGAATTACTAGAGGAACTCCCGAACAAAATTTCTAGAAGAGCTCTCGAAGGAATCTAAAACGGATTTTTAAGAGAAATTAACAGTGGAAAGTCTGCAGGAATAACCAGATAAAAACTTTAGATATTATCAAGAATTCTCATAGATTTGCTTATATTACTTCTTTATTTTTCGAATGATTTTAAGTAGAAACTTTCGGCGGAACTTTGGACATAATTTCCGGTAGAATTGCTGGAGACATTTTTGGTTGTATTCCTGTAGGAATTCGCGGACAACATAAAACAATTTTTTTTTCATAATTTTGTAAAGACACGGATTGGCAACCTTATGCCTTTGCTCACAAGGTTACTGGAGACCCAAACCGGTGATAGATTAAGCTTTTCTGGATGGAATTCATGTTCATAAACAAATGTTCTCTTCATTTCAAGACTAAAAATTATTTATTTTCATCAAAAGCGGTTCAATTTAATATCAAATAATCGGCCAATTTGTCACGAAGCTGCATCGCATTTCTGCTTGCGTTATTTCCCCGTTGAACTTCGCCTGCGCTCACACTCAGTAATGGTTCGATATTAGCTCGCCATTCCCCTTCGATGATTATGTTGCCCGAACCATCTACCTGATCAACGTACCTTTCCGGACAATATACCTCAGAATTCAATTTTTTCAAAAAATTATGGAGAATTATCGATGCCTTGACAACTTTCATTGCATTTTCTGGCTGCAGATCCATTGTTTTATTCATAATTCTCCATCTTGAAACTAGGATACCGAATGTATTTTCGATGGTTCTCCTTGCAATGCTGAGCCGAGTATTAAAGTTTTCCTTTCTCGGTGGAAGATTCGTACCTGGGTATGGTCTCATCAAATTGTTTTAAGGGGAACGCAAAGTAACCCACAATAAAATGAGGAAACATAACTTCGGTATTAGGAAGGGCACAAGGTTCAGGTAAACCCACTTGATTTTGCAGCAAAGTTGGCCAAAAATGCAATTGGAGAAAATACCTCCATCACTGTTTCCACCGAAAGCGCCAATATCCACCATCAATTCATAGTTCGCGTTACATAATCCCATGAGAACGATCGAGTGATATCCTTTATAGTTGTAGAAAGTGGACCCGGCATTCGGTGGGCATTGGATGGCGACGTGCTTCCCGTCAATTGCACCGCAGCAATTTGGAAACTTCCACTTCTCTTTGAACTCTTCGGCATACCTTCTGAAGTCTTCTTCAAGCGGCACAGGTAGGTAATCATGAACGAGAACTTCCCAAAGGACGTCGCTCACCTCCATCGTGATATTACGAATCGTTGATTCAACCATCTTGAACATTCTGGCCATTTTAGCGACTGGGGTACCATGAGCAAGATACCTGACAAAGGTTTCAAAATATTGAAAAAAAATATAGTTTAAAGAAATTCGAGATCACTTACATTAGAGTGAGAAACAATCTACATGCTGGAGAAATAGGCCTTCGAAATGAGAATTTCTCCAGCCGAGATCGAACTTTCCTCAACAGTAGGTCGAAAGTGGAAGGGCTCATACGTATCGATTCCTGGAAGTAATCCGGATCTCTTTGCCGCATTCGATCGTAATCGGTTTCAAAATATCCTTCAGTGGAGCGATACTGGTTAGAAGGTCGAACCCACCAACGCCGTGACTTGCCTCTGATGAGAAAATCGCGTAAATAATATAAAGCTGTCAAGCCTGCAGCCGGTCGCACAATCCGTTCCATTTCGCGTTGCATAATTTACTCAATTTTCTTGGAAATAAATTCTCGCAACTACTTCAAATACGATCAAAACCCGGAACTACACAATATTATGACATTTAAAAATCATAAAACAGCCCAACGCTGAAGTAGTATTGTGACTGCAAACGCGTCAAACGCGCTGATGGCGCGATTTAGTACAAAACGCTGCCGTTGAAGTCCAACGCGACGCGACGCGCAACGCGCTATTGTGATCCAGCCTTAACCCAGCGGTTTTTTGAGAGGTACCCCTTTGAATTTTTATATTCATTTTCGCTGTAAATGAAAATAAGCGCAACTCATGAGATATATGAAACACTGACCTGAAAACCAACGAAAACTAAAACTAATTCAAATTGATTTTATGCATCAAGTTTCATATAAGACTTTGAGGACTTTTGTAGGCTTCCGAGGCTATTGAAGGAGGCTTACGAACCTTTTGAAATGGAGCTTCCGAGCCTCTTGAAAGCAGGCTTCCAAGCTTCTTGAAATGAAACTTCCGAGGCTTATGAAAGGAGGGTTCCGAGCCTTTTGAAAGGGGCTCCGGAGCTTTTTGAAAGGAGGATTCCAAGACTCTTGAAAGGCGACTTTCGAGCCTCTTGAAAGGAGGTTTCCGAGCTTCTTGAAAGGAGGCTTCCGCCGAGCCTCTTCAACGGAGACTTCGGAGCATCTTGAAAGGAATCTTCCGAGTCTCTTTAAAGAAGGCTTCTGAGCCTCTTGAAAGAACACTTCTGAGCCTGTTGAAAGGAGGCTTCGGAGCCTCTTTAAAGAAAGATAACGAGCCGTTTGGCAGGAGGCAGCCTTGATGCCTAGTGGGGACTATAATCCCTTCATCTATTTTGAGTTTTTTTTTCAAAAATTCTCGAACGTTTTACCACCTCATTAAGTTATCCTAGTGGTAATGTGATAAATCCGGTTCAACCACCTACGGCAATTGCCGTAGCCGATTATTGCTACGACTTAAATTGATAGTGTAGTAGCGCTCAACTTTGTCCCGCACACTCACAGGGCAATATGTGATGAATCGCCGTCAGGCTCCCACCGGTAGGCAGTGGGTAGTTTTGCATATTTCATAATTAATCTATCAATCTCAAATGAAAAAAAAAATGCAACATGCATCCAGGGATTGCGACGAGAATCTTCCAAGGATTTCGATGAGAATCCTTTAGTGATTCCGACGGGAATGTTCCAGGGATTCCGATGGGAATCTCAAGAGATTTCGACGGGAGTCCTCCAAGCATATCGAAGGGAACCTCCAGGGATTCTGAAGGCAATCCACCAGAGATTCCGACTGGGATTCCAGGGAGTCCGAAGGGAATGTTCTAGGAATTCCAAATCCACCCGGAATGTCGACGGGAATCCTCCAAGGACTCCGACGGAAATGTTCCAGGAATTACAACGGAAACATTCTAAGGATTTGGGCGGGAATGTTCAATCTGACGGAAATGTTTCAGGGATTCCAATGAGAATCTTCTAGAGGTGAATGGAATCCTCCAGGAATTCCGACGGAATATTCAAGAATTCCGACGGGAATGTTCCAGGGATTTCCGAAGAAAATCTTCGAGGGATTCCGAAGCAAACCGTCGATGTATTCCGAAGCTAATCGTCAAATGATTCCAAATCAATTCGTCAAGGGATTCCGAATTAAATATTCAAGAGATTCAAATCGGGAAGCAAATCGACGAAGTATTCTGAAACAAATCGTCAAGGAATTCCTTAGTAAATCTCCGAACCATTCCGAAACAAATCTTCGAATGACTCTGGATGAATTTCGAAGCAAATTAACGAGAGATTCTGAAGCAAATCCTCCATGGATTAGTAAGGGTTTCCCCCACAGATTCCCAATTGTATCTCTCAACGATACCGAATGGAACCCAGTGTGAATTCTTTTGGATTCCGATTTCAATACTTCCGACTATTCTGAAAGGAATTCATTAGAGATTCCAATGAGACATCTCGGATTCTGGTGAGAATTCTTTTCGGATGCTGATGGGAATTGTGGAGATTATCATGCTGCTAGGCAAGCGGGCGTCTGCTGGAAAACTGTCACTGCAGTCCGTGATAGTTGACCACATGTCTTTGGCGAAGTACCACGATTGCTTCGATTGATATTTTGGTGGCTCTTCGTTGTTATTCATATCATGCTTACTTCGATGCTTTCAAATCAATTAGGGGAAACCGCCAAATGTTGAACGGCTAATTTTTTCGCCTATTGTTGAACTGCCATAAGAAAAGCACGTGCGTTCAACAATAGGCGAGCCGTTCAACATTGCTTTTTCACAATTACACTAAGTGAAATTACACATTTCTAAGAAATGAGAAACAAGCTCAATTGTCTTAAACTCATTCCTTTAAGATAGGGAAAATATGGGAGATGACTCTTTTGTTTTCAATTTTTTTCAGAAATTCGTTAAGGTACACCGGGGCAAGTTGAAATGCGGGGTAAGTTGAAACGGAAGCTGTAATTTAGACCAGCAATGACCAAATGCCCTGATTATTTTTTTCAACCAATTACTCCCCTAAACGCACCTTCTGATTGCCATTTCCGGAGGATTGCAACTACTAAAAGCAATCCCTGCCATTGTTTATTTTTCGCCTTTTGCAAAATCCAAACCAACTTTTTGACGTGCCAATGAAACAGGTCTCAAAATGATGTTTGGAAGAGTTTTTTCATCAAATTTTCACGGTAGGTAATCATTCAATGTTGAATAAGCATAATGATTATGAAAAATTGATGAAAGATACGTTTTAATTTTTGTATTTTGCTCGTTTCATAATTCTCCGCATTTTCAACCCATCGGGGCAAATAGAAATGCGTGGTGCGGGGCAAGTTGAAACAACGATTCAATACGTCACTCTCGCAATTTATATTTCCAGAATTCAACATAATCCGTAAATACATTCGAAAAACAAACATTTATAGAAAGGTCCAAAATTCTGAAAATTAAATGAATGAATGCAACTCTCCTACAATCTTCACTAAAAAAAAATGAAAAGGGGCCATGTTTAGGCTGCACGGTATACTTTTGAGATTCTTAATCTACTTTGCCTCGCTGTGAGCAGCAGCTCTTATAAAATAAAACTTAGAACATGTAAACATTTCGTTAACTCCACCTTTCACTTCCGCAGCCCCCCTTTCTCCAATCGAGAGTCTATGAGAGATACGCTGGTTAATTAATGTGGATTTATGAAGACACAGCCGAATTAATCAATCGTACAATTCATAGAAAGAGTATAGTATATTAAAATCTGGAATGTGACTTTTATACAAGATGAGACAACACAAGTGGGATTTGATTTTCAAATTTCTAGAACAAAGCCTACTTTTTTATCAAGGTTTTAGGAGACGATTTTAAGCTTATTTCTGAAAGATAATCAAAATCGTCAAAAATTTACATGGGACTCTTATGCGAATCTTGGCAGTATAGTCACCTTTACAACCTCGTGCATCTTGAGTCACACTGAGTACATATATTTTGTATGCCTATACGGTATAGTAAGCTTATGTATGTATACAGCGCAGTGTTTCAACTTACCCCGATATGCGGGGCAAGTTGAAACGATGCATATAA